>NW_028256473.1:0-600000 GCF_048593485.1 Apis florea | reverse complement strand
ACCAGTTTGCCTATATGTAATTAAAGTATGTATATTAAAACATATGTATATAATAACGATAATATAATATATACAGTAGTATATATATAATGCATTTTATTTAATAGTTCATACAATAGTACGAAACATTAAGAAGAAATATTAAAAATATATATATATATATATTTCTTACATTATTAAATAATTTTCAGCATCGTAATAAAAAAACTTATGAATTATATGCACCAATTGTTCATCTTATAAAAAGTTCAGGTATTGAAGGTTTAAAAAAAATTTTAAAAAGATTTAATTCTGAAATACAAGATGAGAATGAAAAAACTGAAATAACTAAATCAGAAAATAAATCATTGAATGCTGGTTTCTCTGTTAAATATTGTGGTTCTATATACATTGGTGCAAAAGGAGATGTTAAACAAATAGAAAGAGCAATTTTGCAAGTGTTAAAGTCAGAAGAAATAAAATCAGTGCCTGTGAAATTTGAATGTCTAGAATTAGGAATTAGAGTGACTCAAGATTCAAATGATATGGTATGTAAACAATTTTTATTATATATAAATATATAGTATCATAATAATACATTTTATTTGTTAAATGTTTAGGTAATATGTAAACAAAGTTACATGGAAATTTCATCTTGTGGACGTACAGGAAACATTCCTAATTATTTTGCATTTATTTCAGGGTAAAACAAATATTTGTTTTAATATAAGCAATAATAATTAACATAATTTTATTATATAAATATAATAATTAAACTTTATTATAATATTTATATTAATATATTTCTTATTTACTTTAGAGATACTAATTGCAATCTAGCAACTAAATTTGATGCATATGTATTTTATCATCAAAATGAAAATGAAGTGCAAACTATATTACAAAGTTTGGGTCAAGGATTTCAACGTACTCATTTTGCAGTTTAAAAAAATTTTAAAAATTTACATGAAATTATTCTTTAATGACATAATCAAACTTTATGTAATTAAATGTTTCTAGCACATTTTCATTTACATATCTAGTCAACTATTAATGAATTGTATTTTTTATTTATTCTAGTCCTTAAGAAATTTCCCTCCCTAAAAAATGTTCATTAGAATTAAGTGATTTCTTTAAAAAAATAAATAAATTTGGATGTTTTATTATTAGAATAAAATAAAAAATTGATATTATATATATTTTTTGATTAAATACATAATTGTATATAAGATTATAGTTTAAGTATTTCCTTTAGAATAAAAAAATAAACTATTAACATAAATATATTTATTAAATAATCAAGCCTGTATATATACAAATAATTAAATAAATTATATACATATGCATAATTGAATTTTATATATATTTTTGTATATAAATCTTAATTATTTAAAAAAAACCATAATTTTTTTTTCATGAAAGCCGAAGATTAACTTATATCATTTGAATGGCATGCATATACTACACATACATATATAAGAATTATATATATATATACATATAACCTCTTATATTGTATTTGTTAAATTGAAGCTGCTTTCAAACAAGATAAATTTATCAACTACCTTTTTACATACATGCATACTAATATATATATATATATTTTATACGTGAACTATACATATATACATATGTATATATATATATATATCTTAATAAGAAATTAAATTTAATTTTATTTTGACAGATGCTTTGAAATGACGATTGAGGAATGAACAATTCTCGATTTGAAACAAGTCGATAACAACTCGATCAGTGAGAACAATCAAAAGGCATCTCAAATCGGTGGATTTTAAGTCGGGGTTGGGGTCGGGTTCGGGGTCGGAGTCAAGTTCCTTGCTTGCGACGTGCGCCGTAACCGTTGCGCCGTGTAACCTTCTGTCAGCCGTCGTCGGCAGAGAGCGAGTACTCAGTGATTAGAGGAAAGATGGCTACGAACTTTGGCGTAGAGTGCCAGTACTTTTACGAAGATGTTGTCTATCGTGTGGATAAGAAAGGAAACGTTGTGTTTGGAATCGTTATGGAAAATGACGATCAGGATTTATCCGAAGAAAGTTCTGACAGCGAAGAGAGCCCGAAAAGAAAAAAGGGCGAGATTCGCGTGGTCTGGCATCCCTCCGGTGTCGAGGAATTGGTCAGCTCAAAGAAGGTATTTAACATTTAATATGATAAGAAAACATTTCTCTTAGAAATAACAGATTATATATTAAATGATTTTTAATATTTTACTATGTCATTTTTCTTCTCTTATTGTATTTGTTTTTAATTTTATGCAAAGCGACACCTGTCACGCCAATGATATCTACAATTGAATGTTACGTTCAAATTTGAATCCATATTTGATATAATAACGGTGATTTTTCATTGTTATAAAAGATACTTTTTAATTTATTTTTTATTTATAGGTACATTTAGCAGACAGAACGCTTATGCCAGGAGATGTTGTACGTCGAATGATTAAAGGAAAGGATACACAAAGGGGATATTGTAGAGATATTGAACTTACTGCCTGTGTTCAAGTGATTGGTACTAAACAAGTCCTTACCAATATTAGGAGTGAAGATTTAGTTCCTTTGGAAGTATGTAATCATGCATTTATAATACTTATTTTACTATAAAATTAACTCATACATTTATCTATAGGAATTTGCAACAGATATAGCTGTTTGTATGGATTCATGGGTTGGTGGTATAAAAATGGCAAATTTTAAATTATGGCTTACTACACCTGATGGATCTCGTTGTGTTATAAATGAAACAGATTCTCGTGTCTTAGGACAATTAGAGGAGAGACGTGATAATGTAAGAATCAAATCCAGAATAATTGTTTGATCAAAAATACAATAAAAATTTTTTAGGACAATGATTTTCCTCATTCTTCTGAATTTTATCCTGGTCAAAGTTTATGGGGACCAGTTCACTGCCTAGAAGATGCACAATGGATTACATGTACAAAAGAAATGAAAGCAAAGAGAAAATCCAAGCCACAGAAATTAACAAAAGTAATTGTAGAAAAGGTAGAAACAGATTGGGTAGGAGTGCACTGGCAGTGTAGAGCATATTCAAAGGATGGTGCTTGGTCAGATCAAGCTCAGCCAAAATTTGTAGTTCAAGGGGAAAATTTGAAAAAATTAAAATTATTGAATGTTTTTGAACCATCTACTGTGCAAGTAGGGGATCGAAATTTCTATGTGATTAAAGGTGATGAAAATGTTATTACAAGAGAACAATGGAGAAAGCAACAAAGAGACATTTTTCAAGTTCCTAAACATAGTCCAAAGAAAACACGTCCAAATATCAGTGTTACAAAACCAGTTGAAGATAAAAAGAAGGAAAAAGACAAAGATAAAGTTAATGAACAACAAACAGAAGAAAATGCTCATAATAATATTAATAATTTACAAAATATAACAAGCAATAATACCTTAATGCCTCCAGTACAAAATCAGAATACTGAAAGTTCAGATGATTGGGATACAGAAGATACTGGATCACAAAGTGATAGTGCTTCAGTAAGATTTTTTTAATTAGATTTTTAAATTGTTATATAATTTATAATAAACTTTAATCAATATTATTATTATTATACAATTTAATTAATATTATTATGTAGGTATCTAGTGGATGTTCCAGTATGTCATCTATGGGTAAAAAGAAAAAGGGTCCAGCTTTAATGACAAAGGTATTAAAGAAGAAGAAGCTTTGTAAAGCAAGAAAAAAAGTTCCACCAGTCCCACTAATTGCAGGAACTAAAATTGTTGTTGAAACATTATCTACAAGTACAAAAGCTAATGTTGTATGGCAAGATGGTTCAGTAGAATTTGGTAAATTTTATAAATCTTTTTCCTTGTATATGATTTTTTTCTCATTATTTATTACATTTTTTAATAATGTAAAATTTATATAATTTCTATTTCTATTTTAGGTATTCCATCAACACAACTTTATCCAATTCATCATTTAGATGATAAAGAATTCTTCCCAGGTGATTTTGTAGTTGATCAAAAAGAAGAATCTAGAATGTATGGTGTAGTTCAAAGTGTTGACCATCAAGGTAGAACAGCTAAAATAAAATGGTTTAAAACATACACTTCTACTCAAAGTCCCCAGTAAGTACTAATATATTCGTAATTGAATCAATTTTATTAAAAAAATATTAAATTACATAAATATTTTGTAGACCAACTTTACTAGAAGAACGTGAAGTTAGTGTATATGATTTAAAAGATCATCCAGACTTTCAATATAGACCAGGTACATTAGTAATTCGAATAGCTAATTTTGAAGGTGAAGATGCTGGTTGTACTGCTGGTCAAGTTCTAGATAATTACCCAGAAGGACGAGTTAAAGTGTGGTGGGTTGATGGACATGTAAGTATGTGTTGGCCTCAAGATTTGTATAAAGTAGGTGAATATGATAGTGACGAAGGAGAACTATGGGACGATGTATCGTCTGACGCATCGTGGGAAACAGAATTGGAAGATTGCTTTATCGCTGATACAGATGGTACAGAACAAACAGAATTAGAAAATATAAAACCAAAACTGGCCGCACACATCGAAAAAGCTCGCATTGCAATGTCTAGATTGGAAGAAATCTTTACCCAAAATCCTTCACTTCAGACAACTGAAGTTATGAGAAAATTATTAGAAGTTTATAAAGATTGTCGATACATGGATAAACTTATGGGTACTTCTTTCTTTCATGAATGTCATTTTCAAGGACTTTTGGAAAGAGTTCGAGAACGTGGTCGAGCAAATGTAGCACAACGTATGGCGGATCAAGTAACAAGATTATTTACACATAAATCTGATGGATCGGAAGAAAATGTAGATAAAAATAATACAGAAAATTCTAACAATATAGTACAATCAGGAAGTAATCTTTGCGAAAAAATTATTACTACTGTAACAGACATGACAGAAACTACGGAAAATAAAAACGATGAAATTACCAATAAAAAAAATATAAAAGATGAAGAATCAATTGATCGTTTATTTATTAACGTTAATCCTAATCCTGAGGATTCTGGATTATATTCTGCAGAAAATTCAAAAAAAGAATCGGGCTCTAGTGAATCAAGTGGAGAATTTCTACTTAGCGAGGATGTAAATAATGTACCTGATCGTTCAGTAGAAAAATCAGAAACGAGTAAAATTTCCAAGTCTCAAATGCATATAACGAGTTCTCACGTAGCTAGTTCTCAAGTTTGTGTTAAATTATGTACTCTGATAAAAGCACAACTCGTATTGGCGCATGCAGAAGTTTCTAGACGATTCGGATTATCAAAGATGTCATTATCTGATGCTGAAAAGGGATCATCACCTTTAAAGAAACAAAAGAAAGAAGAAGAAAAACGTATAGAATTGTTACAAGAACCATCAGAATGTTCCATAGAAATTCCACCACCAGTATATGCAGAAGGGGAAGGATTTTCTATAGAAGAGACTGCACCAGATAGTCATAAATTTAAATTAACAATGTTTCAGCCTACGGATCCTACAAATTTTTTCAGAACTGTTTCTAAAGAATTAAAGCTTTTGAAGAGTTCTCTTCCACCTGGTATATGGGTAAAAGGATTTGAAGATAGAATAGACTTGTATTCTGTAATGTTTCGTGGACCTGAGAAAACACCATATGAAGATGGTCTTTTTCTTTTTGATTTTCAATTATCCGCTGATTATCCTGCTGCTCCACCACTTTGCCATTATATTTCTTACTGTAATGATAGGTTAAATCCTAATCTATACGAAGATGGTAAAGTATGCGTAAGTTTACTCGGAACTTGGTCTGGTCGTGGAACAGAAGTATGGACAAGTTCTTCAACTCTATTGCAAGTTATAGTCTCAATTCAAGGCCTTATTCTCGTACCCGAACCATATTTTAATGAAGCTGGATTTGACAAACAAAAAGGTTCTCAACAAGGAAAAGAAAATTCAAGAATGTACAATGAAATGGTTGTATTGAAATTGGTTCAAGCTCAAACTAAATTATTACAACATCCACCTCCTGTATTTAAAGATATTATTATTGAACATTTCAAGAGACATGCAAAAAAATTATTACAACGTTTAGAGTTGTGGATGGAAATTTCTGAACAACATAATAATCAACATCCATTATCTCCAGTAACACCTACTACTTTTAAACAAATATCCGATGTTGGTATGTTGCAATTTCTTTTTTTTTTTCTTTTTCTTTTTTTTTTTTTTTTCTTCATTAATCTACATTAAAATATCCATCTAGTTTTAATAATTTTTTTTTAAATAAAATATAATAATAAATTTTTATTAATGTTTTAGATAACAAAATTTTACCAGAATTTCCATTAATACCAGCGTCCAGAGGTTTCTGTATAACACTCCGTAAAACTTTAGCTACATTCAAAGAAGTATTGATTAATGAAAATATTATAGAAAGAAACAACGATATACATGGTTGCGAAAATTTGAAAGAACAAACAAAGAATGAGAATTATGAAGCAAATAAAATTGTTGATAATAACATAGTGGAACATAGTAATAAAAAAAGAAATGAAGAAAGCTGCAAATTAACTCCAAACGGTAATTTATCGAAGGACCGTATTTCATCTTCCTCGACGAATATTTGTTCTACGCCATTAAGTGAAACGAAGAAAAGTACGTCGGATCATACTATCAGCTAGCCACAAGGTAAACTTAAATTTAAACCTAAAAATTTAGTTCGTAAAAGATATACGATTATTCGGTAATACAACAATTTATTATATATATATAATATATGTATATATATATATATATATATATATATATAATATATGTATATATATATACATATATTATATATATACATATGTATATGTATTAAAGATATGTTCAATGATGTTCGCGGTATTTATTTATTAATATGAACACCACTATTAACCAGCGATAACTTTTAACAGAAATGCCGCTGTCATTGCTCCGCAGCTAGAGATACGTAACATAATAAATGCGATCAGATAGGCACGTATGAGCAAATAAGAACTTGTTCTTGTATACAATTTCGTAAATTTCTGAAATATATAAAACTTAATTTATGTGATGTTATATAGAATATATAATAATAAAAACATATTATATATAATATATAATATTATAATATTTATGAATATAAAATTAATATTTGGCCACGGGATAAAAATATATACGGAATATCTTACATATATTTAATTCTCTAATTCTGCAATGAAAATAGAATAGCGTTTTTGCAAACGCAGTAATAAACTTGACTGAATTATTTAAAAAAGGAAACACGAAGAGAGAAAATAATTTCAAGTATATATATATATATAAAATAAACGAAAAAACATTGTCACTTTATAAAAAGTGGTAAAAATTAAAATGGAAAATAAAGTAACCGGTAGCAATACGTTGAGCCAACATAAGAACACTTCGCAATAGAATTTAAGAAATACGATAATAATAGTTATTAATTCTAAATGCATTTCAATGAGTATTCTTCGAATAATTCGAATAATAACGTCAACTAACTTATAAACAAAAATTCATTAAAATATTCTCAATTATCTATAAAAACCATTATGCCATCCAATAATACAATATTTCAAGTGAAATTACGAAATGATTTTGATTGCATATAGGTTGTAGCTTAGGCACAAAAGATTCGTATTTAGATGAAAAACCTATGACAACTAATGTCCAATGTTATAGACACTTCTAATGTAGGTAAATTATAGGAAATTATTAAACGTTCTATTATCTACAATGAAAAATTTTTCTTTATCGGTAATTTGTTTCGTATACTTGTAGAAAAAATTGTTTTCGCCAACTTTTTTTTTTTTTTTTTTCCAATATGTCATAAGTAATTCAATAATAAAATATTTAATATTGTTATGAATAATTGAGGAGAACATTAGTACTTATACGATATAAGTCTTTTTCAGTATTATTTATATTTATTTTTGTTTAATTCTATATTCCTCCAATGTAATATAGAATGCTTGTTTATTACGTATTTCTGTAAATTTTAAAATGAATGCATATAACTGGAAATACGAAACTTAATATCCATGAAATGGAATTATGCATTCTGAAAAGGTATATTGCACGCAACGAAATAATCGAAGAACGATCAATGTGTTAAGAATAATAACATATATTTATTTTCTTATACTCGATATTATGTTATAAGATCTTGTTTTATTTATATTATTATGTTTTATTTATTTCTCGTAGTAAGAAAAACCCAAAAATGTGTGTAGAATTTAAAATAATTATTTGTGTATAACTGCCGTATTATTTTGTTGAATGAGTAAAATTTCATTGAAAAATTTGTTTTTAAGTATGATTTATTTCGTAGTACATTTGTATATTTATACATTGCATTTTTTTTTTTTTCCTTTATTTCCATGTTTATATTTATATATCAATAAATGAATAATTTTTGTTACTAGGTAATGTTTAACTCTATTAACTAATTATCTGGCAATATAAATTAATACAATTTATTG
Organism: Apis florea; assembly: GCF_048593485.1. Taxonomy (NCBI): domain Eukaryota; kingdom Metazoa; phylum Arthropoda; class Insecta; order Hymenoptera; family Apidae; genus Apis; species Apis florea. The sequence continues at coordinate 591,530 of NW_028256473.1, read as the reverse complement.
TTTGTTCAAATAATCATTTCTTTGTGATATTTTTACGGTACCGGATATGTACAGTATATGCGCGACTTAAAACATTAATGCACAAATTCATATTCCACAGTCGTGCGAAAGTATAATTAGTTTTGGAAAAAATTGAGTTTACGTGTTAATACATCTAATATATGTTTCATATATCGTTATATATATATATAACGATTTATTTTTTCGTGGAATATTTGTGAAATACATACATTAATAGCACGGAATTTGCGTGTTAATGAAGAATATGCGATTACATAGTACTGTACATGTCGAAGTGTATCTCTTCTGCAATAAATCAGCAGATTTGATATTCTTCGACCATATTGCAGTGTCGTCAAGCAATTGCCTTAAAGTGCGGCGACTTTGGAATTCTTGCGCCAACAGGGTGCACTCGAGACGGGTACAGAGACGAGAAAATAAAAAAAAAAAAAAAAAAAAAGAAAACGTATACTTTACGCGAAGGTTTTCTTGAAATTATATGGTGCTGAATACATAAAAAAATATGAGAGGAAAAAGATCACAATGATACCAGGGAAATTACACTTTCTAGAAAATAAAAAATGGGAGAGAAAATGTTAAGTAAAATGATAGCTAAACTAGATGAAGAAAAGAACTGGAAGGAAAGAAACGATGCGAGTATTGCCGTTTAAGGCAGAAAGGAGCTTGTTATTGTGAAACGTGATGTTTTTGGAAAGCCTTGTATATGTGCCAGCTATTTCAATTTACATTATGATGGTAATTATATTCGTAAGTTGCATAGAGCTTTATTTTCGCCGTAAATTACTTTAATATTATATAAAAAAGAAAAAAAAACAAATGCAATATATTTAATTATTCGAGTCAGCATATAAAACGTCGATACCAACATTTTAAATGCTGTTTCGATATCATGATCCTTTGAAACGCTTCTATAAAATATATTGCACCACTTATTTTATAAATTTAATTTATAGATACTATTAACATAAAATTTAATTAAATTTGACATATTTAAACATATTTAAAATAAATATTTCAAAGGATCAATGAACAATTACATCAATATCATTAAGATGTTCATTTTAATTATATGATATTTGTTATTTGATATTATATCCAATTTTATGTCATTTTATTTCATATATTATTAGGGAAAGGATAGTTCTTTCATTTCATATTTAATTGAAGATTTTTTCACGTTGGTATCGGCTAATCTAATATTACAACGATCTTGTAATGAGTTAATACTTGTAACTCAGTTTCCTTGATTTCTATTTAATAAAATATCAGTATGCAATTAAAAAATATTAACTGACTATAAATTTTTTCTGTTTAATAGATCCTACCCATACTCACCTGAATCTTCGACCTGCACTCCCGATAATCTGCTTTATATCCGAACCGTCAAATTCCAAAATATATTCTGGATTTCCACATTTCTTTAGACTATTATTCAATATCAAGCAGAAAGTTTAATTGTTAATATTTAAATAGTCTTAAATCAATAGTGTACAATGTCGGATTAAGTATTTTATATAAACTATGTACATACATTATATTATGCGTGTATAAATTTATTTTAACTAAACTTTTGTTCTCTTTTCATATTTATTTAAATAATTATTTATAATTTAATCTTTTATTTTTTTTATTATTCTTTATCTTCGTTTATAGAAGAATTAAAATAAAATCTGTAATAAAAATCATATAATTAAATATTTATTTATACGAAAATAATTACAACAACAATTTATAATATTTGTTTGCAAATAATTAATAAATTGAAAATTTTAATTAATAAAATTATGTTTAAAACTTTAATAAGTGTTCATATAAAAAATTTCTTTTATCACTTGTGAAAAAAGATAAGATTTCTTGTTATCAATATTTCTTATCATTGCGTTGATTCATATATTTCTATCCATATCTTTATTTTACCCTATGTGATTCGAACATTATTCATCTAGATATTCTACCTGTGTTTTTAAGTGTTTTTAATTGTATTTGTTTTTTAACGCGTATATTTTTAATTAAAAAAAATGTATTCTAGAAAGTTATTATGTTATTTTGCTATTGGTCTAAGTAAGTATATATATTGAATTATAATATATTTCAAATATAATATCCTTATTAAAAATTAAAATTATTGCTTATAAATAATAATTACAAATATCTATATTAATATATTGTTATATTTCTGTGTGTATTATATTTTAAATTATATTTTACTAAATTTATATAAAAATATAAAACTAAAATTCAATCAAAAATCTTCATTAAAATCTTATATGTACAACATATAAAAATAGCAATTTTTATTTATTTATTATTATTATTTTTTTTAATATTATTCTTTTAAAAAGTGTTCAAACTTATTTTACATTATTATCCAAAGCAAAATGAATTAGTTTATGATCTTTAATTAGTAGATGATAAATTTGAATATTTTTTAAAAAGATAGTGTTATTAGATAAATGAAGAAAATGCTGATATAAAGATATAAAATAGACCAAAGATATAAATATGAAATATATTTTTTGTCCCATGCTTCGGAATATTAAAATTTGATTCACAATAAAATTACGATTTTACTAATGGAAATTAAAATTATAAAATTATAAATAAAAAAAATGATTATAATTTAAATTATAATTATAAATGAATAAACAATTTCTGTACATTTTAAAATCGAAAATATAATATATATATATTTTTTTTATATTAAAAATTAACATTCATTATAATTTTGAAAAAGAATTGCAAGCGTGTTCAAATATTTCATATTTATTTCTTCTGTGATCTATGTCACATGTCAGAAGTAATGTAAACAAGGGAAGCAAAAAGAGAGAAATAAGATAAAAATATTGAAATTAGCATCATCTCTAAAGTGTAAATAAAAGAAAAGATAACAAATAATAGAAGAATTGTCTATCAGTATTAAAGATCAATTTTTAACTAATAAACACATTTTTTTAAATAAAAAAAAGAATTGAGAATTAGCGCCATCTCGCGTTTAGATCATCGAAACTTTAACTTGTTATTAGTATAACAGAATATGCAAAGAAGTATTCGAAATCACGTGACGTCATATCAAGAAAAATAGCATTGTGTGAGAAAGATAAAAAATATTTCATTCACCAATTCGAGGACACCACATAGAAAATTCATTAATTATTCGTTTTCTTTATAATATAAATTAATATAAAATTCTTTTCTATTAATTATTTATTATATTAACGATTAATAAATTTATAATAAATTAATCATCAATAAATAAATCGTCAATAATCATTAATAAATAATAAATGGAAAAGAATTTTACAAAAAAATTGATACGAGAAACTTGCTTGAAGTTCTAGCCTCAAAATGCGTGTTTAAAAGTATAAAAATTTTGAGTAGAATACTTGATGAATTTTTCATGTGGCATTCTCAAATTGATTGGAAATATTTTTTATCCTTTTTCTATAATGTTACATTCTTTATGGCGAATTCGAATACTTTGCATATTCTGTTATGCTAATAACAAATTGAAGCTTGGTCCAAATATGAGATGTTGATAGCAATTCCTATATTATTTCTATTTTTTTACTATTTCTTGTCCTTTTTTTTTATGTATTTCATTTACGACATTCTGGAGATGGAGAATATTCTATCTTTTTTATTTCTTTTTCTTTCTTCCATTATTTGTTCTTTTATCTATATTTTACAAAATGTATGTATTTAAAAAACAATTACAATAAATTATCGAAAACTTGCAAGAAAAAATAAAATATTCGTCTCATATCATTTTAATAATGAGATATTTTTATTTTTATTTTTATCAAACTTTTATAAAATCATTCATATTTTGTTTTTTATATTGGATATTATATTGGATATATAATTTTTACAATTATATATTAGTAACTAAAATTAGTATATAATTTAATATTATTATATTTATATAAATAATTTGATAATTTTGTAAAAAATATATGTATTAGAAAATAATATATCCTGTAAATTATTCATTTTGAATAGTAATTATGGGAATCTTTATGGATGATGTCGAAGCGAGACGTAAAATTTTGAAAGGTCGAAAAACAATTACAAGACGTTATTATTGTAAGTAAAAATAATGATAAAAAAATATAAGAAAAAGTAACATATATTAATAATAAAATCAAATTTTTTAGGGGGAACCGTAATACCAGCATGGTCTATTGTACTTTTGATAGGAATCAGTATGTTACTTGTCGGTGGTGGACTTTATGTATTATTACAAAAATTTGTAGTTGATAATGCTGAGACTGGAGAAAGTCGTTCATATCAACCTGCATTACAAAATGAAGCTTGACTTATTAAATGCATTAATTATTAATGCTTATTATATCATTCTTATACTTCAACATAGATCAAATATTAAAATGTTAAAATATTTTTACAGAAAAAATTTTATATAAACATATTGACAATTCATTATTTATTTTTATGTAATTCTGCTTTAACAATGGTTTATATTTAACTATTATATATGATTAGTTTTTTTTTTTTTTTTTTTTTTTTTTACTATTGATTGAAAAAAAATGATATCTCTATTTATATAATGGTATCCTTTATATTTTTTTTTCTTTTTTTATTAGCAATTTTATAAATTATGAATTACTTATATATGGTTATATTATCGAAAGATACGTAAATTACAACAATTACAATTACCATTTAATGCATGTATGATTGAAAATCAATTACATTTCATTTTGTACATTTTGATAAAAGAGAATTATTAATTTTTGGACTCATTAGATATATTATTCGTTTAATATATATATTATACACTGGAGTCAATTAGTAATTAGTATGAAAGAAAAAAAAACCTATATTTTAAAATTCTCTGCGATGATATTTGTCAGGATCAAAATATGATGTTACAACAACACGATTATTGAATTTTCGTCCTGTTAGAGTCTGCTGTGCTTTCTGACAATCAATCACGCTATTAAATTCGACAAATACCTATAACATGAAAATTTTGTTAATACATTATTTAAAATTAAAATAAATTAAAACATATTTATATTGAATAACATACTTTCCCACATCCAGGTACATCAACTCCTTCTATAGGTCTGGGTATTTCCACAGATCGAACCACACCATATTTATTACATTCTTCTTTGATGTCTTCTAAAATATCTTCATATTCTTCTTCTTCCATTAATTCTTCTGGAGTTACCATATTTAGCAAACAAAGAACCTGTGTATAATAAAATATTTTTCTTAATCTAAATTTTTATGAAATATAAATCAAAAATTATAATTTAATACAAAGATAGATAAATATAATATGGAATTCAAATGTAATAGATTATAATTCAAATTATTTTACCTCAGTAGCAGGTCCACTTGTGCCCACCATTGATAATCCAGGCACCTGAATTTGGACTGGAGCTTGTGCACCAATCATAGGATTCTTGGCACCAACACTAGCTCGTTGAACAATCAGTTTCTTGTCTCCTAACTGCATTCCATTTAATCCAGCAATTGCTTGATCAGTCATTGATACATCAACATATTCGCAGAATGCATAACCCTTGGATAGACCTGTAGCTGAATCCTTTACTAGATTGAATGCTCTTAGTTGTCCAAAACTCATCAGTAACTCCTTCACCTGTATTGTAGAAATTACATTACTTATTTAATCATATAATATTATATAATTTAAATTCATGATAAACTATGCAACTTTTAAATCTAATTTTATATTTTTCAATACAATTAATACAGATATTTTTTACTATTAAAATATAATAATTATAATAGTTAATAATTTAACATGTTTACTACATATCAAAAATATGAAATTTAACTATGTATATATTTTAAGTAGATTTCTTAAAAACCTTAAAAATCTACTGATCTAAATTATAATTAAACATTAATAAATTAATTTTTATAAAAGCGTCTAAATGTAATTATAAGTATAATTTCATTTTTATGCTTTTTATGCTTCAAAATTTAAAAAAATGAAAAATTTTATATACAAATTTTAATGTACACGAAAATATAGTATATATAAATAATAATGTAATATATATCATAAATAATCTAAGAAAAAATAAAATTAAATGATTTAAATACGAATATATAACATAAATATATAAATAATATAAATATATATATTATATATTATGTAATGTAATCAAAATTTCATGGTATTGTAAGATTTCATATAAAGTAAAACTTGTTTACACTTTATACAAACTATATACAATATATTTGACAATTATTTACTTAATATATGTGTAATTTACATATACATAAAATTTTAAATGTTATTAACAAAAGAATATCTTGAATTAAACATATGATATACAGATAATCATGTTAAATATTACTATATATTTTATTTTATTTGTTAAAATTAAAATATAAAGTTAATTTATATTCAAATTATTAAATTATTAACATTAAATTTAGTTTGAAATTTAACAATTTTTAAGAAATTAAATTATATCATATGAAAGTTGCATAATCCAAGAATAATAAATTTTTTATAAAAATGCATAAATTATATCTCGAGAATTTCATTTATCATTTTCATTTAATGTCTTTCTTACATACAAAAGTTTTACTCCAGTCTGGAACAGATCTCAATGTTTTGAATATTCTTGTTCTTCAAATGTGGATTTTCCTTATATTTATATTAATTTTCTCTTCAAAAAACATGTACCTTAAGATTACTTACGTCTTTCCATTTCCAAGAAGTACTGAAAACTCTGAAGCAGAGATAACAGCATGTTGCATTCAATAAAAACTTATTCATCCTCATATTTGGAAATCAAAACTTTCAAATAAATATAATCTATGTAATTTTCACAAGTTTTCATAATCAATTCAATTTTTTCAAGACAAAAAATGTAACCTAACATATCTAAGAAATTATATACTATCAAGGCATTCCAATGAAGAACCCATTAGAAAACCATATATATATATATATTTGGATCATCATATACATATACATATACTATATATATACACTATAATATTTAGAAGATTAAATTATTACTATTTTAAGTAATTACAGAAATAATAAGATTAATTCCTATTAAAAAATCTCCAAGAAATCAATCAACATTCCCTATCATGTTATTAATCCTTGTGAGTAAGCAACACGCTATTATCAATAAAAAACTATCCAATTAGAAAACGCACCATTTACTTAGAAGAACCAAGATCTTCAGAAAGGGGGCTGCAAAAATCGCATAAGCCCAATACGAAGGCATGAAAATGATATAAGTACTTGCCTCGAGGGACTGGGCTAGCCTCTCTCCAGGCAGTGTGGTATTTTGTCATGTTCAGTAGTAGTAGTAGTGGTAGAAGTAGTGGTAGAAGTAGTGGTAGTGGTAAGCAAATGCTTTTGATCGGCGCAACCCTAAGCTAAGAAATGGGGAGAAAGGGCACTGGTATCAGTCCACAGTTACTATATAATAACCAAATGGTTATATTTTTTGTGATTGTATTATTCCAACAATGTATCACTTTAATATCACATTATTAACTTTTCCGACGTTTTTTTTCACATTTACCGACTTTTATTTTTCTTACTTTCTCTTTGCACTTTGTCTTTGTATTAATGCACATTACTGATACTCGAACACATAAGTTCGTTCGCGTAACCTGTAAACGTAACAAGGCACAAGGACGAAGAGCTGTAAAGCCTGTAAAAGCCTGTAAAGAAAACAGCTGCAAGAGAAAAGATACTCCTGAAAAGAATAGATGCCAAAAGACTTGGAGCTGTTACCAGATGCACATAAGATTATGTGTTGACCCTGTAATCCCATCAAGACAAAAAACAAAAAAACTGATATGCTAGATAAAATTGATTGATTCGTCTGTTATAATCCTAAAAAATCTTTTTGTATATAATACCACTAGATAAAATCAAACTCATTCTGTAAGAGTGAAAATATGAAGAACTTTCACTTTTAAAAATTTTGCCTAACAATTTTGCATGTTTGTTTTGAGTGTAACTACTCCTCTTCTCCCCTCCTATCCCTTCCTTTTTCAGTCACTTATTGAAAAATTTCGTATTCCCTTGGCTGGGTCCACGATGTTCCTAGAAAGATTGTAAAAGAAATACGACTGCTGCGACTGCATACCATCTGAATGCTGCAACGCCTCTAACCAATTCCCTAACCACTATCTAATCATGGTATTTTGAGAAGAAATACGAGACGAAATTCTACCTTAGACTTGACCAAACAAACAAATGGAATTGGAGCCACCTAGCTAAATAAAACCTAATCAACGCTGGAATCCAATGGATACACATACATACCTCTATGGCATTTGGGCAGATGATACCATCTTCGAAAGTTTGATCTCCGCTAAATAGCTAAATACCTATGTAATAATTTAATCCTTTGGTATAACTCACAATGCTGAGAACTAGCATATGTTCAAAGTAATCCTACAGCATTGTTATTACAGCAATGCAGTTGTTTTAATCTCTGATGTCCTTTGTATGTATACTTAATACAAATTTATCTTTATACTTTATCAAATTTTTTATGAAAAATAACAGACATCAGTGAATAAAAACTGCTTCCAAAGGTGTGCAATTAACAAAACTGTATTATAGACTTGTTTGCATACCTGTTCTTCATTCAAGTAATTGGGTAAACCACCAATGAAGATCTTGTGAGGAGAGTCTATAAAAATAAAATATTATATTATACATTACATAAAAAACATAAAAAATATAAAAAATAAATATTTTAAAGATATATAAAAATATAAAAAGTATGTATACAACATACCGGGAACCGTACCTGGCACGTTCATACTTGGATTATCAGTCATTCCTGGCATTGGCTGATAATCATGTGGTCTTCTTATTTTTAAGCTTTGTCCTTTGAAGTTGATACTATCAAATGCCATAGCTTGTGTTGTTTCATCTATTGAACGGAACTAAAAAGATTTTTATGAATACTTCATTATGGAATTGCACAAATTATAAATTTCAAAATTTAATTCTCAAATAAATTTTGTTATACCTCTAAGAAAGCAAAGTTTTTATCTAAATTGATCTGACATGCTAATACTGGATTTCCAGCAGCTTGAGCAAGACCAGATAGATGCATTTGTTGATTAAAAAACTCCATCATTTCTTCTTCAGTTACACCAAATGGAATGTTTCCTACATAAAGTCTCCTTGCTTGACGAGTTATTGTACTGCCAACAACTGGTACAGCTGCTTGAGGTGTATCTGCCACAATGTTTGCAGGTATTTGTCCTGCAGCTTGCATAGCTTTATACTGTTATAATTATAATTAAAATTAAATAAAAATTTCTATAAAATTTGTTTTATTTATAATTGCAATAAAGTTTAATATATCAATTATACCTGCAAAGGAGTAATATGTTCAAATCCAGGTGGCGGAACATCCCAGTAAAGAGATGCTTTTCTTCTTCTAGAACTGCGACTTTTTTTAGGTGAACTACTTCTTTTTCTATCTCTTCGATCTTTGGAACGAGAACGAGAACGTTTTCTACGATCTCTACTACGAGATCTGTGTCTTCTATCACGATCTCTGTCCCTATCCCTATCCTTTTCACGATCTTGACGGTCTCGATCTATAGAAACATATAAAAATTACATAAAAAATACATAAAAATTTATATTATATTTTTAATATAAATAAAAAATTATACTTATAATGAAAGTTTATGATTTATAAATTTTTTAATAGTTTGCAATACATTTTTTAGTAAAATTATTTTATTTAAAAGATTAATCTTAATATATATATAATCTTAAATATTAAATCTTTAATAATTTTATGCATATATATATAAATAATTCTCAATTATTATCTATATAATTTATTTGTAACATATACATGTATATCATACATATAATAATGTAATAGTATATAATACATATATATATATATATATATATATGCTATATATATCTGTTACTTAAATCTAAAAAATCGAAATTACAATCTCAAAAATCATGAATATTTTCCTAGTATATAAAAAAATAAATAATTAAAATCAATAAGATAGTGCAAACTTATTAAAGTGATATATTATTTTCTATAAATATAATGAAAAATGTACCCATAAGAATAATCTTCGTAGATGCTTATTTTCAGGTTATCGATAAATTCACAAGATCTTGCAAAAAATATTCAAATGTTATCTTATTCGTTAAAATTAATTAAATGTTTGATGGTTTAAGATTTTCTCAGAGTTATTAAAAGAGCACGCTTCAAGATATGTTTACTATTCTCGTGAATGTTTCTCCGGCCATTACAATCATCCACCCGACTTATTTACCTGGCTGTAACGCGGGAACAGTGGCAAAAAGCACAGTATATTTAACAAAGATCTTTAAAAATACCTTTAAAATACTTACCTCCATTGTAATCTTCGCCCATTTTTCAATTTATTATCTCAAATACAACTATATTGAAGAATTAATAATATAAATAACAACGAAGCTAACAAATGTCAATTGCTCTTAAAACAAATTTTTATTCTAAAATGGCGATAGACTAGGTAAAATTTAGCTAGTGGATAATTATTGTGATACAATATCTGTTTCCAGGTGGCGTAAAGTTCAACTGGAATTAATTTCCATAGTGTAATAAATATTTCCATTATTGTAATAAATATTTTAATTTGACTATATTAAATCTTAATTATTATTATTGTTATAAATTTACTATATCAAATATTACATTATTAAAACATAATTAAAAAATATTCTTAATTAGTCGAAATTTAAATTATTTATAACAATAAACATTATTGTATTATTCTATTTAACAAAAATTGAATATTAAATCAATATTTAATTTTTTAATTTTGAAAAATTTTTAATATTTAAAAAAGATATATCTGATTGTATATCTATTACAAGACTCTTTTAAGTTGCCACCTGCGGCGCTTAGATAGCAATCGAGTTTGAATCTCTCAAAGACCTATCATCATTCAAGTAATGCTATTCTTTGTACTTTCAAAATGTCCTAGAAAAACTCGAAATGGAAAAAAATGTGAAACTTGTAGACTTATTTATGAGTTATGATAATATGGAAAATAAAAGAATATTAGAAGAACGATTAAGAAAAGCAGCTTGTGTTGGTGATACTGATGTTGTTCAAGAATTACTTAATTTAGGTGTTGATGTTAATACACGACATTCTGTTAATGGATGGTATTTTATTTTCATAATTTATTATATAAAGTTTTTTTACATATGTTTTTGAATATAAATTACGTATGCTTTTACATATGTTTTTCAAATAACATATATAAAATATATCATGATAGTAAAAACATATAATGTGTCTTTATTCAAAATGTCAAAACAATAACATAATTAATATTTCTCCTTTAAGGACTCCTTTACATTGGGCATGTAAAAAAGGCTACTTAGATGTAGCTGCTTTATTATTAAAAAATGGTGCAGATAAGAATATAAGATCTGAAATTGGAGAAACACCAGCATTTTTATGTACCAATCCACAAATTTTACAGCTTTTAGATATGCCAACTGATTCTCAAAGAATTTTAAGTGAACCAGCAGTACATAACATGATACCCAAATATATAAAAAATGATTATGTACATGGAACTATAGATTCAGGAATTTCTAAAATAAGAAATAATGGTTTATATCAAGATGGTGAGAAATTTACATTTTATTATTCATTATTTTGATTTTTATATATGAATATTATTAAAACAATGAAATGAAACATACATAAATATAATATAACATATATTATATGTAATTATATTTTCTATATATATAATTTACATTTTTTATTTTAGAATTGGTATTAAAAATTCGTGTAGCTGATGCTCCTGATCCAGATTTCATAGAAATAGAATTACCACAAAATGATTTATCATATCAAACATTAATTCGTATATGTTGTCAAGAATTGAATATTGAACCTAATCAAATTGTAAAATTAAGAAAACTGCCCAATACTAGGTTGAGAAAAGATGAAGATATTCAACGACTTCAAAATTTTCAAGAAATAGAAGTCGTCACAAATGCTGTAAACACATATAAATATATTCAAAATACAAATGGTATTTCAAATAACATTCCAACAATGCCAGCAAATGGTTATCAAAGTATTTCTAAAAAAGATCAGACTATTTTATATTAATTATTAGTATTACAAGTAGAATATTTTTGTTTTTTTCATATAAGTAGATATATAAAAAAATATTTAATTAAAATACTTATTGTTAAGTATATAAAATTTCAAGTGCAATAATTACAAATTTTAAATAGAACAAATGTTTAAGGTAATAATAGGTAGAAGAATAATTTTTTAACTTTGTTTACTAGATTTAATAAAGTAATATAAAAATAATTACAATTTTTTTATTTGTTGAATTTTATTTTGTAAATTTTTTTTTTGAAGGAAAATTCTTCTTTTAATTTTTTTAACAGTAATATCTCCTTCAGGAGTAACAGTTACAGTAGCAATACCAGGTGCAGTAGTTAGTTCTCCTGATACATTATGATATGCTTTTGGTCTTCTAGGTTGCATTACTGGCACATCAACTAAGCATTTATTTTCTAAAACAATACAAAAAAATATATAAATATATATGAAGAAAAATACATTATTGAATATATATAAATATATTTATATAAATATCATTTTTATAAAAATTAAATATAGAATTAATATTTACTCAATGTTGTATATATTGGTAGACCAAGACTAATAGATGTTTTAATACGAATAGAACGAATATTAACCCAACCTCCTGGATAATTTTTAGATAAATAACGACATGTTGCTAGTATATTTTCTAAAATTTCTTTTTTCTTCATAGAAGTGTGTCCAACTTGAACTATATGCGTATCACCATAGGAATGAATTTGCATAACAGTTTTCCTTAAAGCATATTCTATTTCATGCTTTAAATCTTTACTAAGCATTCTAATAGATGTTGGCAATTTTCTTTTTTTATAAAATTCTTTTCCCAATAAATGAGATAAATGACCAGCTATTTTTCCATCTACAAGAAAATAATCATAGGTGCCAACAAGTTTTCTTTTTAATTCATATTGATCATATTCAGTTTTCACTTGATTCATTGGTATTATACTTTTTATTTTTGTACAATCATGTTTGCGTAGTAAATTTTCATAATATTCTATTGTTGGTTCATAATCTCTTCTTCTTCCTCTTTGGAGATCACCAACAAAAAGTGCAACTTCATCATTTGATGATACTATTGAATGTGGTAATAATCTAAAAATAAATTGTATAATAAATAACATTTTGATAAAATTAAACTTGCTAATTTTTAATTATCACGATTTTTCATAAAAATTAAAAAATGCATCGAATATATTATAGATATGCGTTAAATTATAGTAAATTTAATATATAAAAATAATTTGTTATTTATTTAATAAAATAGATATATTGAAAATATATAAACTTACATTCTCATAAATCTTCTTGGAGTTTTAGGTACTCTAATACATGTTACTTGCATAAAAATCGATTGACTTTCATCTTCAAACAATGCATTGTTAGTTTTCAATTTTTCTTCAGTTAAATCACAAATAATGTTAACACATTGTAATATATGTTTCTTTGATAAATCATTAAAATTCAAACAATCTATATCTTCATTACTGTTATTACAGTCTTTAACTTTGTTATCTAACATTCTCATTGTCATTTACCTCTTACATGTGCTATTCGCTAGTAACTGAACAATAAAAGAATAACTTTTCTTCAAAAAACTTCCTAGCTATTGCCAACTTATATGATTTTATATAAAACTATGTATATAATTAAAATATTTATTGATGTAATACATTACAAAATTGATGATAATTTATATGATAAATATAAATTGATTACAATTTTTAAATATTGTGCATTTGTTAAAAAATTAAAAAAGGTACAAAATTTATATATATATATATATATATTAAACTAAATTTATTTCGTTAACGATTTATCAATTTTTTATTATACTTTTGTTATTATAATTTTTTTATATATCGATTAAAATTACTTATAAATAATTTTTATCTTTTAATGACGATATTCATGTTAATACAACAAACAATTTCAATTATATATCAAATTTATGTCAACTAAAATAATTCGGTTCTTAGTGGTTAAAATTTAAATATTTAATATGTGTATCATTAAATATATTTATAAAAATATATTAACATATTTACGATCAATATATTTAAAGAATAAGTAGTTTCATATTTATTTTTATTACAAATATTAAAGAATTGAGTTATACAAGCGCGAATTTTGAAATCTAAACATAATCTTCAATATGTTCACAATAGATATAATTGATGGATAATAATAACTTAAAGTAATAAACTTATTAAAAAAAGATATTGATAGCTTTAAATAAGCTATAAGCTACTAAGAATTATTTTTTCGTTTATTTTTAATATTTTTTTTTTAAACTTAAATTTTTCTTGATAAAATAAAACAAAAAACAAGGAATGCGATTTTTTTTATTATTACAGAAGATAACGTTAACAATTTGCTACACCACAAATCGTTACACTTGGTTAACCAAGACAATCGAGATCAACGATTACTTGCAACACACGTCAAAGGTAGTTTCAGTTGTTGGTCAGACTTGTTTCTTTCTTTTAAACATCTTTTCATCCATCACCTCATTACATTTCATTAATCTTCAAATTAATAACAAAAATTCATATTGTTCTAACAACAATGTTTGAATAGCGTGTCTTACTAATTAGCAATTTCATTTCATTCAAGAGAGTAATTTTAAAATAGAAAAGCAGCTTGTAAAGAACGCAAAAGCGATTAAGTATTACCGATATGCTTCGGTTAATACTTGCTATATTCTGTCGTCGAAAAAGTTTGAAACGCGATGCTCGGAATTTCACAATATTTGAAAATACTATTAATTTTATGTATTGGTTGTATAATTTTTTGTGTTATTTTTCTTACTTTTCCAAGTTTGCTTAACAAAAAAGTTAATAAAGATATATTTATAAAACAAATAGAACATCGAAAGCAAACGAAAGAAAGTTTAGTGATTTTATCAAAAAAACGAAATTTTACAAAAGAACAGGTATGTGTGTCTTTGATTGAAATTAATTTTCTATTATTATTTAATTAAACTATTACAAAAATAAAAGAAATATAATAAAAAATATTAATGATAAAACAAGTTTTATAGAATTTTTAATAACAATTATAGCATTATTAATTCGCGCCTTTATTCGTATCAGACTGATAAAACATCTTTACTTGGAAGATGGCTCTTGTCTTCTGAAGGTAGTTTACCGCCAACGATTATAAATAAAAAAAAGGAACCGTATTTGATTTTAATTTGGAAACATGGAAAGTTTTTGGAACGCAGGCATATCAAACGTTTTACAAATAAAAAGTTAATATATTACAAGTATATTAAAAATTAAACATATAAACAATATTTATACATAAACAATTATTAATAATACTAAAATTGATACATAAATTTATTTAAGTTTAAATTTAAATATGATCTTTTAATTTAATATGATCTTTTAATTTAATTTTAGATTTTCACCTTGGAATAATTGTACAGTTAATCGATGTATATTGAGCTATCGATCGAAAGATTTAGATATAGCAGATGCAGTTGTGTTTCATTTACATTTGACACAGAGCGCGTTGGAATTACCGACTAGAACTCGATGGAACCAAAGATGGATTTTTTTAACTGACGAATCACCAATGCATACTTTTCTTTATGGAAATCAACAATTATTCAAATATAATGGTTTATTTAACTGGTCAATGACTTATCGAATGAATAGCGATATACCAGTACCTTACGGTAGAACGATTTCTACATCCTTTATACATTCACCAGAAATAAATTTCTCAAAGGATGTGATAAAAAAATTAAAAACTAAACTAGTCACTGTGATGGGTAGTAACTGTGCAGGCACGAATGGACGATGGAAATATATTAAGGAATTAAAACTAATTTTCACTAATGATCTTGACATATATGGAAAATGTTTAAACGGTAATACGACTGCGTGTCCAGGTCATTTCGATAAAGATTGTTCTGCTTTAAATGCATATAAATTCTATTTAGCTTTTGAAAATTCAAATTGTAAAGAATATATAACAGAAAAAGTATTTTGGCATGGTTATCACAAATTAGCAATTCCAGTGATAATGGGTGCATCAAAAAAAGATTGTGAAAAATTATTACCACCACATTCATTCCTTCATGTTAATGATTTTGCAAATCCAATGGCTTTGGCAAATTACATTCGTTACCTTAATCAGCATGATGACAAATATTTCGAATTTCACGAATGGCGTAAATATTATAAAGTAATCAATGAACATGGTTATTTTGGTAGTATTTCGCGCCATTATTGTCGTATTTGTGAGGCTCTTCATTATAATTTTCCTATTATTAAGGTTTACGAGGATATAGAATCATTTTGGAATAAAAAACGAGATTGTACTTTTTGATATTTTTTAATTCTGTTTATTTTGTATTGTTGTTATTATTTATTACTATATATTAATCAAATTTTTATATTTAAAAATTTTAATATAAAAGAAACTTCTTATTTTTTTGTTTATAATTACTTACTGTATTTGCATGTTTTATTTTAATTATATGCAATATTTATTATATGTGAATTGAAAAAATTTAGTAAATTATAATAAATACGTCTTTTTCTGTAATAAATTAGCATAAATATTATTATGTTTATTTTTAAAAAAAGAATGTTATTTATGTTAACGATAATTAATTAAATGAATTAAAATTTTAATTTAAGTTACATTTATAATGATTCAATTAATTTATAATTAAATAATAAATTATTTAATTATATTAAATAAATGTAATTAATAAATTTATATTAAATAATGAGTAAAAATAAATAATGAATTTATATTAATATTATTATATTGCATTATAAATATATATATGAAAAACAAGATATCTTCATACATAATACTTTTATTACAAATTCTTTTATAAAAATATTAGGTTAGAAATTCTGTTATTTTTATTTTAAGAATACATGTTAGAATAAACTAGTTTTAATCACGTTACGTAAAAACTTTTAATTTACGTATCTATACAAAATATGATAATAAATAACATCATTGAAAAATTTTCAAAAATGTTTATATTTCATATTTTCAAATGTTGCAATGTGTAAGATCGAAACTTCAAAACTTCATTTCGTTAATACGGTTAAAACAACAATTTTTAGTGAAATATCATATTATTTTTTATTCTATATTGCGCCATAGAACATATTGTAATAATCTTTCTGTCATGGCATCGAAATGTTTTAAAGGAAATAATGATCATTATAATGGCATAACTATCGATTCAAATGAAGAATCTTGCACGCCTCAAGTATTTGCACATCGTCTTACAGGTATGTAATATAAAAATTATTAGAAAAATTCATAAATTATTATTTTTTTTCAAAATCAAAGAATTTAACAATTAGAACGTTTGTATTATATATGTATGTATATATATAATTTTTTTAGCATCTTTACAAGAGTGGATACAAAATAAAAAACGTACCATATGGTTTCGTGTATATTTATCACATTCAGAATGGATACCAATACTTGTGAAAGAAGGATTTAAATTTCATCATGCAAAACAAGAATATGTTATGCTTTATCGATGGTTAGTTAATGAAGAATGTAATATTCCACATTACGCACACACAAATTTAGGAATTGGTGGGTTTGTTTATAATGAAGAAACTCAAGAAGTTTTAGTTCTTAAAGAAAAATATGTAAATAAAAGAGCTATGTGGAAATTACCAGGTGGTCATGTGAATCCAGGTATATAATTTTTTATAAATTATTACAATAAATTAATGTTAAATTAATATAATTAATCATTTTTTAATATAAAAAATCACAATAAATTTATAAATATGTATATATATATATATATATATATTATAATATTTTTATCTTTCAAATTTTTTTATTAAAGGAGAAAATTTAGAAGAAGCTGTAAAAAGAGAAATTCTAGAAGAAACTGGTATACAAACTATTTTCAAGTGCATAATAAGCTTTAGACATATTCATGATTATTCATTTAACTGTTCTGATATATATATGATTGCTTATTTAACTCCTCTTAATTTTGATATTAAAAAATGTGAAAAAGAAATTTCTGAATGCAAATGGATGAAGGTAATTTTAATTTTTTATTTGTTTTATTATTACAAAAAAATTTTTATTGTAATAATTATTATTTTATTCTATAGGTGAATGATTTTTTAAAACATTCGGATGTACATGAAAATAACAGATTGATTGCAAAAAAAATGTTAGAATTTTTTAAACATAAAATAGGAATTATTGTTGAACACAATAGACATTCTATAACAAACAAACCTATCTGTATATATAGTGTATCTAAGATTAATAATATATAACAATATGTAAAATAATTAGAATATATAATTAATTTTATAGTTTGAAGTAGAAAATAATTATTTTAAAAAATAAACAAAAAAATAAAATTATTTTTCGATAAATTTTTTTTATATACTTTTTTTTTTATTAATTATACTATATGAGCTGATTATATAAATATTATATTATTATATCAAATATATAACACTTCAAATTATGAATTCTATAAACATGAACACATACTTACTTATGTTTCTATAATTTTAAATTTAAAAAAAAAATAAATTAAAATTAAAAAAAACTTTAACAATTAAAATAATAGATGTAATAAAATTTTTTACATCACAATAAAAATATTCCAATAAAAAAATGACAATATTTATATATTTCATTATTTTTATTAGGTTGGAAAAAAGTTCTTGCAATTTTTAACTATTAAATTCAAATGCACATATCTCAGTTTCAACAAAACTTTATTAATCAAAATAAAGATCATTGCAATCAATGCACTTTTGCTAACAAGAAACAAGTTTTTTTATTCTAGTTGAATAAAATTCTGGAGTACTGGAGGCTTGAAAAAGTGGTAATCGGTAGGCGAGAGATGGATGTACGATCTGGCGTATACGATGGATGAAGTAGACTCTTCGTAACTCAATTCATTCAACTTTTAAAAGGTCGGTCGTGTAATCGGACGGTTATCGTGGAAAAGAATAGAACCATTTCTGTTGACTGTGTGATGGACACAAACATTAAAGTTTTTCGTGCATTTCGTCAATTTGGTTTGACAGTACTCTTCATTTGTAATGGTTTCACCAGGATTCAAGAAGCTGATAAATCAAACCGGCCACAGCCATCAAATTGTCACCATGACTTTCCTTTGGTGAAATTTTGGTTTTGTTGTGAAGTTTCGTCGTAGTCTAACCACAGTACCGATCGTCGCCGATTATCAAAAAATCCATTTTTCATCGCATGTTATAATTCATTCGAGAAATTTTATTGCGCAAGAGAAGAGCAGACGATATTTTAAAACGATTTTTTTGATGTTCGTTTAATTCGTGCGGCACCCATTTATTAAATTTTTTTGTTTTTCCAATTTTCTATATATGGTTACAGATTGTTATATGCATTACGCCCAAATCAAAAGGAAGCTTCCAAATGGTTGGTTTCAACTAAGGCTCTCAGGTCATTATTGTCAATATTTAATGGTCGACCACTGCGCTCATCGTCTTCAAGATTCTCGTTACGCGCTTCGAAATTTTTTAAATCATCATTGTGCAGTATATTCGTTAGTGGTCTCGCCTTGTTGATATCGCGAGCTATTTTGACAGCTTTCCTAATTTGAACTGGAATAGGAAAATTGTTCGAATCTGCTTCTTGACCATGTTTTCAACACCCTAAGAAATCAGGACTAATTTGAAAATAAAATTAATATCACATTTTCACAGAGCAAAAAATGCATTTTAAAATTATACAAAGTCAATGCAATTTAACATTAATTTAACATTTAGAATCAAAATAACAAAAACCGTAAAAACTTTCTTTCCAACTTAATATATATGTTAATTTCTGTAATAAGTAAGTTAATTATTTTAAAATTATTTATTTTTTTTATTGCTCTGTTTAGTTTTTATATTGATAATCATAATTTACCAAAATTATAAAAAGATTAAAGATAGGAAAATCTCTGTAAATTTGAAAAGGAAAATAAATAAATAAATAAAATATTATGTAAGACAAAAATATTAAAAAAAAAATTACAATATTTAAAAATGGACAAATATTAAAATATTTTAATATTAAATGTTTTTTGAAAATCAGACTTTATATTGAAAGATAGCTTCCTCCTAGTTTTATTTACTATGTACTTCTTTATCATATTTTAGTTAATGACTGACAAACTCACAAGGAAAATGGAAGAACGTATATGTCGTTAAGGTTAAGGTTATACAATATTATTTTGTTAGTCGATTTGTTTACAATTCGACTATTTTTTCTTATAAGAAATATTAGCAAATAATCCAACGAGACTTCATATGTAGAAGAGTGTTTAATACGGCACAAAATTTGTTGCCAAGATGAGTAAAATGTATACAACCGCCAACCTCTCTGACAAAGAATTAAAAGAAGAAGGAAATCGACTTTTCAATCTTCACAAATATGAGGATGCTGCACACTGCTACACCAAAGCAATTGTGAGTGCTACTATGAATCTATGCAGGCAAGTTACGACATTGCATCTCATTCCTGCAGATTAAAAATCCAACCCAAGCACTATATTTTACGAACCGAGCGCTGTGTAACCTGAAATTGAAACGATGGGAATCATCCTGTCTAGACTGCAGACGTGCTCTCGATATCGATCCATGTCTGGTGAAGGGTCATTTTTTCTTGGGTCTAGCTCTTCTTGAAATGGAACTCTTCGATGAAGCTGTGAAACATTTACAAAGAGGTATGTCATATTTATATATATTTTTGTTTTGAAATTTCATTGGTTTCTTATTTTAATATGCTTACAAAAATTTATTTATAGGAAAACATTTCATCATTATGTCATAATTTTTATAAAATAATTATAAATTATATATATTAATATTTTTTTTCTAATATCTTAAGTGTACTTAATATTAATGATTAAATTTTTCATTTCATCATTTCATTATAAGATCATTTTATTTATTTCATATAATATAATCAAAAAAACATTATATATTTACATTTTGCGAAATATTTTTTAAAAAAACTTTATTTGTTTATTAATATAATTTTATATGCCATATCTTTTCGTATATGTTATCTTAATCTTTAAAAGCTATCATTGAAAAAAGTTGTATAAAAACAAGATTTGTTTAAAATAAAATTTCATTTATGACAGCATTTAAGGATTAGATTATCTTGCCATTACATATTTGTTTTATGAAACACATTATGATATTTATATATATATATATAATATTTTATATAAAATATTTTATTGTACATTATATATATCATTGTGAAATATGGAAGTATCTTGTGAATATTTTTTTTTATGGTATTCATGGTTTTTATGGCAATGTGAAATTTGCCATTCTCATGATTACACATCTCAACGATAATGTAGCTGTGGATTTGGCCAAGGAACAAAAGTTAAATTATGGAGATGATATGACCAGCATTTTAAGGCAAGCACGAAAACGTTGTTTCCAATTGAGAGAAGAACAAAGAATTGCTCAAGATATTGAATTACAATCATATCTGAATCAATTGATAGTAGAAGATGCTGAACGAAGTTTAGCTGCTTTAAAGGAACAAGAAACAGTTAAAGATGCAGATACTAAAAGTGAAGGAGAAGCCTCATCTATTGAATTTACAAGGAAAAAAGAAGAAATAGAAGAAAAAAGAGATACATGTATGGCTCACCTTAATGATTTATTTGCAAAAGTGGATGAAAGAAGAAGGGTGAGTGTATATTCTTGATTATTTTTGAAGTTTTTAATTGTATATGAAAAAAAGTAATTATGTATTATCTGCAATTTTTATGAATATGTGGAATAGAAAAGAGAAGTACCTGATTATTTATGTGGAAAAATTAGTTTTGAAATTTTACAAGAACCTGTAATAACACCAAGTGGAATTACATATGAACGAAAAGACATTGAAGAACATTTACAAAGGGTGGGACACTTTGATCCAGTTACTAGAGTTCGTTTAACTCAGGATCAATTAATTCCTAACTTAGCAATGAAGGAAGTAGTTGATACATTTCTACAAGAGAATGAGTGGGCATTATATTATTAATTTTTAAAATTAGGTTACTGCCATATTTCTATGATAATTGCATATATCATAATATTTTTGGGTCTCATTAATTTACATAAATGTGTATATCATTATCTTGTAAACAGTAAATAGATCATATATCTATATAAAATTGAATTCAATTTTTTTCTATTTTTCAATTTGATGTATGTAATTTAGTTTGTTATTTAAACAATTGTTGATTAATTAAATAAAATTAATTAAAATTAAAAATAAGAATAAAAAAATTTTTTTAGTTAATGAATTTAAGACAAACATAAAATATTAAAAATAGCAATAATACAATAAAAATAATACAATAAATGTGATGTTAAATAGGTCATATAAAAATGTTAAAATTGTATATCTTTTTCCGATAAACAATAAATTTATTGTTTGCTGTATAATAAAATATTTTAATATTTCCCAATTATTTATAAATTAAATAAAAAATATTAACTTGTAATGTGTATATAGGTATTTTATTTATAATAATACAAATTATTTTATATAATTATATATTATATATATTATATACATATATATATTATAGATCCATTCAATTTAAACTTCAAGTCAGATTTGTAGTAGATGATTAGGATCAAAATGAATTGTTACAAATTTGACACATAGTTGTTAATCTCAGATAATTTTAAGTTATAGTTTGTATTTATATGTATTATAATATAAGCGAAAAATATTGCAGTTATAATAATATGTAATATTATTTTCATTTTTTGAAAATTAAAATAAAATATCAAAAATTTTTATCAATTTATTATATTTTTTATATTTGGGACCTGAATATTATATTGTAACATATGTAATTCAACAGATAAAGTATTTGCATATTTTTTATAAACACTTTTTCTTCTAAAAATATAAAAACAATAAGAAAGCTTCAAGAATAGTAAAGATTGTAAGACAACAGAATTTGTTCATGGCAGAAAGTTGAAAGTTCAATGAAATAATAATTTCAATATAATTATCATATTATTATATACATTCTAAATATAAATATTTTTATACAAACAGAATATATACAAGTTAGATGTACATGAAATTAATGTAGATAAAAAGATTAGATTAGAGTATTATTTTAAATAAATAATATTCTAAGAAAAAATGAAATTTAATGCAATAATACTAATAATTCCTGCTACAATAGGTGGTATACAATATTGATAAAAAGGTGGATGAGGTGCTGCTCCCATTAAAAGTACAATCCAACCTAAAAAACATAATATACTGGATAATATTCGAGATCGACTTTTATGATTATTAGAAGGAAGTTGCACCCATCCCATTGTACTGCATATTACTAAAATTATCCAGCTTTGAAGTAATAAAGAATCTTCTGAAGAAAGTTTCATATTGTAACTAAAACAAATTTACAATAATAATTTCAATACTGAATAGCCATATTTTTACAATAAATAATTAATTACAAACCTGAAATTTTTTGCCCAAACAAGTACAGATGGTACAGCTGGAATAGCAGTAAAACACCAAAGTATAAAAAAAATAAGATGATTGAATATTTTTTGTCTTGTATCTTCAGAATTATCTTTTGTACTTCTAAATTGTCTTATCCAATTAAAATGTTGTAATGAAGCCATTAAAAGTTCTTCTAAATAATCTTCATACATTTTCGTCAAATTTAAAAAATATAGAAAAACGGAAATTAACATAGCTAAAGCTCCACAAGTTGCTGGAATTAAAGATAAAACAAGAATTGTAGTAATAAATGGTAATTGATTTAATCCTCCAAGCAGCCAATCTGACCATGTTGTTGAAAAAGTTATTACACGTGCTAGAAACCTAAAAAAAGTTGTTAAATTGAATAACGTAAAAGATTTTTTATAATATAAATATATGTATCAATATAATTATAATTTTTTACCTCACAGCAATATTATGAGCTACTGAGCCAAAGAATATAATGCAACAGCAGAGTCCAATAGTAAATACACAAATAATTGCCAAAGCAATTAAACATTCAAACATTAAATTATAACAAAACGACAGAAATATCGTAATTATTATTATTGGAGTTTGATTGTGACCATGATTGATTCTTGTAGATAAAAATAACAAAAGTAAACTAATAATTGTTGTGTACAATAGATACCAGCGATCTCTTACAATACAAGATATTTGATCTATAATTCCACCTTTTTGAATATTAATTACATATGAACATGCAGGATCTAAAGTTATTCTTAAATTTGGAGAAATATCAGAATACTTATTTTTAGTTTGAATTTTCATCATTTTTGGTCCATTATCTCTAAAATATTAAAAAATTTTAATAATTTAATAATTTAAAACTAAAAAAAAAAAATTTATATTTATACTTACATAACTGTAAAAAATTGAATTTGTGTAACTCCAATACTCCATGGTTCTATTAATTCAACAATTGCATGTTTTGGATCCATACATCCAGATGCTTTAAGTTCAACAGCAATAACGTCTACAAAGTTATCAAAACTAGCATAATATCTAATATGTCCAGGATGAGATTTTTTTATTTGAGATAATTTAAATAAACTTTTCAATAAAGATAAATTATTCTTAATAAATATAAATCTTGTATCATGAGAATATAAATCTACATTTATTATAACATATTTTTCTAAATCATCTGGTGTAATTCTTATTATAATATGTGTTACACCAGGATAGTTTATCTCTTGCAAATTTAAATCAACAGTTTTTCTTATATGGTGTAAAGGATCTGATAAAATTCTTGTTCTATTTGTCAAATTCCAACCCCAATTGCTAAATTAAATATAAAATATTTTTTTTTATAATAATATTTTAACAAATTTATAATTAAAAGCAATAATTTAATATTACCAAATTCTTGATTGTCCTTGTATATTAGATGCTGTACATGCAAATAACCAATCTTTAGATTCTAAATTTTTAGTATCAATAGTTAAATAATCTGGTTGTCCACTTAATCTAATCATAAGATAAATAAAAGATGTTTTCTTAAATGAGTTTTTATTAGTCCATGTATAATGTCTTTGAATATTTTCTATCCATTCACCATCAGTTTCAAATTGTATTATTTCTTTATAAAAATATAATCTTTTTCCAGAAGTACGCTGTAAAATTAATTTTTATAGTTTTAAATACTTTTATGATGAAGATGACTTTAAAAAACTTTCTTACATGATAAAAATGATATGATAATGCTTGCATTCTTTCATTAGTTGTGGAAAATATTTTAGGTGGTTTTTGAGCATAATTAACAGAATCAAATAATGATTGCACAATAGATAATACTAATTGTTTGCACCACAAAATACTAAGATGATCTACAGATTTCCAAACATCTGGTATAGTATTAGAAATAACATTAATATCTGCTGTAGGATCTAAAATTTGTGTTGATGTTATGAGTGTATCTCGTGGACCACCTCCTATTGATATTATGTTTACTCCTGCATCTTTTATATCATTTAAGCGTTTTTCTAAATTTTTATAATAATTAACAAAAGTATAATCTAATGCTAATGTAGGTGTATGAGGAGTAGCTAAAGTAATAATGATACTTGCAACACTAGCATTTATATTTGAAGTCATCAAAACAGAACCTTTAGCTATAATACCACCCTAAAAATAAAAAAATAGTATAATATCCTTACTGAAATAAATATAATAATATTAAATGTATTTACCATTGAATGTCCTATAAGCACAATCTTATCTATTTTAGATTTATATAAACTTAATATTTTTTGTATACAATATGAAACATACATTGTTTCTTCAATCAAAACACCTTGAATTAATTATAATAAATTATCATTTATTTTTTTTAATTATTTAAAAGTCAACCTGCTAATTAATTTTTTCTTTATTGATTTTAGTAAATTTGAAATATGCTATAAAGGATAACATTTTAAACAATTTTATCTACTATAATAATAATAATATATAATATCAAAATTTTTTGTAAACAACTTAAGAATTAAAGTAAATTGTTTCAATTATTATATATATTATTAAGTGTAAAAGAAAAATGTTAAAATATATTTGAAAATGCCTTTAACAATATATTTTAAGCTGACTAAGATTAATAAGAAAATATTTAATTAACAGATTGACTAATAATAAATTATATATGAATTATAAAAATACATGAAAAAAATAAAAAAAAGATAAATGATAAATGACGAATAAAATGATTATTAATTAATAAAATTATTATTTTATATATAATTGAAGAATTATAATGTATAGAATATATAATAGAATTACATTATAATTATATTCTTATATTTATCTTATATTATATTATATTTCTTTTTGTTCATACCTCCATATAAAGCAGAATAATCCTTGCCTATTGAAACAGTAAAATAATCAAAATGAAATGGAGTTCTATCTTTTAAACTTTTTCTCAAACTGACAGAAGCAAGAGATCTTACTAAAAACAATAGAATTATTAACAACAGATTTAAGTCAAAATATTAAAATACCTTTAAGATTCTAAGAACCTTGCTCATGAGATCCAAGATTGCCAGGTATAAAAAGTACTGGTATTCCTGAGAAGTACATTCTTCTAAGTTTTTCAGTAACAAAACCTTCTCCATATGCATATAATCCATATCTTGGATATCGTTCTTCTATTTCATTATTTAAGGAGATTCTCTTTTCAAATATTTATAATAAAAGATTTTTATTAAAGGATAAAAGTATTATATATTATTTATTAAAATTAATATTTTTTATATCATACTTACAAATTAAGTTTAAATTAATATTTTTTATATTATACTTACAAATTAAATTTAAATTAATTTATTAATATAATAATAGTAATAATATAACAAATAAAATTAATTTGAAAATTAATTTGAAATAAAATTAATAAACTCTGTTATAAATGTTCAAAAAAAAGATTAATAAAAGTATTGTTCAAATTAGAAATAAGAAAATTTATAAAAATCTTTTATAATTCAAAAATCAATTTCAATCATAATAATTTAATATATAACTTTTTTAAATATAAAATTTTAAAAAATTTTATAATTATATCATAAAATTATAAAATTATTATTATGTGATTGTTGTAATTTAATTTAATAAAACAATAGATAGACAATTAAAAAGAATTAAAGTAAAATAAATTAATATTTAATATTTTATACATATTATTTATTTTAATTATATTTATTATAATATTTTATATATATATTTTTTTAAATATTATATTTACCTACCACATATTGTGGATATTCAAACATATATGTCATATCGCAAGTATTTTCTTCAAAATCCGTAATGTAACGAACAATTCCAAGAATGTAGAATAAAAGAAACAACATTAAAAATAAAAAAAATATAATATAAAATAGTACAGATTTTGTTTGAAGCATTTTCTAAATAATAATCTAACACTGTAATTAAAATCAAATTTTAATTAATTTCAATATTTAATGTAATATTTTGATACAAAAACTTGTTTAACAATTGTTATATTTAATATAACATAATTATATTATGTTGACATGAAAAAAAAAATAAAAAAAATTAAATATAAGAAAATTATAATTGATAAAGATAAATAATTTATTTAAATTTCACACTAAGGTTATAACACATGAAGTACATAGTATATTGAAATCACTAGCGCTATATATTAAAAAATTATATTTTTATCTGAGTCCGAATGGGATTCTACATTAAACTGATCGAAAGTTGTCTAAGAGAAAAAATTATATAGAACAAAGATTAAATTATTTTAGATATTAAAACAATTATGAAAAAGTAAAAATTCTTAAAAGAAACATTTCTTATTTTTTTTTAAATAAATACATGATATTTTCAATAATATAATAAAATAGAATAATAGAATAAATATAAAATAAATAAAATATTATAAAAATTTTTCAACATATATAGATAATTTTTCAAAAAATACGCTCAACTTAATAATTTTATCAATTTATCAATTTATCAATTTAAGTATTTACGTAATAAATACTTAAGGATGATAGCAATTACAATATGTCTATATAATACAATAAAAAAACTAACACTATAAAATAAAATAAAATGGTATAATTTCAAATTTTTCAAAATGATTATTCCATAACATGTTTATTTTTATCATCTTTCAACAACTACTACATAATTCAATTCAAAATTATTTTAATATTTTGTATATTGTATACATCATATTGTATATATATATACGAATATTATTTATACGAAAATTAATGAAAATATAATAAAATTTCTTGATTAATTATTTTATTGATTGTGACTTATGCAGTCAACAAATGTTCTATAAAAATGAATGAAGAATTTATTTGTGAGAATGTCATGAACTTTAAAGTGAAAGGTATAGGTATTACATGTTACAACATTGTTATATGTTACATGTTACACATACAACATCAATGAAGTATATTTATTCATAATTTCGCTATGTAAAATGTATTTCATTTATTTTTATCACATTTGTATTATTTACATCTATATCAAATAAATATGGTTATAAAAGAAGTGAAACAAAATAAAACATTATAAACAATTTAAGTTTATTTGAAAAAATGTGATTATAAGTATATAAAATTTATTATATGTTTTGATATATGTATATATATATATATGGTTTTATGAAAATTGAAATAAGATAAGACAGCTTAAAACAATATTTTTTAACTCCATATGTTTATTTATTATTTGTGATTTGCAAAATAAAATATAATTATAAAACAATAAAAACAAACTTTTATTGTGTAATTTTTTAATAACTTTTAATTGTTAAAATATTTCAACAATATTATAACAAGATTTATTAAAATAATTAAAATAACTTTTTTAATAGTTATGCAAGTAATATTTAAATAATTTTTGTAATAAATTTTCAAATATTATATTTTTGATTATATTTTAATTATTTAATAAAAAAAATTTCATCATGATCATATTAAAATTTTTTATTAGCATATGGTAGTTAAAAATTATTAGTTTTTATT
Source organism: Apis florea (assembly GCF_048593485.1). Taxonomy (NCBI): domain Eukaryota; kingdom Metazoa; phylum Arthropoda; class Insecta; order Hymenoptera; family Apidae; genus Apis; species Apis florea. The sequence goes on along the minus strand of NW_028256473.1, from coordinate 562,282 downwards.
ATTATATATAAAAATGAAAATATATTTAATCCGTAGCATCTTCTTTTGATACACTGAAAGGATTTGCTACTACTTCTGCACCACAATCGGCAATTACAACATCTTTTATTGGTCTATCACGTGTATCAGTATTTACTTTTTCAATTTTTCTTACTACATCCTGTATAAAATTATTTTCATAATAAATATTTAAAAAATAAGAAGATAGATTTAAATATTAAATTTATTTATATTTTAAATTTAATCTTATATTTTAAATTTATATTATATTATATTTTAAATTTATATTTATAATTAAATATAATTATATTTAAATAATTACATACCATTCCTTTAATTACTTTGCCAAATACAACATGTCTACCATCAAGCCATGGAGTTTGTTTTACAGTAATAAAAAACTGAGAACCATTAGTATCTTTTCCAGCATTTGCCATAGATAACCATCCAGCACCATAATGATTCAATTTGAAGTTTTCATCTTTAAAACGACTGCCATAAATACTATGTCCTAATGAGTAAAATAAAAAGTATTAAACAAATTGTTAAACATTTCAAATATTATAAATATTTTAATTATTTAAAATTTCTTTTAAATTTATTCAATTACATTTTCATATAAAATAAAATGTACTTTCAAAATATATAGAAATAAATAATATAAATAAATAATATCATAATTCAAACCTCCAGTTCCATCTCCTTTTGTAAAATCTCCTCCTTGGATCATAAACTCACTAATGACTCTATGAAATTTACTACCCTTATATCCTTCTCCTTGAGGTTTTTTAGATAATTCAATGAAATTTTCAACTGTTTTTGGAACTGTTTTTCCAAAAAGTCCAATTTCAATTCTTCCTTCATATTTACCATCAATATTAATATCAAACCATACCTATGTAGATTTTGTTATAATTAATTTCACAGCATATAAAAAAAAATTAAATTATGATCATATAATCATAAATTTAGCATATAAAAATATTCAGTATGTAAACAAATTTAAATACATTTTTTATTATATATATATATCTAAAAAATATAAAATTGTATATAAATTATATATGTATAACTTATTTTAAAAAAATTTTCTAGATTTAAATATCAAAAATAAATAGAAATATGATAAGATATGATACAATGATAAGATATATAAATGATTTTTTATAAACGAAAAAAAATTGCCAATAATGAACTATATATATATTTTTTATTTTTGAATTAAACTAAACAATGAATTATACCGGCATAATTAATTTACTTACTTTATCTGTAACTTTTGGGCCTTTCGTATTATCAGCGTTACCAGTTGTACAAAACATCGCTAACACTACTCCCACTAATAAAAGCAATTTCATTGTTAATAAAAAAATATTTTTATTCAGAAATTAACCAGATGAAGACTAAGGTATATTCTGCCAGAATGAAATGTAATATATAGTATATATATAGTATATAATCGAACGTGGATCCCTTACGCATGCGCTTATATTAGAAATGTGGGATTATTTAATTGGTTATCTTTATTGTTATCTAGTTGCACATAACAAATATATATTATGAATTTAGAATTATAAAACATTATTAATTTATATTATTATAAAAATTCGAATAAAATATAAATTCGAATATTATATAATTATATATTTTTTTATTTGAAATATATATTCAATTCATTAATTAAAATCAATTAAAAAAAATTCTTTTTTTTAATATATAATCAAATTTTGATATATATTCAATATATACAATATATTATATATAATATATTAAAAAAAAATTAATTGTTATTTTGTACTTATTTTTATTATATTTTTATTTATAAATGAATAATTAAAATGATATATTTAAGTGATATATAAAATAATAAAAGAATTAATATATGAATTAATATAATTTTGATATTATATGAATTAATTATTAATTTATGAATATAATTTTGATACTATAAATATAGAAAATAATATAAGAATATAGATATTATAAATAAAAGTTTTAATATTATAAATATATTTGTTATAATATATATATGTATATATATATATTGTTATTTTATTTTTTTTGGTTATTATAGAATAATATTTGTACATAAAAAAACATAAAAATTGATTTACTTTATTTTGTAAGTATTGTAAATAAATTTATTCTATTGTAAGTAGAATGAATTTAATATATTTTTCTTTTATTATAGAAAATTAAAAATGATTAGATATTAAATGAATACAGAATGCTAATTTGTTGTTTCAATTTCATTAATAATAAAAATTAATGATTCATACATATCACTTATTAGGTTACTTATACATTGTAAAATTCATAAAATAAAAATATTTATTTGTCGTAAATTTATCTCAATAATTGAATCGAGCAATTGAATAAAACTAATTAATTCATATATATTTACGTAATCAAATGGCTTAAAAAAATTCGATTATCGATTAAATATTTTCGATATTTTACTAATGCTTATTTCAAGTAATAAGTGAAGTCAACTGATATCGCGTGTATTGCGAAACAAATTATTTCAAAACATTTTTAATGACTGTTCAAACTTTTGAAAATAATAAGGTATGTATTTTTAGAGAAAAATCAATCTAAAAACTGAATTATGTGGTATAATAAGAAATAGTAATATTTATCTTACTTCAAATTTCTTCGATTCATCGAATGAGTATGCATTTTTCTACTGTTTATTGAATACATGTTATTCGTTACATGTGTTGATTTGTCAAATAAAATACGAAATTTTCAATTTTATCATTTAATATTTTTTATAATTAATAATACATCATTTTAAAATATAAATGACATATTTGGTATTGCAACTTGAAAATTAATTTTTAAGCATGCATTTTATTAAGACTGGAATTTTTTTCTATGTGAAATAAGAATAATTTTTAATTCCTTAATAAAATGTGAATTTACCATTTATGATTTTACTTTTATAAATAATATTTTTTAAAAGTATATTATATTTTTTTTTATATAAAATAAATTCGAATAATTTATTGAATTTTTTTGAAGATGGAAGATGAATCTAATCAGTCAGGATCAACTCAAGCTGATTTCATTAATGAAGAATTGAACTTTGATATAGATCCAAATGAACCAATGACAAAAGCAACTTTAAATGAACATCCACCCGAAGAGTGGATAGATATTTTAGGAAATGGACAGCTTAAAAAAAAAGTTATAAAAAATGGAAAAAATGGAACACGACCAAATAGATCTGATATTTGTACTTTAAAAATTATTGGCAAATTAAAAGATAATACAATTGTTGAAAAATATGAAGATCTTAAAATTCAATTAGGAGATGTTGAATTGATTCAGGTATTGAATTTTTTTTTAAATCTTATTTTCAAATTTTTTTAAATATATATTTATATATTTAATAATATTTTAAAAATTTTATTGTATGATTATTATTTTCTAGTGTTAAATATATTGTATTGTTATAAAAATTAATGTAATAATTTGAATTTTTTATTAACAAAAATAGTAATATTTTAATATTATTGCAATAATATTTTTATTATATTGTTCAATTATAGGGATTAGATTTAGCAATTGCATTAATGGATGTGAATGAAATTGCTGAAATTGAGGTTGATCCAAGATTTGCTTATGGTTCTCTAGGAAAAGAACCAAATATTCCATCTAATGCAACTATTTTATATACAGTTGAATTAAAATCAAGTGAATTAGAAGCAGAAATAGAAACCCTTAATGCTAATCAGCGAAAAGAAATTGGGTATTTATTTTTTACATTATTATTGATACTTAAATTTGTGATTGATTATTGTCTTTTTTTTAAAGCAATAAAAAACGAGAACGTGGGAATTGGTGGTTTACTCGTAATGAACCAACACTTGCAATTCAATGTTACCGGAGAGCTTTAGAATTTTTATTACCAACAGAAAGTCGTACACCCTATCAAAGTGAGGCAGAAGATACTACTGATGCTGAATTGCAAGCTTTGTTAGAGGATCGTATGAAAGTATATAATAATTTAGCAGCTGCACAAATGAAAACACAAGCTTATGATGCAGCATTGAAAAGTGTAGAAAGTGTTCTGAGTTGTCAACCTCAAAATGTAAAAGCTCTATTTAGAAAAGGTAATATTACAAATATATTTTATATATAGTAACAAATTTTGTGCATTAAATATTTTATATTATTTTATATATGTTATATATATTATATAATATTTTATATTATTTTAGGAAAAATTTTGCATTATAAAGGAGAACATGCATTAGCATATCAAACATTGCTTCAAGCAGCAAAATTGGAGCCAGAAACTAAGGCTATTCAAATGGAATTAGCTATTTTAAAAGAAAAAAATGCTAAGGATGCTCAGCATGAAAAGAATTTATATCGTAAAATGTTAGGTGCACATAAAAATAACAATACATCTTTAAAAAATTTAAAGAAAGGAAATAAGAATAAAAATTCATCAAAATTTACATGGAGCTTAATTGGTGGAGCAACTGCAGCAGTTTTAAGTGTCCTTTTATACAGATTTATTTCGTGAGAAAAATTTAAAATGAAATTAAAGTGAAAGACAATGTCCAAGCTAAATATTGTGAAATATATTAATACATTACTTAAGTATCGTTGATTTAAAATGACTATAAAGAATATGGGTATAAAAACAAGTAAGTTGTACAAATTTTAATAACATATAAACAAATCAAAAAAAGTCATAGTGTTAATAAAATTTTACCTAAACTTTATTCATAAATCTTGTATTTTGAATTTTACAATAGGAAAATTTTTAAGCATATAAAATATTAAAATGTAGTGTTAAAAAAGTTTATAAAAAATTATGAATGTATATGTTATATTTTTGTATAAATCATTATGTAAAACTTTGTTAACATACATTTTGATATAAATTTTCCAAATATATAAAATGTAATTTTAAGAGTATGAAACTATTTCAGAATAAAACTCTCGCAAGTTGTTTTTTAAGAATATTCTTCACAAATATTTAAGTACTGTGTTAAAAATAACTTCAAAAAATCATTTTCAACGCAGTGTTTGCTTACAAAGAATAATTTTTAAGAGCAATTCATGAGAATTTTACTTTTAAATGGGTTTATGCTTTAAGAAGAAGATAAATTAATAGATAATTAATCATTTATTTACCCTAATACTAGTAATGAAGAAAGAAAATTAATTGGATTATTTCTTATTATTTTATAACAAATTTTATAATAATGTATTATGATCAGATGTAGAAGGATACAACAAAAAATAAATATATGCAAAAAATAGACATGAATATTCACTAAAAGTATTTATAAAATTATATATCTATTTTTGATAAAAATTCAATAATTATAAATATTTATTTTTTATATAATAAAAATTTATATAACTATAATTTATATGAATATTTAGAATATAATTTATAATTTTTTTTATATTAATAATCATTTAATTACACTATAATTGATACTTCTATAGTTCTGTATATTTTCAAACATTACTTAATTATTTTGATATATTTATTTTTATTATTTATAAATAACATATAAATCTATTTAAATCTTATATTAATTTCAAAGGAAAATATTTCTTCTATTTTAATATAATAGATATAATAGATAATAAATATTCATAATTATGTTCAATATAAACAAAAAACTTTATATCAATGGTCTTATGAAATATCAATCTATCAGAAATTATAAATCTTATAAAAACAACAAGATAACTCAAAAGAATTGAGAAATGTTATTTTTTACAAAGTTTTCTAAGTTTTTAATTTTCTAGTTGTCAATATTTTTTTTCTTTAAAAACTTAATATATATATAATAAAAAGTTTGTAATTATATAACTATAATACAAACTCATGCCTTTAATTGATTAAATGAAAGACAAATTATAGTTATATTCAAAAAATATATATTTTTTAGCAATTAAAAAAATGATGACATTTCTATAATATACAATGTATAAAAATGTAGAAACATTGGTTGATTGAAAAATGAGATTTTTATGATGAGATTTTAAGCACCAAATTTTTCTTTTATAAAAACTTTTATTATAACTTTATTAATAAATTAACAATAAACTGATCAATCACGCGTAAATTAATCAAATTGACTATACTCACAATAGTGTTGAGTATGTATGTATCGGCGGCTAGACAATTAATCCAAACATATATTGAAAAAAATTTGTGGAATATAACAAATATTTATTTAAAAATTATTAGAAAAAAAAATATATTGAATTATATTTTATTCAAGAAGAATAAATAAAATCTTATTCAGGAACAATGAAAGTAATTAATTGTTATTTATATAGAATGTTTTCTTCCTATTTTAATCCTGCTCTTTTTCCCCTCCTTCAAATATATATTATTTATCATTCATTTGTTAAAAAAGTTTTATATTTATCTTTTTATATCACATTTAATATTATTTATTTTATTTTAAATAACAAATAAATAATTCAACAAATAACACAATTATTTTATTTATGTTATGTTTTTGAATAAGATTAATTTGAGTTTTTTATAATGAAAAAATATTTGTTATTATATTCAATATACTTTTTTCGATATATATTGCTTGGATTTGTTCAGGTTCAATATTATGTATTCAATACTGTGGCTTGATTAATTTATGCTGTATGATGTTCAATTTTTTGTTAATAAATCGTTAACATAACAAAAATTTTTGCAAAGGAAAATGTTGCTTGAAATTATTTCAGAAATATCTAATTAAGTGTCCTATATTTTTAGAACATCCTATATACACTAATCTACATACATGTATTAATGTAAACAATAAATAAAAATTTAGAAAAATTATTATACAATCATTCTACTTATTAAATGCATAATAAATTTTGACAGTATTTAAATATTACAAAATATTTAATTTAAAAAATATCACATTTTTGATTGCCGCGATTTAAAACTTAATTATTTTTAAAAAATAAGGCATGTATTTCATGTACATATTTATGAATTAAATTAATGCTAGAATTTTTTATCTAAATATATAAATTATTTAGTCCATAAATTGAATATTTTACAATTATAATTAAAGGTTTAAAAACGATGGAAATGATTGATTTAAATAATTTTCTATTGGTAAAGTATCTACTTTGTTAATATTTGAATCCAAAAAAAGTGATGTTCCTTCCACAGTTTCTAATGATAATCCAGAATAATTTACATGATCATATAAATTTTGATCTGTTAAAATTCCATTTTCAAACTCTGAATCTCGATAATTTAAATTCAGTATTTCATTACAATTTACTTCAAATTGATCTATAATATCATTCATTATTAATGTTTTTGGATTAGTAACTTCTACAGTCACAATTTGTTCTGCATTGATATCTAATAATGAAAGAACTTGTGAGGCAGAATTTGTATTTGGTAATAAATTAAATTCTAATGATAGTGTTGAATTTTCATATAGATCATTAAATAATAATGTTTCTAAATTTGAGTCTTTATGTTCATTAATATTCATATCTTGAAAAGATAAAGTTTTATCATTTGATGTTAAAATTGTATTAGATTCTGCTTTAATTTTTAATTTTTTGGGTTTAAGATTTTTTGGTTTCTCTGGTATTGGAACAAGATGACCATCTTCTGTTTTCATGAGTTTTACTACCTATTAAATATTGTATTATAATTTAATTGTGTATTTTTATTAAATGATATAAACAGATTAGAAAATAAAATAGAAATATATAATTAAACTTACTTTCTTTTTCTTTTCAAGCGTAATTCTATGACAAGTTTCCATGTGGCGAGAAAGATGATGGGATCTCTTGAAAGCAGTATTACATTGCATACAAACAAATGGTCGATATTGTTGATGAGATAATTTATGTCTTTTTAATAAACTATTTCGTTTAAATGCTTTACCACATTCTTCACATATAAATTGTCTTTCCTTATTATGTATATAAAGAACATGATCATTAAGAATACTAACACTAGTAAAAGTTTTACCACATTGTTCACATATAATGTTCCTTTGTTCTATATGTAATTGTTTATGTCTATCCAAGTCTGATTTTCTTGCACATTGAAATGTACAACCATATATATTACATGTAAATCTTTTTTCTTCTTTATGTATACGTCTAATATGTTGATCAAGAGCTCTTTGTGAAATTAATTTCTTTGAACAAATTAGACATATAAAAATATTTCTTTGAGATATTTCTTTATTTATCTTATTAAGATGTGATGTAGAATTTAAATGACGAGAATAATCATCCTTTTTTAAGAAAGTATTTCTACAGTCAGCACAAAAATAAATACCTATAAAATAATTAATATTTATGAATTATTAATATATTTTTTATTATTTTGTTTTAAAAAACTTACCATTTGATATTTGATTAGGATTCAATTTTGAAGAATGTACCATTTTATAATGTTCATGTACTTTTTTTTTAGAAGCGAAAGTGACATCACATTTTGAGCATTTATGATTATTATGATTTTGGATATGAGCTATATATGTTTGTTCAATACTAAATGTTTGTAAACATTTTTTACATTTAAATTGTTTTCTTATACAATAATTTTCTTTGTGTTTCTTATCATCTTCTTCTGTTTTTAACATTTCTCCACAATCTGAACAAACCTTGCCATTTTCATAGTTATGTTTTGCACGATGACGATTTAATAAGATACGTTTAGGAAAGCTACGAGAACATACATCACAAGAATGTGGATATTTTGTTACTCTTTCACCATGTGAACGAAATAAATGTATGTCAAGATGTTTGCGTCTAGCAAATTTTGCACTGCAATGAGAACAATTATTTTTTTGATGACCTTCCAAATGTCGATCTAAATGTCTTTTGTATCTAAATGTCATTGAACATTGATTACATGTTTTAACTTGTTTATTTAGCATAACTAAACTATTGATCTTGATTTTATTTTGATTAATTGATGTTATAAATTTAGTTTCAGGATCATTATTTTCATCATTTAAATTTTCATTTTTAATTTCATAATTATGTGATTTATCTTTAAGTTGACTAAAAATATTTTTTTCAAATACAAAACCTTTTTTTATTTTAATAGGAATGTTGTTATCTTTTATATCTTCTTTATTAATTTCATTATTGATTGTTATTAATTTAAAATCATCAGAAATATTTTTATTATTTAAATGAGTTATAGATTCCATAGATTCATTTTTTATTTTTATATTATTTTGCTCTGTATAGTTAATCTTTAATTCATTTTGAGAATTTGATAAATTTTGTAAAGAAATATTTTCTAATTTTATAAAATCAAATTCAACATTATTTTTATAATTCTTATTTTTGCTTCTGACTTGTATTTCAATATTTGAATTATATATAGAAGATAAACATATTCCATCATTAGTTTGAAGTTTATTTATATATTCCTGTAATCAAAAAGAAAATCAAAATATTATCTTCATTTTTAAAAGTGACTTTTTTACTATCTAATATTGAACCATTTTATTAAAAAGAAGAAGTTAAATTTATTATGTTTACAATCAATATTCATTATTTTAATATTGATTTTTTTTATTTAATTATTTAATTATTTCGTAAAATATTATATTCTTATTTTATAAACATTTTTTTTTTTAAATTTTACCTGATTTTCAGATGAAAATTGTGACAATATTTTTAATTGTTGATGTTTAACTTCTGACATTGTTTATGTTATTTTAAATGATAATAATGAGTTATGAAATATTACATATTACATATAACTCATTTAATAATAATGTAACAAAATTAGAACTTAATTTTAAAAGCAAAAATTGAAATTAAATAACAATTTATGTTATTTATGAAATAATTGCACTTAATAATAACCTAAAAGAGTTACAAAAAAGTTGAAAAAATGATTATACTGTTTAATTTAAATTTATTAATCTATTATATAATTCTGATTAAGTTATTAAAAGATGTATAAATATAATTGTTGTTTATAACAATTTAACATATACTTTGTTATATTTTAAGTGAATAATCATGGTCCATCGGACATAATGTTTTTATCGTACTATTATTTTGATTTCTAATTGACTTTTAGTATAAATTTATTAATTAAGGCACTTTTAAAATTCTAAATATTATAATAATATAAATTTGATACAAATTATAGATTAAAAATATATCTATCTTATAAGATTTAACTTCATGTATATTTTTCGTTATATTTTTCGTTATATTATTGAAATCGACAAATTATTATTATGTATTTGCATCTAAGTAATATTATATAAACATAAATTATAATAAAATTGTTAGTATTAAATTTTATTCCTATATTATATTTAAAACATAAAAATTTAATAAATATAATATATATGTAATTTTATTATATTATATTGATTGATATATATAAATTGATATGTAAATTTATTATATCATTGTTTAGATGTTTCAGTTCATAATAAATTTAATTTAATAAATTTAATAAATACATTAAAATATCGTTTAATTATTATAATAAAAATTTTGTTATATTTTTTAATTGAAAAAGGAATCATCAATTAAAATTTATCTTAATATTCATTTTTATTTATCGAAATCGACAATTATATAATTTTTTGAAAAATGAAAGTATTTCATTATTTGTAATATTTGTATATAATATTTATTGAATATTTTAATTATTTAATAATGTTATAAAACATTATTTAATAATGTTACAAAAATATAATATTATGTTTATGATCTTATATTTTTATTATTGAGTTATTTAAATTTATTTATTTAAAGCAATTTATATTATTTATACATTATTTTATTATTTTATCATATATTCCCACTGAATTTATTTCATCCAATCAATGCTTTTAAATTAAATCTTGTATTTAAAACATACTAAAATTAATATTTTTATATCTATTGACTGATTGACTTTACCAACTTTGATGATTATATTGAATATAATTCTTAAATTCAGCCTTAATTTATAGAGGGCATATCAAAACTTTTCTTGCACGATCGGTAAATCAAAACATAGGATACAAAATCTCATAAAATGGTAGGTTTATTCTGTACTTTGTTATTGTTGTTAAAGATTTAATTTTTAAATTTATTTGGATTAGATCAATAATTATTTTTAATTAAATATTATTTTAATATTACTTATGTTTAATAAATTTAAATTAAATATTTTTTTATAGAAGGATAGTTAGAATTTTCTAACTTTTTGATACAAGTTTAACCTCCATAAATGTCAAATATGAAAATATGAAAAATTATTTAGCTTTAATTGTTGTATATAAATTTGTGAAATTCAAAAACTTTTAAAACATGATAAATATTGCTGTGTAATAAATAAAAATGAGTGAAACATCTGAACTACACAATAAAGATATTGGTCCTGGAGTAATAACAGAACAAGAACGTGAATTGGCTCAAAATGCATTATCTGAATTTCAAAAAGGCGCATATGCTAATTGTTTATCATATTTAAATAAACTAGAAACTCTTAGGCCTAAAGATTTAAAAGTAATGCATAATAAAGTTGTAGTAGAATGTTATAAAAATGATTTAAAAAAAACAGAATTATTAAGAAAAAGCTTAAATGCAATATGTGGACAAATGTCTACAATTGATTCAACTGAAACCATAGATGATATTGAAAAATGTGTTATGAGGTATAATCAAGCAGTTTTATTATATCATTCAAAACAATATAATGCTGCCCTTCAAATTATGAATAGATTATTTGCTTTCATAGAACCTATGGGTAAATAATATATTAATTATGAAAATTTTTATTAAAGCATAAGTTAATATTAAACTTAATCTATTTATTATTATTATTATTATTTTTTTTTTCAGAAGAATCATTAGCACACAAAGTATGCCTTCTTTTGATAGAATTACATATAATAACAGAACAACCAGATGCAGCATTATCTTTAATTAATTACATAGAAAGTCAACTTATATCTACAGATAATTCTAAAATCTCATCTGTTGACAAAGAAGGTATAATTAAATCTATAAAGGAACAAAAGGAGCCAAAAAAAGAAGTTGATACAGCTACAGATGCATTCAAATTGAAATTATTAAAATGCAAAGCTAGAATATACCTTATGATGCATCAGTTGAAATTATGTAAAAGAGAATGGAAGACATTAGTTTCTTTGGGTACACCTGTAGTAAGATATTTTTAGATTTTATATTTTTAGATCTTATATTTTTGTATCATAAATCATATTTTGTATTTAATTTTGTTTAATTTCAGAATATATCAACTGTATTTTTAAAAGCTAATCTTGAATATTTAAGAGGAAATTACAAGAAAGCTATTAAATTATTGAATTCTATAACATCAGAAAATTTAGATTTTAAGTATGTTAGATTTATAATCATTGAAAAATTTTTTTTTATAATAATAATTTATTTATTATATTTAAATTTTTTTAGAACTACTGGAGAATCTTCTGCTGTATTATATTACAATAATATGGCATGTTTACATCTTGCTATGGGCAAACCAAATTTGGCATGTTTTTATTTAAGAAAAGCTTTATATGAAAATAAATGTGCTCTAGAAAGTGTACAAATGAAAGATAGCGGTAATTATAACTAATTTCTATTTTATAATTTTTTATATAAGAATATTACAAATAATAATTGAAAAAGAAAAATTGTTTTTATATAGATCCTTTATCTTTGCAACCATTGTGTACTCTTGGTGGGAATAAACATTATGAATTAATGTATAGTTTAGGTGTATCTTTATTGCATGCAGGACAAGCATCAGTAGCTTTTGATTGTTTTATGGATGCTTCACAAAAGCTTCATAATAATCCTAAATTATGGTTAAGAATTGCTGAATGTTGTATTTATTGTCATAAACCGGTAAATATATTATTATATATTTATTATATATATAAATAGTATATTATATATCTATACTATTTTTCAGACAAATGAAGTTGATTTTAATATTCCAAAACGAAGAAAGGATTTAGTGCAAAAAGTTGTCGGTTCAGGAATTAATAGGAAAATTATTTTAGCTTCCTCTCTTTCCAAAGATATAAAGTATCATCCTGAAGGTTTTCCTTCTGCTATACCACAATTAACATTGGAATTTGCATCTCTGTGTTTAAAGAATGCATTGTTTTTATTACCAAGTAATAATGAACTTAATGTACCAATTACAACAATTGCTCATAATCCACAAACAGTATCTTTATCATTAACAACTGGTCATAATTTAGGTATTTAAACAATATGTATATATATATATATTATATTATATTATATATATTAAAATTTGCATTAAAAATATTTTAGGCACTCAACATTCTACTTTAATGTCTCAAACTATAGCTATTGAAGCATTAAATTTAAAAATTAGTGTTTTGGCTGCAAGTGCTTATGTATGTTTATGTCTTGGTGATTATGTTATTGCGCTTGAACATGCTAAAGCATTATTACATATTAATAAATTACCTGGAGCATATAGAATGTTGGGAAATCTTTATGCGGCAGAAAGTTTGATATTAATGGATAAAATTAGTGAAGCTATTGAATATCTTAAACCAGAAAATATTCAAGACTTAAATACTTCTGTACTTATTCCTGAAATTCAAGATAAAGACAAAGAAAAATCTGATGAGGTTATTTCAAAACCTATAAAAAGTAAACATATTATTGAAATTATTCTATTTTATATATAATTTTATATATAGTTTTATTTATAGTTTTATTAATAATAATTTATTTATAGTGTGGTATCCGACAACGGTCCCTACGGGTATTGCTGTACTTCGTTACAATTTAGCTGTAGCCTATGCTATTCGTGGTGAACTTGATAAGTCTGGAGAAACTTTAAAACAAGTAATTAGAATTTATATGTATACATTTTCTATGTAGATCTATTATATGTAGATATAAATTATTTTGATATATATATTTGTCATTGATTGATAATTTAACAAATGTTTTAGGTTTGGATGTCAAAAGGTCCCGATTGTGATGTTCCTATACATGTAATAATGTTAGCCTTATATATAGAATTACAATTAGGTATAATATAATATAATAATAATATTTTTAATTATAAATAATAATAAAAAAAATTTATTAACAATTTTGTTTTTCTATAATAGGTCATGTAGATATTTCAAGGTCAATAATAAAACAACATTGTCCACAATATCGTTGATGGTAAATTTTATAATTGTACAAATTTTTTTTCTATACATGTAAATAAATGTATACCATATAAAAATCATAGATTTTTTAAATACAAATGTAAGTAATTAATATATGTATGATATGTATATATATATATATTAATGATATGTATATGTATGCATGTATATATATATATATATATATATATATATATACATATCAAATTTTTATAGCCTTTATATATGAAATATTCATTATTTTCATCTTTATAAATTGTACAATAAACTGCTTAAATCGTAAAAAAAAAAGAAAAATAATAATATGCGTATGTTATTAAATTAAGCTTTATCATATTGAAAATGATATGTCTTGTAACAATATATTAAAATGTTTTTATTAATATATTATAATATTATAATATTCTTTTAATATAAAATTTTATATGATTTGATCTTTTAAATCATATCATCGATTATTTTTATTAATATTTATAACTTTTTCGAAATTTATTTGTTATAATGAAATTTATATTTTACACAATTACTTTTATATTATAAATAATAAAATGATAAATTAAATATATATTTAAATATAATGAAGTTTTTGTTACTAATTCTAGTTTTATCACTATAAGTATAAGAAATTGTCATTAATGATTTCATCAATTGTTACTGGAAATATATAGATGGTATCGGGGGCCTTTGGCCTGTAATATGGTCATGGCCGTCTAGGCGAATCACCTCAGGGCCTTATATTGGACCTTATTCTGCCTGACTCACATAGTTCCAGTGGTTCTCCGTTATTACTTATCTTATGTAGTATGTTTTCCCTATTATATATATATATGTTGTATAAATATGAGAACAATTATTTCGCATAAACGAATAATAAATCTCGCCAGGAAAAATTTCATAAAAATTAATTATTTGAAATATATACATATATATATTTTATAAGTAAAAAATATATATTATAAAAATAAAAAATATGTATATATATATATATATATATATATATATATATATATTATTTATAATAGACATACAATTACGATAAAACATGTTCGATCTTTTGTTAAAGATGGCCCATTGTTTATGAGTAATTACAATTGGACAATGAAAAAAAAAAAAAAAATAAACGATTTATTTTTATTAATTAGATTGGAGAATAACAATCGCATCGAAGATTTATCAAAAAGGAAATTTCAATGCTTCTTCGGTCGAAGAAGGATAACAGAAAACTTGTGGTGGTCGCGGAGGTGCAATACTTGCGTATCACTTCCTCTCGTAAATGTAACGTCAAAATAATTTTTTTGATTCAAATTAAAATTTCAAGCTATGGATTGCACATGTGCATTGGATTTTTTAAAATTCTTCATTTTTTTTTTCTTACGATTATTAAAACATATATATGATAGATATATGATAGATCATCGAAACAAATAATACGATGCAAGATTAATCCGTATTAACCGTAATAATTATTATATCGTAATTATATCGTTTCTCATCTTAATTTCGTTTTTATATAAATATAAATATAAAATTAATTATTAAAAATAATGAATCAAATTTTCAGATAAAATTATACAACAATATATTGGAAAAAATGTACTTAAAATCTTAGAAATCTTTTCTTTTGAAAAAAGAATCGAGAAATAATTTGATGGTTGTTTATTTTTCGCGTTACACAAGCAAGGTACCATTTTAATCGGTATGCACAGTCTGGAAATCTGAACTGATCACGCGTGTCCATGGAGTCGAAGCGGACTTGATAAATTTAAAATAAAATTGATCCAACCATTTGGCGCGCTGCCCTGACCCAGTTCGAGTTCTGCTCCCGTCTCCAGTGAACAGAACAAGACGATGAACAACTAAGAATCGCCTCAAGGAATCGCCGCCCTCTGTGTCGGGAAATCGTCGCAAACGTTGGACAACATTGTGTAGTATACCGGATAACCGTGATTTTCTAGATTTTTCTACCTCGATCGATGCTTCTTTGATCGAACAGAAACAAGATGTCAAATTTTGATAAAATAACGCTTGGAAGCATAATTATAATATTTCTTAACCTTTTTTTAATTTAATATTTTAATCGATCGATATACTTGATTAAGGTTATAATTTTATGCGTGACGATGAAGTGCACGTTCTTTGAGAAGTTTAATAATTATCTTTTTACAATAAATAATTAATATATAAATATAGTAGATTCATAGGTGGTTGATTTTTATCGATCAAAAGAAAAAAAAGAAGCCTACAGATCGATTAGAAGATTTAATTTTAATTTAGATCTAAAGTTGAGCGAAATGAAACATTCTTTCGCTAAATTAATATTTAAAATTCAACTATTTCAATATATTATTAAATATGTTTATAAGCGTTATATACGATAATTTGTAATCTTATATGTTTATTAACTTTTCTACAATAACAAGATATTGGAACGGAAAATCGTATTAGATGGATAATGTTAATCGATTTCTCAAGCATGGCAATAAATTACATGAAACGCATCAATAAAAGGAGATGACGATTACGTGAACAAGACGTAATACTGAACTTTTTTCATGAACATTCATTTTACATCGAATACTTTGAAGGATAACGACGAATGAACATGGACGATGATATCCTGTTACATTTATTTCCCTTGCGATCTTTAAAATATATTATCTCTCATAGATTACAAATGAAGATAACACGCGATGAAAGTGTTAAAGTAGCTCAACTAAAAAATGAAGCGCTTCTAAGAAGATGAAAAATCCTATATGCAATATTACTAAATTCTAAGTAGTAATATTACTAAACTCTATCCAATTCTGTATTTTCTTAATCCTCAATTATTCTTGCCTTCTCACTTAATTATAATCAAATTACTTTCGAAGAATTTATGAAAGCTTGTCACGATTTCTTTTTCTTTTTTTTTTTTTTTACTTAAATCACACGCTTACTACTACGTCGTTCGAAAATATACAATCATTGATCATTCTTATAAGAGGATGAATGATGACTTTGTTATAGCGAAGTGCGAGGCCACTGTCGCGTTTCCTTTCAAGAATTTAAATCGAGAATTTTGGATCACTTGTTATCTCGGTTATAAAAGAAGGACATACGTAAGAGAGAAAAGAGATCGTCTTAAAAGATCCTTCCTAGAGACCTCGGTAGATCGGCAATTACAAGTGTTCGCGTCCTGGTTTCTCTTCGAATCGACTAAATACAATTAGCCACGTTTTGTGTCGTAATTGTAAGTGACGAAAATTGAAGGATTTAAATCCTTCAAAATAGCATTTTGAAACAATTATTATTTCTTAATCGATGTATTTCATGTGATTGATGATTAAGCGATAGATAACTTTTTTTTTTTTTTTTAAATTTTACTCGACAGTTGTATCATTTAACTCGAATTCGTGTTGATGATAATTTATTTTTAAAAGAAGAAAAATAATGGTTATTATTGTACACGAAGTTAGATTCTACGAGCGATAAATATCTTATTTATTTATTTACACCAACTGTTGTTATTCGTACCATACGTTCTCGTTTCGTGCTTCGAAGGAAATAGAACGCTTTTGGCCGTCTATTTCCAGTTGACGGCTGACGAAATAGCAAGGAAATAAAATCGTTTGTTTTAATTTCGTTACGCAGCATTAGAAAATTAATTATCGAATTTTCCATTTCGAACACATTTGAAATCTATTTAATCCGTTATGTTTATCATTAATGTTTTCTTAGATTTATAAAATACGTATATTTATTTATTTCGTTCGTTATATATATTTGAACGATATAATAAAAAAGAGAAAAAAGAAAAATTATGGAAAGGACTGAATCTACAAGATAAAAAAAGAAGATCGTAATTGTAAATCTATGTTGTACTATTTTTTCATTGTATGTTTATCTCGTTAAAAAACGTCCCCGGCGGGCTTCTACATTCTCCTCCTAGTTATATTGCTAGGATTGTCTTTTGAAATATCCCCTCAGGGTTGAATATTTGAATCGCGCATTTGTGATGTTAAATGCAGCCGTTCATATTGCGAATTTGAATGATTTTGATTGTAAAATTCTATTTTTTTTTTTAAGTGCCTACCCACTAATTTCTCCTTAATTACTAATGATATATCAAACTTTCGTAGTAGTAAGCATATATAATAATTTTTGGATTATTTAAAATGTTAAAATTTTACAATGAAATTTCATTTTTTTTTTTTTTAACTGTTACATTTATTAATTTCTACGTAATTATTATTAATTTTAGGAATAACAATATATATTTCCATAATATTTTTATAACAGTAAGAAATATAAAGCATGTATAAATTTGAAAGTATCATTTGGAAGAATATTTGGATAATTGAGAACAATTGATAGATTGTATAAGTGTTAGAATGAAAAATATAATCAAGTAGCGGAGAATAAGAATATATTTAAGAAGATATATTATCGCCGATAATAAAACGTGAAACACAATTGGGTAATATAATTTTACACGCGTATTTTTCTTATAATTACGCAAAAGAGCGTAATTATCATCAAATATAAACTGGTGAATAACGATTTCAAAGAAATCGTTGCATAAATAAACTACGGTCCTGAAAGGTTTGGACCGACAACTTACGTAATAAAAGAAGCCATACCTAACAGGGTTACACGGAGGGTTACAGCTCTAAATACTTTTACGTAAATCTTAATTTAATTTTTCGAAAAGACAAACGTTTAGATTACGTTTTAATTTAAATATATATAAATGATAATATTTTCTTATTATCATTATTTCTAATTTATAATTGAAATGATCGAAGAAGAATGTTAAACCATTCAGTGAAACATAAGAAAAAAATTATATATACTTGCAACGATCATCCATTTGATCCGTAGTTCGAAGAACTATTAATTACATTCCAACATGATTCATCCATTAATCAAAGATACGTATAAATTACAATCGATTTACGCTTTTACTTTCTTAATCCTGTAATAAATACAAATAAGAAAATAAATATTCTTCGATAAAAAAAGAAAGAAAATAAAGATATAAGAAAATCGCGACACTGATGATAAAATTTACACTTTCGTTCAATTAATCCTAGACTCAATGATCGAGTATCTCGTACGACGAGGTGGTGTCACATACGAAATAGGCGAAGATGCGGAGTGAACCCTTTCGATAACCTCGGCAACGACAACCTGCGTATATCTTTGTCCTTCCTCGGCACAGGTATGGCCATACATGGCACCAGCCGCACTTGACCTATATCTTATTATGCTGGCAGCGTCCGGATGCAATGCGAAACGTTTGTGAATAAGCCCGCCGGGTCTCTTCGAGGTTACCGAGGTTCACCATCACCATAAAGAAGTCCTTCCTTCCTGTAACAGTCGTCTCTCGGCATCCTCCTCCTCGGCTTCCGTGACATACGCGGACAAGGTAGTCCGACAAAGTAGTCGAGTCGCTCTTCTACTTTTATTTTTCTTTTCTCCTTTTTCTTTTTTTCGTAACGAAAATCCTTGCTACTCGTTGTCGATACTTGCTTTCTGGAAAATGAGCAAATACGCGGTGAGTGAGACAGAAGGAAAAAAAAAAAAAATATAATTTTAATTCTCCTACGATCGGACGATTTCCCCCTCCCCCCCCTTTTTCTCTTTCTCCCTCTCTTTTTAATTTATGATCGTTATATATTTACAAATGCACGTTGTGAATATAATCTTGGATAAGTAATTCTTACGTATTACATTATGTATCAAGTATTGTACGCCTTGAATAAAAGATAATAACTTTTTTTTCCCTTTAAATACATTCCTCGTTTCTTTTCTATGCGAAACATTGCAACCTTGAATGAAGATATATATATATATTATTTTTTTCTCCGGGAATAGTGTAAAATCCTAATTTAAATGCGAAGTAAACATCCGCGTGAAAGAATAAAAAAAAAGAAAAAACTATCGTCGATCAATATCATCGATGATTGTTTTTCAAAATTGACTATCGCGGAAAAGGAGGAAAAGATTAAATCGCAGATATTAAATTTGTCCAACCCCCTTTCTCGAATTTTCCTCGGCTAACGATTACCATCTTTTCCCCCCGATACCTCATTCTTGACCGGTATTTAGGAAGGTCACGACCTCAGGGTAGGTTTGTCACGAGAGAACAAACCTTTATTCACGCATGCGCGGGCGAAAGTATTTAAAGAGGTGGACGCGCCTTCGGGAAGGCCACTCTTCCCCGAACTGTCACGAATCGCGCAAGTCCCCCACTTTCCTCCCCCTCCGAGGCAAACTAGCACGCGTTCCCAACGAGAGCGGGGGAAAAAAAAAAATCACCTCTTTCGGCTCTATTTTTTTTTTTTTTTTTTCTCTCCTTTTCCCCCTCTTTCTCCCCCTTTTTCGTCCCTTTAACGCCGCGATAGTTGCCCCCTCCTTTCTCTCCCACCCACTCCCCTCCTCCGTTCGTCCTCCACGTTTTCCCTCTCCAAAGAGATCGTGCCATCGTTACGTTTAATAGATCTGCCGGCCCTGTCTTCGCAGATTCAATTTCGTATCGGCAAACGTGACAGGAAGGAAGAGATCACCACCGTCGTTCGGCCAAACGAATTATTCTCGGGGGGGAGAGAGAGAGAGAGAGAGAGAGAGAGAGAGAGAGAGAGATATGAAAAGATTCGATTCTCCGATCTGATTTGATCTCCATCGGTTCCGATCGACTTCCAAGAAGTGTCATTTCTTAAGATTATAAGGGATTAAATATTTTCAAGTAAATTTCAAGTGGAATTTCGACATCGATTTGTTGATGGAACAGGTGATGCTCTCAGTTTGAAGATCGTTGGGAAGATACGTATCAGGAGAATATAAATAGAGGAGATTCTCGTAGATATTTCTCAAGTGACACAATCGACGGTATTCTCTGATGGATTAGTTAGAAAGATATATTATATATATCGAAACGAATTCAAAGATGGAAGACGTGGATATACAACAGGAATCGAGAGATCAAGTAGGGAACTTGATCTTTTCTCCGCCACCGATGAAAAAATCTGATACGAGGGACAGTATTTCCTCTGTGGACAGTGACGTGAGCCTTTCCTTCGATCGAAGAGGCTCGAAGGGAGAAGAGGCTGACCTATCGGACAGTGGAAGTTCGGACAATGAGAAGAAAATGAAGGATGCATCGTTGTTACAACGAAAGAATAGTGATCCAGATTCTGGAGCAGATTCGTTGGAAGAGACGAGCGTCAAAGACTCGAAGCGGGAAGAGATATCGGAAGTAAGTATAGGTACACAGGCGGACGATTTCGTCCCTCCGTCCGATGAATTGGCCGAGAAGATTTGTGCCCAGGTAGAGTTCTATTTCTCCGACGAGAATATCGTGAAAGACGCATTCCTGCTGAAACACGTGAAAAGGAACAAAGAGGGATACGTGTCACTGAAGCTTATATCGAGTTTTAAAAGGGTGAAACACTTAAGCAGAGACTGGAGAGTCGTAGGGGCTGCTCTTGCGAAATCGAGGAAGCTTCAAGTGAATCCACAGGGTAGCAAGTTACGTAGAGTCGATCCTTTGCCGCCTTTCGATCAAACTACACCGTCGAGAACGATTCTAGCCGCGAGACTTCCAGTAGAGAAATTGTCGGTTGAATCTGTCGCTGAAATCTTCAGGCCGTGCGGAGAGATCGCTCTCATCAGAGTACTTCGACCTGGCCATCCTGCACCAGCCGAGGTAGCGCCTCTTTATCTTTATCTCCTTTACGAATCTGCGAAATTTTTTTTACGTTTTGAAACGAGAGGCATTGATGAAAATAAAAACTCGCGTAAATTTAATTTACCTTTATATCGGGAATACAGGTAATCGGTTGTAATTATCACAGGTGCGTCAAGCAATCGCCAAGAGGCCAGAATTGGCATCGAGCGAGGAGTGCGCCATGGTCGAGTTCACGGATTCAGCGTCCGCTCGTACCGCTTTACAAATGACCTTGGGCGATGCCAAGGTGTTCGAATTGCAACAATCCAGCGACAAGAAGAGGAAACAGCAACCGGCGAAGAAAAGTGCCCTGACGAGGTTGACCAAAGAGGAAGTTTACAACTCCTCGAGTTGCGCCAGCGGATCCGAGCCAGAAGATGGAAGAGTCAGACACAAGAAGCCCATTCATGGTTATCCAATGTATCACGCTTATCCTCCCCATCCGTTCCAAGGTATTCTACGAGACGATTTCTAATATTATTATTATTATTATTATTATTATTCGTTTCTTTAGACATACATAAAATTTTTAAAAAGACATTTGCAATTTTCGAATTAGAGCACGAAATAGTGTTTCGTATCAAATTCTTACGATATAATACAAGAATGTGTATATATATATATAAAATACAAAATATCAAAATCTATTTTGTTTCACATCGATTATCGTTATTACAGGACCTCCGTCGCCAGATGCATGGTTATCTCGTCGACTGTCCGCTTGTTCGATCTCGGGCTCAGAGAATGGTTTTATACTTCGTCGTTTGTCATCCTGTTCTGGTTCTGGTTCAGAGGCCGGAAGTTTCGGCAGACGTTACTCTGCTTGCTCTTCCGGCTCTGAGACCGGTTACTGTCATCCAGTTTTCCCGCCAAATTATTATTATCAAGAGAATCGGCGTTTTTCTTGCTGCTCGAGTTCCGGTTCCGAATGCAGTAGTGCTTGTTATCATTCTAGTCGCCGTGGTTCTGCGGATTACAGTCCATTTTTGAGAAGATTGTCTGCTTGCAGCCGAGATTCTACCTTTGATTCAAGTTCCAGAAGGTTGTCACTGTGCTCGTCTGGTTCTGAACAGGGAGGTTATTGTCGACCGAGGAGCAACAGTGGTATAGCGTTGACACATTTACCAGAAAACGTGACGAGAATGCCATCTGGACCTGATGGAACGCGTGGATTTGGCCGACCTGTGAAAATGAATATTATGTCACCAACCATGGAACCCACTTGTTAGAAATGTCAATTACTTTTAAGAGTTTTCATCGTGAATAGACTGGTTCATACGTTCATCGATTTCTCGTTCTGTTTGTTGAATGGCCGATTATCTGTTGTTTCAAATAGATTAAAAAAGAAGAAACAAAAGGAAAAAAAAAAAAAAAAAAAAAAATGAAGAAGAATAATTTTAAAGACGTTTATACGAAAGATTTTCGAAGAATAATCGATACATTTACTCGAAATTAAATAAGATAATACATCGAATTATGTACTTACAAGTGTAATTATTAGTTTGGTACACTTGGCTCTATTAGAAGTTGCATATATTCTATTGGATATTACAATTACATATTTTATTTAATAAGCTTCTTACAAAAGTAATCGTTTAAAGTAAATTAAATTTTACACAACGATAATTAATTATTCTTCTTGGAATTTCTATTTTTATTTAATTTTTCGAAATAATTTTGAGAATGTTTAATATTTTGGCTACACATAATCGCCGAAAATGAATGTATTTAAAAGGATACTTATAGGATTTTATTTATCTATTTTAATTATATAATATTTAATACGCGATTTATGCATAGAAAAAAATGTAAATAATAATATTTTAATAATAATAATAATAAGCCCGATGTAAGCGTCGAATTTATCCTAAATATGTAAACAGTGGTAGTTTGTAAAAAGGTTCGATGATGAGGTTCTGTGATATTACGAATAATGTACAGACTTCGAAGTCGTGAATAAGTAGAACATATCTATGTTAAACAGATATATATTCGTGATACTCGACCAGCAATACATTTGAATATTTTAAAGTATAATATAAAAATATTCATTATAAATAATAATAATTAATAGATAAATATTCTCAAAACATGTATTGATACAATAATTTTCCAAATCTATCAATATTATATTACATTTTGAATAATTCTATTAAATGTTATTTAAATTACATCTGTATAAATAAATTGATGATTATTTTATGTGTTTTTATTTTATACTTTTAAAAAAATATTGTGATTATAAATATATCAAGTGAAAACATGTTTTTATAATCTATATCTAAGATACAATAAAATTTTAAAAGAGAAATGATAAAAGTATGTTTTATTCATCACCTCCCCACTTTATTTATGATTACGTGCAAGGAAAGCAAATAATGGGAGAAGGATAGAGATGAGATAAGAATTGACTATTAATGCCATCTCTTAAATGTTAAAGACATTTTTTGAATAAGATAAAATGAGAATTGAGAATCAACGCCATCTTGTGTTTGGATCGCTGAAGCTTCGATTTGTTATTAGCATAGCAGAATAGACAAAGAGGTATTCGACTTGCGTGACGTCACAGACAAGGAAAACATTATTGTGCAAGAGAGACAGAAAATATTTCTCGCTACTTTGAGAATACGACATGAAAAACCCATTGATTATACGTTTTCTCTACTCAAAATTTCTACTTTTAAGCTCTCATCTTGAAGTTAGAACTTCAAATAAATTTCTTATATCATTTTTAATGTGAAATTCGTTTTTATTAATTATTTATTAATGATTAATAAATGTCGTTTTAATATATCGAAGACGCCATATTAAATATCATTAATTTCATTAATTATTAATTTTTCACTAAAAATTTTTGCATTTTTAAACTCGTATCTTAAAACTAGAACATTAAGCAAGTTTCTTATATTAATTTTCCTCATATTAAGTACTTTTTAATTAATTATTTATTAACGTCATATTGAAATGACGCAATATTAATACATAATAGATTTTTCATTAATCTTTCATAAATATGAGATTTATTTCTAATTAAGATTATATGCATTTAAAAGATTGTTTTCTATCATATTTTCATGTGTAAATTTTATTTATAACTTTTCTGTTATTTAGATGAATAAATTAATTGTTTATTACTCGATTACGAAGTGAAGGATTAACGATTGAAACATTTTTCATAATAATCGTTAATAAATAATTAATTAAAGAAAATTTCACGTTAAAATCGATACCAGAAACTTTTCAAAAGTTTTGATTTAAAGATACAAGCTTCAAAGAGTCTGAATTTTGATCAGAATAAAGAATAATTAGTTAATTTTCAATATGGTATCGATCGATGTGATATTAAAACCTATGACACGTTAATTGTTAATAAATAATTATTGAAGAAGAATTTTATATTAAAATTGATACGAAAAATTTGCCTGAATTTTTAACTTCAAAACGCAAGCTTAAAAGTACAAAAATTTTGTATGGAAAACGAATGATTAATTAATTTTCCATATAGCGTTCTCAAAATGGCGAAAAATATTTTTTGTCCTTCTCGCACAATATTACTTTTCTTGTCTATCATATTAGGCGAATCAAATACCTCTTTATCTATTATACTATGTTAGTAACAAATCGAAGCTTCGATGATCCAAACACGAGATGGCGCTGATCTCTAATTGAAAAATTTTCAATTTACTTTTAGGCGAATCAAATACCTCTTTATCTATTATACTATGTTAGTAACAAATCGAAGCTTCGATGATCCAAACACGAGATGGCGCTGATCTCTGAAAAATTTTCAATTTACTTTTTTTAACTTATATATAAAATGTAAAATAGCGTTTTTAAAATCACCATTGAAATTTAGCATGGAATAATATCAATTATTTTAAAATATATTCTTTTAATATAAAATAGCAAAATTTGAATAAAAATTTGTGATTTTATACATAATGCCACTTTTTTACATTCTTCTAATTGCTTTCATGTATTATTCCAATGGCGCTGTTATTTCATTCTATTCTAAATCGATATTGTCGCATGTGACATAAGAATGGTAATGGATACTATGTAGCTACTCGGTTACATTAGATGATAGGACTCTATTTAATCCTTAGTCTGTGGTGTTAATATTTATGCTTTGCGTAAAATGATGAGGTTAGGATATGTTTACTTGTCAGATTCTTTGAGACAATATATGAAGTCCAAAGACAACTTAAATATAACAGGAATGTGAACGTAAAAGACGAACAATCTTAAGGCGAAATCATGTTTTTTCCTATTGGATGGCCGCGAGTTCTAAATACGATAGATCCAGAAAAAATAACTGCGGTTGTTTGCAACAGGGATAAAATACTTTTCGCAATCTTAACAACAGATACTCTTACCATCTGGTATTGTAAGGTATTATAAATTAGCGTAATAATCCTACTATGCGTATCGTAATCTTCTTATGCGTTTTGAATAATTATTTTTTATGATTAATACTAAATATTAAATGCATATTTTCTTATAATTAAAAATTATATTTAATAAATATTTCGTAGCTTTATTTCTTTCATTTATTTTATAATTGTTATATATTATAAAAGTCTTCATCTATTATATAAATTAACTTTCTTTTTAAATTTGTAAATATAAAAGACCATGTACTTTTTTAATGTAACAGACAGATTGTCATTTTTTTTCTAGCCTTGTGTACCTATTGTATTTATTAGACGAACTACAGATTCTTTAAAGAAATATGGTGACAATATTTTGGTACAATGGAGGCCAGATTCCAGCATGATTGTCATTGCGGTATGAGAAATGATAATCAATTAAATTTTGATACAAGAAGAAATTTTATATTATTAATATATTTTCAGACAACAGATAGTTACCTGTTATTTTATCGATTGCAAGACACCAGCCCAGAAGGAAGAGGTCTCTATGAACAGAGAGATTCTCCAGTTACCAGTTTAAAAAGAGATAGTGCTGAACTTTTTATTAAAGAAATTATTCCTTCCCTAGTTTTAACATTTGTAAGTAAATGTACAATATATTTTTTTATCATATGGATTATTTAATTTATTAAACTAATTATTCTTTTATTTAGGAAAAATCAGCTTGGATAGATGGTGGAATTAGTTCTTTAGTTTGTATACGTGATGAGCTTATGGTAGCTACAAAAACCAGTCATGTAATACGTCATAAATGGGATGGTACAGTAAATCGAGATTATTCTCTTGATCTAAGGAGAATACCATTTAGTGTAGATCAACAAATATCTACTGTAGCTATACCACTTACTGAGAATAATGTGTATGTTACCGATATTGAATATTCTCCTTTAGTTGGTGGATTTGCAATTGTACTCAATACTGGCAAAGCAGCATTTCTCACAGCACAATCATTAAAATTTGATCCTAATGTATGTTAATTACTTTGTTCGAATTTATAAATAAATATTTTAAAATAATATTATTATTTTTTAGCAAGTACAAGGAATTTGGGCTAGAGATGTTGATGATGCTACTTGTGCAGCTGTAAATCATAAATATCGTCTTATTGCAATTGGAAGACAAAAGTATACTTTTTTTAATAATTTTAATTTACATTTAAAGAAATTAATGACTTATTTAATGCATATTTTATTATTAGCTCTGAAGGTGTAGTGTACTATGTTGATGAAACAACTGGAAGTTTAGAAATGTCACATACATTAAGTTTATCTTCCAAAGATTATCCAGGAAGACCAGGTCGTGTAAGATGTTTAAGATGGACCCCTGATAGTTGTGCTATTGCATTAGCTTGGGAAGGTGGTGGCCTAGCAATATGGAGTACATTTGGCGCTCTTTTACTGTGTAGTTTAAAATGGGATTATGGTTTAAGAGTAGATTTGACACATGATAATCCTTTGCATATTCATACAATGGTTAGTGAATTTATTTAACTTAGTTATTAATATATATTAATTTTATCTCTTATATATATTAGGAATGGTCTGCTGAAGGTTATCAGCTTTGGATGTTAAGAGAATCTCCAAGTCCTACTTTAATAGAAGAAAATGAAAATGAAGAAAATAATTTAAAGTGTTCTTTGATACAATTAGATTTTGTAAAAAGTCCTTTGACTGTTAATCCTTGTATGGTAAATATTCAAAATAAATATTTATATAATTTTGATATTTTATATTAATAATATTTATTGAACTTTTATATAGGGTCATCATGGACATTTGTATTTACAAGGTGAAGATAGACTATATTTAAATTTAGGTGGGGGAGTTTCTACAAATACTTCAACTTTTCATATTGGTAATGAAATTCCTAATGATTCTATAACACAAATACTTGCTGGTTGTAAACAATGGCTAGTTGTTCCTATTCCGACTGCATACAGTGGTGCCAATTGGCCAATAAGAGTATGTAATTTCATATAAATTACAAATATTTTTAAACTATAATATTTTATATATAAAATATATATATATATATATATTATTATAAACAAATTTGCAATTTCTTTTAGTATACTGCTATTGATAATGAAGGTATGAGTATAGCTGTAGCAGGGCGTACAGGATTAGCTCATTATTCTTTACCTTCCCGTAAGTGGAAACTTTTTGGTAATGAAACTCAAGAACGAGATTTCATTGTAACTGGGGGATTATTATGGCATCGAGGTTTCTTGATAGCAAGTAGTTATTCAATATTAGATGATAAAGATGAAGTTAGAATATATCCACGTGATACACGTTTGGATAATAATTATGTTAGAACTGTTAGAATGACATCACAAGTATTATTGCTCAACACATTAAAAGACAGACTTTTAACATTTTGTGCTAATGCACAAATTAGCATTTATGATATGGTAATAGAAAGCAATAATGGTGAGTAAGAAGAGAAAAAAATTTTATGGATTATAAATTATAAAATTATATCTTAAAATTTTATTATTTCTAGATGCAGGAAGTATAGAATTAACGAAATTGCAAACTGTAGATATCAGTGGACTTTGTATTCATCCTGCTTGTGTTGTAAGTGCCACTTTAACTACTATACGTGCAGAAACGGCTGGGAGTCATCCACATCCTGAAAGTCTTCTATTGAACGTATCTGGACGTCTACTTATGGTTCAGCGAGAACATTGTACTGATAATCCAGAAGTTGTATGTGAATAATATTTTTAATGACAATATACAATTCAAAAATAAAAATAAAATTTACTTTCAATTTTGTTATTCTTTACAGCTGTTTACATGTAGTGCTCCAACAGTATTAGCTTCTTATGTAGAGAATGTTTGGGTACCATGGAGATCAAGAAGAGATAAACCTCACTTAACAGAAGCTCTATGGTTATTTTGCGGTGCGCATGGCATGCGCGTTTGGCTTCCATTATTTCCAAGGAATCATCAAGAAAAAACACATACCTTTATGAGCAAGAGAATTATGTTACCTTTTCATTTACGTATTTATCCTTTAGCTATATTATTTGAGGATGCTATTTTATTGGGAGCAGAAAATGATACAGTACTTTTTACTTCGGATACTAATTCCCTATTTTCGCTGCCATTTAGTTTATTAGAACTTACAGTAAGTGTAAACATCATAGAATATCTTTTATTAGGTGATTAAAATTTCTTATATATTATTCTAATTTTAGAGTCAAGTTTATCTTCATCAAATATTACGACAACTCATTCATCGTAATTTAGGATATCATGCTTGGGAAATTGCTCGTTCGTGTTCTGCACTGCCATATTTTCCACATTCATTAGAACTTTTACTTCATGAGGTACTAGAAGAAGAAGCAACTAGTAAAGAACCAATCCCAGATGCTCAGTTGCCTTCTGTGGTGGAATTCATCCGTGAATTTCCAGGAGTATGGGCTAGAGCAGTTGTTCAATGCGCTAGAAAGACTGAAATAGCACTATGGCCTTATTTATTCTCTGTTGCTGGGCCACCAAAAAAGTTGTTGCAAGATTGTTTGCAACGTCAACAACTTGATACTGCTGCTAGTTACTTAATAATTTTACAAAATCTAGAACCTTCAATCGTTAGTCGACAACATGCTACCTTATTATTGGATGCTGCTTTAGAACAAGGAAGATGGGAACTTTCAAAAGATCTTGTTCGTTTTCTTAGAGCAATAGGTAACAATAAATATTTTGTAAAATTTTTATAAATATATATTATGATCTCTATATTTATATATACTTGTTTTTTTTTTATTTTTTTATTTATTAAGATCCAAATGATGTGGAGTCTCCAAGAACATCTTGGGGTGGAACATCAAAATTAGGCGGACCTCCTCAAACTCCACCACTCTCACCTCATGAAGATGATTTATCTTTAGTATTAGGAACCATGCAAGTTTCAAGAAGTCGAAGTTATAGCACTACAGTGACACCTAAAGTACAATCTGATTCAATAACTAAAGATATAGCTCCTTCTTCAATGTTAGAAAAAACTAGAAATGTTGTTATGAGGCGAAAAAAATCTGTACCTACAAATACTTCTAAAAGTGAGAAGATTGATAACAAGTATGTTTTGATAGGTTTTGTATTAAATTCTAGAATAAATATTGATTAAAACTATTAAAAATACACTATCAATACTAAAATAAAGTGTTTATTATTTTTTAGAGAAGGTTCAGCCGAGGAATTTTTTATTGATGTAATACTACAACGTCATGCTCGTCGATTACTTTCAGCAAAACGACTCGCAGATTTAGGCAGATTTTCTGCACGCTTAGATTTTCATTTAGTTACATGGTTTGCCAGAGAACGTGATAGAGCAGCAAAAATAGACGATTATATTGCGGCATTGAAAGCAGTGCATGAAGATTTTTCATTTGCTTATCCTGTGTTATCCCTTCCAACTTTACAAAAATTTCGGAGATCTAGCCTTACTTCTTTACGTTCTATAAGATCTGTGAGTTTAGAAAGTCCAGAAGATGAACCATTAAACTCCAGTTTTGTTGTTGATTTACCTGATAGTGGTTATACTAGTTTACCAAGTGGAAGACCACCTTATACGACACTAGTGTCTCCTGTTGCCAGTTTAGAAACACAATTTCCTGCTACTGAAACTAAATTAACAGCAAATATGTTACATGGTATTTGCATCATCTTATAATAACAAATTTAATCATATTATTTTAGATTACAAAAATATAAATTTTATTTCTGTATTTTTAGATGCTAACAGCGTCCTTAGTGATAGTAGTACTATTTGGAGAGATGATACTGAATCAATTGTTGGGACTGGAGTCGGAACAGTGTGTTGGGTTTCACCAGATCCTGTTGAACAGACGGAAGTTCATAACGCTTCACTCTGTGCACCGATAAGTCGTGCGGAAGTACAGCTTAGATATCTTTTACAATTATTTTTGGAAGGTAGTTGTTTAGGGTGGGCTGCAGTATTGGCAACCGTTTTACGCGATGCACCTGCTATGGCTAGAACTATCAGAGCAGCACATGCACCTATGCAAACGTTTGATTCTGTAATTAATTTAAGAGATGGTCTTTTTACATTAACTAAATGGTCTCATTCTGAATGGTATGTATCATATAAGCAATATATGTTTAAGATAAAAGTAATTTAAAAATAAAATGAAAAATTAAATTTATATTTTAGTTTGGGATATAGACCTTTTATGTCAAGTATTCAAGGTCAAAT
This sequence comes from Apis florea, assembly GCF_048593485.1. NCBI lineage: Eukaryota > Metazoa > Arthropoda > Insecta > Hymenoptera > Apidae > Apis > Apis florea. Next base: position 530,744 of record NW_028256473.1, on the reverse strand, counting down.
TTCTTTGCTAAATAGATTAATTATAACAAAACAACAGCAAGAACAGGAACAGATACCAGAGAGTCCTTCTCCTAGCCCAGCTCCATCAGCAGGTAGTAATCAACGAGGAACTTTATCACGATCTCGGCATTCGTCTATCAGTCATACTTCAACAACTACTCCGTTAGATGAAGAACGATCACATGAATTATCTTTAAAAGTGGAAGATATAAATTTCCGAGGTAGTTATAGTAATCTCAATAATATGGAAAATGCTACTTCGCAATCTACATGTGTAATCTCTTAAAGCAATGATGTCTTTTCAAGACTCAAATGTATGTTTATATATTAGGTAAGTAGAGACAAAGTTTTTCTAGTATTTTTCAGCTTTCTATGGAATGTGATTAAACATAATAATCTAAAAAAAGAATTTATCAAATCATTTTTGGTACTAAAATTTTTCCTAAAATAATTAAGATAAATAATACGAGCATTAAACCCCAAAATTTAAGAAATAAAAAAGTTATATGTTCATTATATATACATACGAAAGAAACTTTAATAACTTTTGTTATGATTAATTGACTGTATGATAATTATGTATACAATATCTTTGAAAATTTTATTAATATGTAAAAAAAAAAAAAAAAAAAATATTACAGAATTAATACTTCTCATTTTGTAAGCATTTCTATATCTGTAAATATGTTATTAATATCATAGAAAAAAGTACTGTTGAAATATTTTTAGGGCTTATATTTTCTAGTAATGTTCAATGAAAAACAATAGAGATTGAAAATAATACAGAAATATACGACTGATACTATTTCTTCCTTTCTTTGTAGACAATATACAAAAATAATGAATATTTATATGAGTACAATTGATGTTAATAAATTTGTAAATTTAAACACAAGAGAAATGAAAACAGTGGATTCTAATATTTTATATATTGGAATATCATACTGACTGAATTGTGACTATATTATGAGGAAATAATTTGCATTGTCTCAATATAAGTTAGATATTTTAGAAAAGTTATGAAATCTTATACTGATAAAATATTATTCTATTTTATTAAGTATTAAATAGTAGTTGATGAAATAATAACCGTCCTGTAATCTAAATTTCTTTCTATATTTATATAAAAATTGATTTTTCAAATTAATACCAAAAGAAACTATGAGAATCTAATATCAATAACTGTATGATTGATATTATAGATATTTGTTTTTTATTAAATTAGTATTTTAAATGGAAAAATTATGCTAAATAGAAAATAGAATTATTGTTATTTGAAAGATTGCAATCATATATAGAAAATAATTTTTTAATATAATTAATAACAGATATTTTTATTTAAAGAAAATTATGTTATATAATTTTGTTAAATACTACTAATAAATAAAAGTTATTGTGTGCTTAAAGGGAACATAAATACTCAAAATAAATTTTGAAAAGATGTTGTATTTTATGTTGTATAAAAAGTTTTTTGAAACATATTTTTTTAATATCTAATTTGAAAACTAAAGTTCATTAATTTATAACAGATTATTTATCAGTACATTATCATATTTTGATAAAAAGTGGAAGTAAATTAATATATAAAAATTTTACTCAATATTTTATTTAAGAAAAATAATATTTATAGTATATATAAATAGTATTCACTAAATTTATTAATTTTTTAATTAACATTATACTAACTAAATTTTATTTTTATGTTTTTGAAAAATATTGACTTTATGTATTACATTGTATATCAACATTGAAGAAATAGCTTATAAATAGTCAAAAATAATAATCAAAATTATTTATAAGTATTTATAACAAAATATAAATTTAATATGAAGAACTGGTCAACTGATAAAAATACTTACATTTAAAGATAGATTCATTGTTTCACAGTTTTTACTCATAGAAAGATATTTAATATTGCTCTTTTTATATTTAAATCCAAATTCAGATAATTGATTAAATTATATTTATATTTCTTTTTGAATTACATACTATTTCAGTATGGAATATAATTTTTATAAATATAGCAGTGAACTTTTCTTATCCGTTATTATAATTATTTAAATATAAATAAATTATCTGAATAATTTATGGAAAAAACTGTGAAACATTAATAGTAAATTGTTTATATATATATATATTGTAATATAGATATTCAGAAATATATATTTTCCCATAAATCATGTGGTTCTTTTTTTAATTTTCCATTATATATAATTAAAAATTTTTGTTTATTTAAAAATTGTAAATAGTTTATATAAAAATATAAAATATATATATATATATATATATATATATATATATATATATATATATTGTTGTTCTCTCAAGCACGATTGATAAAGAAGAACGATTGAAGAAACATTATTAAAAAATTAATAATTCATCGAATAATATCATATTAAATAAATTCTACGAGAAATTTTATTTTATTTAATAATTTTTTTTTACAATGTGTCATCAATTATGAATACAAAAAGCTTTTTTTATTTATTCATTAATAAAGTGGAATTTCACGAAAAGAATATTGACACCGCCTTTGCGGTTTTACTCAGAATTTTGCTATCTCTCTCATAACTTTGTTTCATATCATACTTTATCATGCGATTGGCATTTGCATTGTCTTTCATAAGACAATATTCTAAACGTTTATATTGATTTCAAAATGTTTTAATACATCGATCTCGGGGCACAACAATATAAATATATCATAATTATGTAATTTTTAAAAATATACAAATAAAGTATAATATTATACAAAAATATTACATTATTTAAAATTATTTTACAAATAAAAAAAGTAATTTCAAACATGAAATAAATAATTGAATTTTTTATTTTCTTAATCATGTATATTATATCAGTTCTATTTATAATTTAACATATATATATATAATTGTTATAATATATTATATCAATATTTATTATTTAATTGGACATAATAATATATTTTAACATGTATCTAATTTAATACTTAGATATTAATAATAACATGGCAAGTAATATAATAAAAAAATCTATGTTAAAAAATTTATATCTAGATAATATAGAGCTAAATAATAATAATAATAATATATATATATAAGTAACATATAAAAAATATCAGGAACTTTGATAAAAATATAAGTCCAAATACAATAATATAATGTTTTATACTATAAAGGAAATTATATTTTTTAAATTTATTTGAGCTTTAATAATACTTTGTTCATATTCAATATTAATTTCTTAATTTATAAATTTATCTTAAATATATTTATTTTCAAATATAAAAAAATTTTTATAGAATTGATATGGCAATAATTTTGTTTTAATAATAAACCTACGAATAAGAATAAAATGTTTATAATTTAAAAAATGTTGCATTTGAACACATCTTGTAAAATCGTCCAAAAGAATTTATATATTAGAAATTTATGTTAAATTTTTTTGCATTTTAGATATTTTACTAATTTAAATATAATAATTATCTGAGCATTATTTCCATTATTAAAAAAAATATTGAGAATTCGTAATGATTTATCTCATAAACGAAAAACTAAATTACAGGCACCTTAAAAAATGTACGTTTCTTTATGGATTTTTTAAAATAATGATTATTCATAATTATTCATAATTATTATTGTTGAATCGAAGAAACGTAATTTGGATTATAAGGTGCTTGCTTTTCATAAATATTTCCTGAATACGTTGATGCTTGTTGTACTCCTGAAAGAAGTTGTATAAATTTATATGAATTTGATTATTTGATGATATTAAAAATAAATATATTTTAAATATATAAATTATATATGTTTAATATATAATATATATATAAAAAAATTAAATTTATATTAAACTTTGATTAAAATAATAAAATTATTCGCTTTAATATATTTAATAATAATTGTCAATCATTATTAAAATTAATTAATTAGAATTTTATTAAACATATGTAAAATGATAATAGTCACCTGCTGAATTTGTAGGATATGGAAGATTTGCATATGGAGTCAATACTGTCACATTTGCAGGTGTTTGAACTACATGCGTCATATTAGGTACTTGTACTTCTGGAACAGATATTGCTATAAAATGAATTTAACTTGAAAATATATTTTATTTATAGAGACAGTAGACGAATATTTGAATGTACATGTATATTATTTTCAAAAGACTCGTATTTAAATATTACAATATGCGTACATATGTTTCCTTCATTATATTTTTAGTTTATTGCTTCATATAGATTTATTTATCTTTTATATATTAATAAAATTTTAATACATTCTATCATTTGGGATAGAATCTTTTGAAATTTCTCAGATATTCAAAAGAACAATGTAATTTTTAAAAGCTACTGTAATAAAATGAAGAAAAAAAATTTAAATACTATAATAATTACCATAACGATTATTTCAGAGTATTAATTTCTTCGAAATTTGTTCAAAACGTTTTATAAGAATAATTGAAAAAAAAATTACAATATTTTTTTTATTTTTATATTAATAATAGGTAAATTATAAAACCTATATATAATACATACCTTATATATAATACATAACATTGTAGATTAGAAATATATTTTATTATTTAACGTGATAGTGGGAAAAAAATATTCGTTCACATTGAAAGATTACAAAGTATTTATTATATAATATTACAATAAAAAGCATTTATTATATTGTTAGTTATTATATTTCTTAAGTTTACATTTTTTATAATTTCAATAATTTTTTGTATTATAGTAATCATTGTTGAATTATAATAAAAATTGTAAATAAAAACAATAAGTCACAAGTATTATTACAATATTTTTTTATTGCATATTTTAATATAAAAATATATATAAAAATATATACATACATGCTAAGAATGGAAGTTAAAAATTCTATTTTTCTGTAATAACATGACAAAAATAGAATCTTGTAATTTGTAAATATATGGATAAACTTTATACTGGCATAACAGTTTTAATGTGGCGCTTAAATATGTTTCAATGCACATATATATGTATGTATATATATACATAAGAATTTCAATTTTTCAAAAATGTTAAAAGCATATATTAAATTAAATATTGTGTGATTTATATTGATTAAATAAACATAATTCGCGAGTTTATTTCACTTTTATAAACGTATTAAATTGATATTCTTCTCACATAATATATGAAAAAAAAAAATATATATATATCACATTTTTCGTATAAAAAAAAAAGCTAATCATGGAATGTTAATCACCCTTTGCCTTTCTAGGAGATTTTTTTTTTAAATACAAAGGGTCCAAGGCAAACACGTAAAAATCATAAAAACATAATCGTTATTTATAAAACATAAGTATAACGACTATATTTTGTTTTATTATAAAAAGCATATTATATTCTTAAAAATTAATCAATTTAATAAAATTATCCCTACAGTATTTTTTTTAATAAAATACTAATTTATCATTAAAATGTAAATCATATAAAAAATATTTTCTAAAATTCTTTAAAAAATTTTATCCTATTATAATTTTTGAATTCTTAGTTACATTCATATTTTGTGTTTGTATACGTTAATAAAATTCGTAATCAAATCGTAAGCACAAAATTTCATGCGTTTAGAATATATAGAAAGCGAAGTAAAAATATTTAAAAAAACACATATACTTTGACATAATTATAGGAAACATTATATGTTGTGTCAGGAGATTGGAAGATGTGATGAAATGGATTCATATTATAGGTGGTCCTAAAAATAATTACAGGACGAAATTAGCTATTCACACAAACTTATTACATAAATAATAAATTAAATTTATGTTGAATTAATTTTTTTTATAAAAATAATTTCTTGTGATATAATAATAATTTAATAATTTAATAATAATAATAATAATAAATTCATATTAAAGACATCTCATATTTAAAATACTTAAAAATAATTCAAATGATTCGTTTTGACTGCCTCTACAAATAAATATTTAATACAAATTTATGTAATATATAATAAATGATAGAAAAGCACAATAATAAAATAAAACAGAAATAAATTAATATTTTTATGAAATGTGAAATTTATTTAATAAAGTTAAATGTTAATGATATAAAAAATAGTCTACAGTAATATTAATAATATTCATGAATTAATTATATCAATTTGAAAGCACATAGACTAATTTTTAAATCAACAAAAAAAAAAAAAAAAAAGAAAGAAAGAAAGAAAAGCAAAATTAAATTAATGAATGTTAAATAAATTTTTTTTCAATGATGTGAAATAATATTTTATGATGGTTATTATATAAAAAGGATTCTTACTTCCGTAGACTGTTCCTCGATGACGTCTTCGATACCATGGACAACAACTGCAGCACAAACACGATATGCAAAATATTATCACAGAAAACACGACTCCAACCGCACAAATCACTGTGAGAAGAATCCTGCAAAAAAAAATAAATATTTTAAATTTAATTTAGTTTTTATAGTTTCCATCTTTTAAAATTAAACACCTATAAAAACTATTATGCAAAGACACTAGAATGTAAAATAATTTTTTAAAATTGTTCAATAATAAAAATAAAAAAGAATTTTATAGAATGTATATATATATATATATATATAATAGATAATATCTTATCTATTAATTTTATTTATATAGATAAAATATTATTTAAATTGTTTAGATTATTTATTTAGATTATAGATATATACAAATAAGAAAAAATTTGAAAAAATAAATTTATATCTATATAGGTAAAATATTATTTATAGATAAAAGAAAAGAAATAAATAAGAAAATTGAAGTAAATTTATAGTAAGAATTATTCTCATTCGAAACTGTTTTTGCGGAACAAACATTCGTTTTAACTGACGTGATATTTCAGTTAACTATGAGTCATCAAACATCCTAACTGATGCGATATTTCAGTTAGCTATGATATATAAAAAAATAGTATTATTGTATCTTTTATATTATTATATGTTTTGTGGGATTACTTTAGTCAAATTTCTAATGATTTAATCAAATTCTTTCTAGTTAATGAAAATGATAAAAATTAAATATATTCGAATTATTTTCTTTCAATCTCAATCAAATATAATTTGAAATGTTATATCAATTTATTTTGATAACAAATATAATATGATACAACTAAATTGAATACATCAATTTAATTGTGTATAATACATCAAGATTATATATCTATAAATTATATATCTCAAAATTATGTATATATAATTTAGTATAATTTATAATAAAATATCATATTATACATCATAATTAATTAAAAAGAAATATGATTTTTAATTAAATTGCTTTAAATATTTCATAAAAGAAAAAATAATTGGAAAAATAAATCATAATCTTCAGTTGAAAAAAATCAGATAAAAAAATAAATAAAAAAAAATAAAATATGTTATAAAATAATTTTTATGAATTTTAGAATTATGCAAAATCTATAAAGATTTCTGGTTTTATTGTCCTTAAATATTTAAATAAAAATAAGAATTAATACTTTATAATTCAATATGCCTTTATAATTCAGTATACTTGTCAAACATAAACAATATCAAATATTATTCTTCACGTAAGTACAAATATACTTTCTAAATACCTCGTTAATTTAATAATATTATCTGCTAATTTTTATATACATAATAAATAGAATATTTCTTAATATCTTAATATCTTCTAAATACATATTTTAAAAATCTGTTAATTTCTCAAGATTATGATATCAATTTTAGTTTGTTTGTAATATTATAATTATAGAATAAATAAAATACTTTTTTAATAAATATTAGAAACTAACTAATGTAAAACATTAAAAAAGTTAATAAATATAAATAAAGTAAAATATAAATCTCTTCTGTTTTAATTAAAATATTATATAAACCAAATAAAAACAGTTTAATAGAAATTTTACATTTAAATAAGTATTATTATCAAATTTATATTTTTAATTTAAATGAATAAAGATGTTACGATTCAAATATAATTATTACATGTGATCTTATATTTTAAATTTCGTAAACAAAAATATATTAAAAATATTTAGAATTATTGATCGATAGCTACGATAAAGTGTGTTCTAAAATTAATAATATTATGCATAAAAAATAAAAAAAAATATAATATATTTCTATATGTATATATAATGATTAATATATATATAAAGTGAAAATTAGTTGTTTTGAATTAAAAATAGCATTAATTACTTAAGCTATTTCATACATAAAAAATAGAAGTATTAAATAAAAATAAAAACAAATTGTATAAGAAAAAATAATATTAATATTCTTACCATGATGATTTCGATGCAAATTCCACTGCATCACAACAATACATTTCATTATTTTCAAAATCATAGCAACAATAAGATTTATCGTTCGAATCTAATATTCCTGGACATGAATCGATCACTTTCGATATAATATTCTTGTTTCCAAATGAACATTCCATTCCTAAAAATATAATTAATTTTTTTTTTTAAACTTTTTAATTCTTTCATTTTAACAAAATAACTAATGAAATACAGAGCAAGTATGCATTTTTTCAAAATTATGATAATAAATATTTTAACTAAAAAATAATTACCAATTATAATAATTTCATTAATTATCAATTATATCAATTATAAATTATTATTAATTATTCTATTTAATTTATTAACTGCAAAGAGTTCATATTTTAATAATAATAAAATTTCAAATGATTTTAATGCAATCAAAAATTTTATATTGTGAAAATAATGTGAAAATAAAATATAAATATATATATATATATATGTACGTTCTAATTAAAAAAATAAATTTTTAATTTATAATTATATAATATAATATATTATCATATTTATTAACAAATATCTTTAAGTAATGAATTCAACAAGTTTTATATTATAAAAATAAAAAAATGTTTACAATTATAATAAATAAAAATCTTACTCATTTTTTTATGAGCATTCTAATTCTTAATTCAAATAAATTTCGTAAATTTTTATGTTCTTAATATTTTAAATAGTTTTATATTTTGTTTTTATCTTTGATACATACTATTATTAAATAATAGAAAAATATAACGAATAAAATTAATATTTAATCAAAGATTTCTGCAAAATATATTTATTATATATTAATTTTATTTTATTTTACTTTATAAAATTATATAAACTTTATTTGAAAGAATAATAAATTGTAATTTCACTTTTTTGTTTTTTTAATATTGTATTGTAATATTGTAATATTGTGATTTAAAAAAAAATTTCAATATTTTTCAGAAGATACAAGAAAAAAATAATCATTTGAAAAATTAATAAAAATCTAACCCACAAAATATTGTAATTTTATACATGTAATGTAATATGTAATAATGTAAATGATATGTTATGAAATTAATAATAGATTCTTTTCTGAGAAGGAATCAACTATAAATTGAAACAATGAATCAAAAAGAATATTTTATCAATTATATTTATTGTATAATATATATACATAATATAAAATCAAAAGATTTGTATATTTAGATTTAAATTAAACATTATATGTAAATTTTATATTCATTTACGATAAATTTAATTATAATACATTTCATCTTTGATAATTAATAATGAATTAATTATTGTTTCATATATCTTATCAAGAACATAATGGATTTTTCATTAATATCATCTTATTATTATAACTATATTTATTACATTGAAATCTTTTGTACTCACCATAAGATAATCTCGCGTTGAAATAAGTAAGCAATAATAAAATAGTTATACGCGACATTTTAATTAATATGAATTTCAAATCACAATATTATAAATATATAATGTAATAAGATATAAAAAAATTGCACTATATTTATAATTACTTAACGTGTCTAAACACTTCTCACTATAAAATGGAACACTGCAACCTGCAATTTGCGGACTATTAAATATAATGTTAAACGTTAATATGATTCAAAAGATGTCAGCACTATCGCTTGCGTCAGTCGATTATTGCCGAAAAGTACCGAATATTTAATCACAATTTAGCGATTAATTTTAATTTATCCTTGTAATATGTTCTAATTTTATTGTTTGAATTATATTTGATTTATATATTATATATATAAAGAAAATTTATATTTGTAATTTATATTTGTAATTTAATATATAATGACGTATTTCCGGTTTTATTATATCTTTATTAATTTTTTTTATGTTATTTATTTTATCAATTTATGTTCATATATAATTTTAATATATAAAAATAAAAATAAAAAAAAATTAGCTACACTAAAATTTATTATTCTATGTATTTTCTACATATTTATTAAATATTAATTTTATTAATTAGTTAATTAAATATCTCATTTTAAAATTATGATATATTTTCACTAATTAAATTACCAACAATATTTCCAATTTCTTTATCATATTGTAAAACAAAACTATGATGATAACCATGCTTACAGAGTTCCGCATTAATATAAGGGTGATTAGATTTCAAATTTTTATAATATTTAATTGGTACCCAACCATCACAATTGCCATAATAAAACCATAATTTATTTGCACACTTTGAAATTATATCATCATCTCTTTCTTTTACTTTTATCATTTCTTCTCTTGCCATTTTAATTATTCTTTCCAAAGAGTAAGGATTTAACATATTAAGTATTACATTATTATATTTGAATGGAATTCTATATAATATTCCAGCTATACTAATAATAAAAACTTGTAAACAATATGGAAGATTTGAAATAATCCAAGCACAGAAAAGTAAGAAAAATGCAATTCGTGATACCTGAAAAAAATATAAATATAATTATTTTTTATTCTATTCTATTTTTTAAAATAATATTTTGACGCCAAAAAACTACTTACTACTTTAGTAAACCACCATCCATTATCGCTTATATCCATATTTTCTATGGTTGGAAATAATAAATAACATTTTGTAACTTTTTTAGCAATGAAGTCGTCTTTTAACATGTTTAAAATAATCCAACATCCTATTGAATGTCCAATAAGATGTATTTTCACATCTTCTGGTACATATTTTTTTATGAAATCTATCTGTAATTAATAATTAGTTTATGATAATTTTTAAAAATTTTTTATAAAATAAAATATAATAAATAAAAAAAAAAAACCTTGTGTTGCACTTGTGTCGTTAAACTATAATATTCAGTCCAATTTGAATTACTTGGCATAGTAATTGCTAAATTGCTTGGTGGTTGTACATGACCTGCATGTGAAATTACCCATACAGGTACTTCAGTAGGAAGTTTTGACTTTACAGTTTTTATAAATCCTTTATAAAATTCTGCAAGACCAGGATTACCAGGAATAATAATCACTACTTCTCTTTTTCCATAATTTGAAAAACCTTCTTCTACCCAGCGACCTTCTGTAATCACTTGAGTAGGTACACCATTCCAATTTAACATAGCACATTGCATTTTGTATTTTTGCTGTAAGATTTTTAAAAATAAAATATAATTAAAATAAAATATTTTTTTAATTATTACGTAAATTTAAATTTTATGTAGTTAAACTTTGTTAAAAAGAAGGATATTTTTCAATAACTTTTTTTAATATAACATGCTTTGAAGCAAATAGTTAGATATATCTTCAAGTGTACTTGAAGAAAGAATACTTTGATACCTGTCGTGTCAAATGCGACATTATCGATTCCAAAGAAGAATAGAATAACAACGCCACTGGAACAAAAGGAATTGTAACATAACTATAATTAATTGTTTTTAACATAAGAGTAATTACAAATGATTTATAGAAATTTAGTATTATATTTATGAAAATTGCAAGAGGCATAATATGATATATATATATATATATATATATATATATATATATATATAAAATATATAAATGTAAAATATAAAATATATATAAAACGTATAAAAATACTTTTTATGATTACAGTCTGGATTATAATAAAATATTATAATAATATAGAAATTCTTTTTATTTTTAAGTATCTTTGATACTTCTAATGTGTCAAATGTAATGTATAATGTTTTAACTACTTTGCGATTTATAAAAATTTAAAATTTAGAAATATATTGTATAAAATTTTAATTTACGCGCGGATTTGAATAAATAAGGAATTATCTTTTTCTAGCCAATTAGAAAACAATCTTTTATAATTGGTGACTAGATAAAATGGTAGTACCAGTTTGCTGTTGGAAATTGTGAGTAAAAGTTACGTTTCGTCTTCAAAAGTGCATAATTGTGAATAATTGTGTCAATTTTTATTAATATTTTATTTAATAAGATATTGTTTTATAATTTAAAAATTATTAGTAGTTTTGTTTAATTAATATGCATTTGTTCATCATTATTATATTAAAATTAAATAATGTTTTGAACTTTTTTCTTTGTTTCATATTGTTTATTTGATTATTGTTTATTTAATTATTGCTAGTTTGTATAAATTTTTAAATCAAGATTTGATAATAAATATAATTGTAATTTTATATATTATATACAGTTTTGATTTTTATTTTTTACAAATTGTGTTTTTTATAAATCAATTGAAGATATTGATAAATTTATAATTTGTATACATTTTGATATTAAAAAACAATCCAAAGACTTTCATATAAATGTAGCGAGATCTTATTTATTTTAATAAAATATGTAGATATTATTTGCATAAAAATGAAAGTTAGATTATAAATTAGATAATTTATTCTATTTCATATATATATATATATATTTTTAAATAAACAGTCAATGTGTTTAATTCATATTTCTATATTTGTTTTAATATTACGCTCAAAATTAAAAATGAAATTTCGTATAATATTTCTCTAGGAAATTGACAATTTACATTCGTGCCGTACGAATTTGTTCGACATGTTGCGATTTGTCGAACTGTCAAACACTCTCTCTTCCCCCCTCCAAATTTGTAATTCGATACATCGAAATTGTGACGCGAGGTGTCATTATATTACTGAAAATCGGATGCTTCTTTTCAGGTGAGTGATCTATCTATTACGTAATATTTATTCCATAGTTATTCTTTTATTTTTTTTATACTATATATTATTTAATTTATACACGTTTGTTCAATAATCTATTAAATATTATTATAATTGATAATTTTTTAAAGAATAATTTTTTCTTTTTTTCTTTATTCTCCTTATTCTTCATTTGATTGTTACAATAATTACGATCATATAGTAAACTAATTATGCTTCTAAGATGAAATTTGATTTTTATTTTAAATTTGTTTCATTTTAACGCAATTCTAATTTTGTATATTTTATAAATTTATTTTGAAAATTTGATTATTATCTTATGTATCAGATTAATAACTGACTGTTGAAATAATTTTCTTGGCGGGAAAAAGGATTTCAATATGGATGCTGAAATGATCATTAACATAACAACCAATCTATGGTTTTTCACGGAAATATGGTAATATTTTTTGTATTTAATTATTTATTGGATAAAAATTATATATTTAAGTTTATAATACATGAAAAACTTTTAAATCTGTAAACTATCAAATCCTCGATTTACGATAGCTATTTTCACATCCTTATTCCTACTTTATGTAACACTTATTCTCTAATATATATTACGAAAAACATTATTTTGTTAATAAGTAAATCAAATTAGATTTTATAACTAAGAAGGATATTTTATAACTAGTTAGTAAGTTGACTTGATTAAATAGAGTATTTTTAATTAAAGTAGCATGCATAAATAGATATTTTGCAGGAAATACTTATTAAATGAAATGTATTTATAATTAAGTGCATAATTTGATGCTAATTAAATAATGGTTAATGCAGTATAGACAATTAATGGTAATATAATCCTTTGTGGAATGCTTACTTCGTTTATTTTTTTTCTTTCTTATGCTACTTAATTATCAATTATTTTTCATTTTCATGAGAATGAAAATGCAAAATATTAATACGAAGTCATGCATGTTAATCTACATTTATTTTATTTTCAGATTCATTTAGTCTTCCGCGTTGGTTTTCTTTTTTTGTTTTATACAACAATCAAAAATTTGAACGTTTTGCAAATGTATATTAAAAGTAGAATTTCTTTGAGAACGAATAAATTTTTGCGTAAAAGGAGAATAGACATGGTAGTTAAGACGAGTCTCCAATTCGCAGAAATCTCCAGGTGAGACTTGGGCAATCATTATTTGATATAATTATAATTATTACATAGTTATATAATATGGTTAATTGATTAGCTGCAAACTTAATTGTGACCATTATATTTTTATATAGTTAAAAAATTTATTAAAATGATGATAACATTTTCATTTCGATTCTCGAAAATTAAAAAGTGAAAATATAAGTTTTTAATTCCTAGTTTTTGAATAATTTAGAAATTCTGGTTTAAAATTTTTGAATTCATAAATAAAGAGAATAATATTATTCTTTCGAGTGATAAAAATTTGTTTATGCCATTAAAAAATTGAAAGAAATTAAGAAGGAAATAACTTTCGTTTATTTTCTCCTTTCAAATAAGGATTTTGTAATGATTTATATAATACTGCGTCTATGTTAACATTTTTTTTTTTTTTGTAAATTTTATATACTATAATAATAATAATAAAATTGATCCACATCGACTTTGGTTACCAACTGAAATAAGATTGCAGATATTAATAGTTCTTATATTTATCGTTTCGAATCATAGAGGACTCTGATTTCTTGTACAATTGGTAGTGTAGGAGACGAAACATGAAATATCTTGTTGAAATAGTAAATCTATTTTGTATTTTATCTATGCTTTATCATATTTATTCTGCATTTTAATAGTTTTACATATTTTAATAGTAAATTTTTCAGAATTTTTGAACAATTCGATCCAATTAATGTATTGTGAATCAATCAAATTAAAGTTTGCCTTATTTATATCTTAATCGTATTTTAGATATATTAGAAGATATTTCAATTTCAATTATAAGAACTTTAAAATATAAATAATATATAAAATAAAAAATTGTATATATGTTTATGTTTGAATTTTTATAATTACATTACATATTGTTACATTATATTATATTCAGTAACTTAGTATAAAAATAATAATAATAATTTTTCATAAACCTATTATCATTTTCATAATTTTTTAATTACATAAGTATGCGAAAATTATAAAAATATATATGAAAATATTAGATGAAATATTAATGAATTTTTAAATATAAAAAAATATTAAATTTAAAAGTAAATAAGAAATACTAATTATAGAAATATAGAAATGATAAAAAATTCTTTTAAAATAATTTAATTTCGATTGAAACCGTAAGATGGCATTATCTATGAGTATCTACAGTGCCATCTGACGGCGAAAATTAAATATTACAGTGAGTTAAAAAGATTTTCCAATCCCCTCTGTTGTAGAGAATTTCACTCGATCGCACTCCTGGTTCGGTCGCAGTATAGTGTTTGACGCGCAGTCGAAGAAGGCCAGTCGAAGCGGAGCATAAGAGCAAACGTCGGGTGGACAATGAATCGCGCGATGTTCTCCAATATAGCGGTATAATGTGAATAGTGATAAATCGACGTGATATGGTGCATAATCGGATTGTAAACGCGCGCGGTAATGTGGATAAAAAGTAAAAAAGCTAAGAAAAAAGTGCAGTGACTCTACGTTTGATTGGCAGTGCACGCAGAGCGGCCCTTCGTGTACATACACATGTAAGTAATATATATATATATATACACACATGATCCTATACACAAAAGACTCACACGACAACTCTTTCTCGTCGTCTCTCTCGTCTTTCTCTCTTTCTCCCTGCATTCCTGCAGTAGCTTGCACGTACTTGCATTTTTTTTTTCTCTCGTTTTACATGAGATTTACGACCGCGCCCCCTTCGACTTGATGCATCTTCAACACTTTTCCAACTTGCTAGAAATAGACAGTTGTATTGTTCGCATCAGCTTCTTTACTGGAATTCGATTTCTTGCTATGCTAATCGAACCCTCTTCTCTGTTAGCAAAATAGGAAAGCGGGAGAGAGAGAGAGAGAGAGAGAAAGAGAAAGAAAGAAAGAAAGAGTATTTCTCTCGATGTTTATAAGATTTTACGAATGAACATATAAAAGGTTTACGAGATACTATTCAATATAATATACGTAATAATTCATTATGACTCGCGAAAAGGAGTAATAATATTCATTTATTGTAATATATTTCCTTGTTTATTTTTCGTAATGCATACAGAACCCGAATATCCGTAGTTGATTATCAACAATTATAATTTGAAACTTTTTTCATAACACAAGTGGTAAATCCATAGAATAATCATTTTATACGTACGACTTTATACGATGAAACTGGCCGCGTTATCACGAGCGTTTCAGATTATGATAAATACTAATTCGCGTTGGAAATCTTGTAATCGCTTATCTGTCAGCTGATGACAAGTCAGCCATGTCGTAGTTGTACTAGCAATCATATCTGTGTGTCTATCATGGAAGTTTCGAATTTTTTCTCGCGTAATTTCGTTACAACTGCAAGTACTATCAAATACTAAGAATGAATACTATTCATCAGAATCGAATTGTAAGTAGATTTTAACTAACTTTAAAATATTGATTTAACTTTCTTTTTTTATAATAACCTATGACGGTTTTACACGTTAGATGAAAAAAAATTTATAAATATTTCTCGCTCGTGTTATATCACACAGTAATTATTTTTATTATCGAATGCATTATATTTTTTATACATATATATATATATATATATTTATCAAGAATATGGATTTGAAATAATTTATTTAGATAATTCATAATAATAGTTTTACCAAAAGAATAGTCAGTTAAATCTGATTCAGCCTTATATAATGATCTTTATTCATGACTGAAAAAAGGCTTCTGTGTCAGCCAAGATGTTCTGCTTGAGCTAATTCAATTCTAGCAATATCAGGGTTTTTCTTAATAAATCCTATAAATAACCGCATAATCGATTACAGAAATATCAAGTTCGTTTATATTAATTTACGCAATAGTACACTCGGAAGCAAAGCCACATTTATTTTTACGCGCAACAAAGTGCATTCACACGTCTTGCGCACAATGATCGAAAGACACTCGATCTATCGGTATTGACTGTCCTCGAAGGACAAGCAGTAAGAGTGAAAGAACTTCTGTTTAGCAAAACTAAGCTAACTAAACAGGCCTCGGTTTTATCTTTCATCCCATAACAGTATATCGTACTTCGTGTTTCTCGTAAAATTTCAATTGCAAGTGTTTACCATTAATCCTATGCGGTTATACGGTTTTCCGTTTCGATTCCGATTAACATTTTAAAAATATTTTCCATTATAATATAGACGATCGTAAAAAAAAAAAAAAAAAAAAAAAAAGTAATACGATATTCAAAGATACGAATTCAACAGTTTAATATGATAAATCGAATTTTGCCCATTTATCGATTTTTGCAAGAGGTTAAGTTCTATCTCTTTTCTTTCCTCGAATCCGCGAATGAGACATACAAATATCGTGATCTCCAACTGAGATTCGTCACTTTATTATACAATACTCGATCGTTTACGAAATCTTTTGTGAAAAAAAATCACGATGCAGACCTTATAAGCCGAGATGCGATCTACGAATTAGCATACCTTTCTGTCGCGTTCGTGCAAATAATTTTTATCCTTGTGTAACGTAGATAGTCCCAAGCAGTGTGGGCCGCGTGTACCGCTTTGTCGTATAAGATAAAAGCCTGTCCTTTTTCGCGTGGTCGACAAAATTGAAACTTCATCGCGTGTATAAACCTCCCGTCTAGAGTCCGCTCCTCTTTAGGAAACAGACTATGAATCGCGTTCGATCCATATCGAAGTTTCCGCGATCATCTATCGAAATCACATCGAATTTTCCTCCCTTTCCGATATTTTTCGCGATACCTCGGCGATAGAATTATTAATAACGTAAACTTATAATAAATTATTATCGAATAGCGTGTAATTATTTTTCACCAGAAGATGATTACTCATTTATTTGTATTCATACTTAGATCAGAAGTTGCAGCAAACAATACGTAGAAAAGTTTTATTAAACTATCGATGACGCGGTCGGAATATCGAATTGTCCTTCGATCGATGATTCATTGGTATCGACCATACTCGTTCACTATATCGATCACAAAGATAATGAAAGCACGATCTAGAACGGTCCAGATGAAAATACGATTTATTTTATAAATCGTGAATTAAATTGATAAACAAGCGAATCTTTGTGTACTAAATTATTCGTATTGATCTTATATATGGAATTATATATACTGGGTCGTCGTTAGAAGTGAATTGGATCCACGGAAATGAAATATCTTGATTTTTAAACGGTGCGTTAATTGCAATTTCTGCGGCGAATCGGAAGCTTCGATCGAATTGTGAAGCAACCGTAGCCGCAATTACAAGTGAATCGAGCATTAAATCGTATACGGCGTGAAGCGTATTTACGATCATCGTCTTGTTATGCTACCTTGCAGCTGTGCCACCACTCTTGTATACCAGGTTGGAAAATAAACCAGGT
Organism: Apis florea; assembly: GCF_048593485.1. Taxonomy (NCBI): domain Eukaryota; kingdom Metazoa; phylum Arthropoda; class Insecta; order Hymenoptera; family Apidae; genus Apis; species Apis florea. Next base: position 512,264 of record NW_028256473.1, on the reverse strand, counting down.
ATATACATGATCCTCCTTTTTCCTCCGGCACCGGGGAAATGTTCCTTTTCGTCGCTCTTGACAAAGGCTCCTTCATTCAACGGGCACACAAGACATCGATCTTTTTTTCTACCTACCGCCGATATCTTTGAATTACATTTTTCCGGATGACAATGCACGAGCATCGTTCACTTCCCGTTCTCGTTGAATCTCTTAGAAATCCATCCATCGATTTTTCTATTTTACGAATTATTTGCAATTTTTATTTCGCATATTATTTCCGAAAATTTTACGTATTCATACTTTCTGACCAATTATTTCGAACGGTTGAAACATCCCGTTACATCCTGTATATTTTATTTCCATATAATTTGCACGAAGATCGAGTGGAAATCTATAACAATTTAAAAAAAATAGGCAATAAATCTTCGTTATTTTTCAGATAGTAAATCAACGAAGGTAAAATTTCTCTTAAAATGTAAAAAATGTTCGAACTATCGAGTATTTTTAAAGATATATATTGGTGGCACGAAATCTTTTCCAATAACCGAATTTCGAGCAGTCCTTTACCTCAAAAGCGTCGAAGTTTTAATTCCAATTTTTCGTTCCAAAAAACTTCAACTTTCAACTTTCGATTCCAAAGCGCTGCTCGCATATAGAAACTCATCCTGATAATATAATTAAATTTTGATTTAACTGGGGCCTAGATATTTTAATATTTTTAACAAATCCAATTTTCTTTATTAATAAATAATCTGAAAATACGTTACATAACTTCCCTCTAATCTCTTCGCTTCGTATTTGCATGAATGACGATGTTATTACGATATTACTTCTAACTCTCTTCCGCAGATATCGAATCCGTGATAAAAAAAAAATATCTCCACCGAATGCAAACTCTTCTACAATCCTTTTCCTCAAATTTTTAGTCCACGGGTATAAATAATCCGACGGATAGGAATTTCGCATCCGAGTGGCTTCCTCTTTATTCTTGGCGCTGTTGGAAACGCAAACGTGTTTGGCCATAGTCGCAGCTGCGTTTCGGATTTATGAGTTTATCGATCCGCACGAGTATCGCGGACAGGAACGAGTGTAGATACGCGTGTGTGCGGCTACGTGAATCTAATTCACGATTCCTCTGGTTCAAACGCGTGCACAAGTGTGCCTCTTCAAAGGCAGAAAAAAAAAAAAAAAAAACTGTGTGCGCACGAATGTTGTATGCGCGAATAGAAAATTCAAAGGGGATTGAAATAAACGTGAAAGTTTTACGAATCTAGCGCAAAATTAAATTGTTCGGAAATAAGCTTCGACGAGGTTTTTTTTTCTTTTCTTTTCTTCGCCGTGTTTCTTGTCCCAACATCCTGTATCCTTGGCTTTTTCGAGGAACTGAACGCACGCCGCGTTCTCCACGATTCGCCGCGGAGACGAACATTTTATTCTTAGATAAAACTGTTCGCGGGAACGTCTCGTTCGAACCAATTTCTTTTCCTCCTCGTCGAGTGTTTCGAAGATATTTTTGAACAAATTTTTTCATTTTATTTTTTGCGAATGAATATCTTTATCTCTCGAGATGCACGAATTTCGTTTCTAATCGTGAAAAAGGCATTTCCGTTGGAAATGGAAATGAACTCGAGAAAAAAAAATTCCGATCCTTTAACGAAATATTATTCTTTCACTTTGCTTTCTAATATCGGTTTAAAATAAGATAGAAAAAAAGAGGCGTTTTACTTTCTAACTACCGAGTATTATAGAGGGTGGAAACGAGAGATCGTCTGCTTTTCAATTACATCTCTTCTTTTTAATTTTGCACACTCGAACACGTGCAAACTTTTAACAGAAACTTTCATTTTCATCCATTCGACCGCTTTCTATCGTATATAATTATTTCGATTTCAACCGATGAATATCGACCGAACTATCCAACCATCTTTTTTTTCTTTCTTTTCTTTTTTTTTTTTTTCCTTTTTCTTCTTTTACGCGGTGTAGAAAGCGTAAAAAGCTTCCAAGTAATTCGAAGCGGCCTCCTCGTATAGAAACTCGCGATCGTCCCTCCATTCCGCCAGGGACAAATTCAACGCAACAATTGGATCGTGGCTTCGATTATCGTCGCTCTAGTTTCCAATGAAAATGTCTCCTGGCTTTCTCGCGGTAATTTTCCACCGAGATCGAGCAACGATATTTACGACTAATGGTACGGTGTTGCCTTTCATAGTGTAATCACCATGGTAAAGATAATAGGATTGTAAGCCCTATCTGCCCAAGGTCGGTGGTTTAGATCTAAACATACCACTTGAAGGGGAAAAAATATATCCCTATTAAGTAAATATACCATGATACTAAAGAAATATATCTGTAGATTTGAAAAGGATATTGTACAAAGGTATTTCGAGTATACCTGTTCCTTTATTGTCCAAAAGGGGCGGATTTGCAAAATTTATGGTTTGCAATCGACGTCTAAACAACTTAGCTTATCCCAAATGATATTATTCGAGAAACTATGGAAAATGTCGAGTTCCGCGTTTTCTTGATTTTCGAGGAGAAGAAAAATTGGCATCGCGGCCGGAAGAGATATCTTAGTTTTAGAAGCGTGGAAAAAAATAATTAGGGTCGTGCATAGCATCGTGTTTAATTCCGCGATACGCGAAACCTTCCTCTTCTGCAATTGGACGCGATAAATTAATTGGCCAGCTTTCCGCGCCAGCGAACAAAAATTTCGTGAACTTTCGCGAAACTGGAGCTTGAAAACCGGGTTTATCCGCTCAAACCACCCGAACGGTATTTTACGACGAGGAATTAACAGTGAAATTACCGTTTATTTCCTGTTTAATTTATCTGTTACGCCAATTGTACACTTGTTTCTTTTCTCTCCTCTCTAACACGATTCAATTCGGACTATGAATACGATTTATTATTTTTAACGTCGATGAAAGGAGTTAAGAGCCGTACCCGAATTGTCACGGTTACGATTAGTGGACGCATTTACCTCGAATTAATATAATTACAAATTTCATTTTTCGACTTTCTTGGCAGTCGAAAGCCTGGAAATTTCGCAGCTCCGATGATCCAGATTATCTGAAACGAAATTATTTATAATTTTTTCACGTTCGACGGTAGGAAGAATGGGGAAAAAAATAGGACACGTAAGTAGCGGTGGAATATCTGGTTCGCGATTCGCACGCGAACGATCGAGCGCACGTGATTCGTGTATCGCATAAGAGACAAACGTCGGCGATCAAGGCTCGCGATAGAATGATGGCCGGGCCCTTATTGAACGATCGTTCCATTTTTGTATCGATGTCATTGAAACGTGACCGGCAGTCCCGATCGCGAATAATCGATATTCGTCTGCGCGGTTGACTCACAGGACGATAACGTTCCGCCGCAGCTAAGTATAATGATCATGCACGGTAGGGATGACGGGTTTCCTCGTTCTTGCGTGCTGAAACGCGTCGCGATACCCCAAGACGGTACTACGTTAAGTGCATCGATTTGCGGAAACTTTTTACCACGACCAACGGAGCCCCATTTGTCGGAACGATTATCCATTTTCGTCGATCAAGTGAATTCCTATTATCCGAACGAAAATAAATACGTAAAATAATGCGTTACACAAAAAGTCAAAAAATAAACTAGATCGTGCAAGTGAATCGTGTTTACAAACAAGCGAGTGAATATTATAAGCCGACTCTAGCCGAATAGGTTCTCGGCTCGAACAATTTCCGATCTCACCCGAACAATTCCGACTCGACCCGAGTATCCGTCAAAATTTTCAGGTACGTTATAAATTTTCTCATGCATTACACGAACTGTTTGTCGGGTTTAAAAGTAGTTTTATTGTACTGTTTCCAAAATGAAGTCTCTCAGGATTGAATTGTAAATTTTCTTTTAACGATATTTTATAGATTATAGGCAATGTAGATATAATGAGAGGACAGACAATAAGGTATCTTTCTGGTCAAGAAGCCTAGTATTTTTATTGTTCTTTGAATGGTGTTTCCTCATTCTTTTCTCGGTTACAATACAGATTTTCAAATTATAATGTCTCCACTAGGGTCGTTTATAATATAACTTTGGCGAGAAATCTAACATCTCTTGATGATAATCTTATTCGTGTCTCTTTCGTTTTCGTAAATTACCGTAATCAGTAGTCCGGAAACAAGGTTCTTTACTGTTATGGATCCATTAGCAGGTGGGATTCAATGTTGTATAACCGTAGTTTGTATAATCGTGCACACAAATATTATCTTTTATCTTCGCGATAAATTATTATCAACATTATCTCCAGACCTTCTTTTAAAATATATTGCAACTTTTATATTATATCACAGCCAATTAAATGATAAATGACGTTCGGGCGATGTTTTCGCTATATTAAAATATATCTATATCCGAATAAAAATTTACATCGTGATTGTAGAAAGAATAATTATTTATCGTGTAATAACGTAGAATGTATAAAAAATCATTATACGATTAATAAAAAATAAAATATTGCGATATAAAATTCGAATAAATATTTCTCTCTATTTAGAGTAAAGTAATAATATAGGTTTCGAAAAATCAGATAGTCACCAGTTACCAAATTGTGTACGAATAAAATTATAGCTGGTGTAGCCATAAATAGACCAGAAAATACGTGAGATCATGGATCACGAAAATGTTAGAAATTATCGGTTTAGTGGCGTCGCTTGGAACATCGAAATACCGTTGTAATCTCTATTCTTGGTATACACCTCCCACGTAGCCGTGTAAAAATGTAACTTCTAGAATAGCTGATCGAATATATTTTTTTCTTGCGATTTTTCATCGCGCGGATTATCTTTTCAATTACATTTTCGCGATCCTGAATCGTAGATAAAGTTTTTATCAAATGTGGCGTCTCTATCACGATATCGCTGATAACGCGTTATTCAATAATACATTCTTGATACAAAAAAAAAAGAAAAAAAAAAGAAATTTAACGTTTAATTTAAATTTTTAGGAATAAAAAATTAACCAGAGGATTCAGAAAATTTCTTTCTCGTCAAAATTTTCGATAAATCAAATCGGTATTCTCATGCTACTCATCACTATTTTTTATCCTTTAACTTGTTCATTTCCTTATTTTTCCATCCATCAAAGAGTTATTATAAAATACGAACATTTCGAGATTGAAGACTTATGAAAAACTTGTGCTGGAAACAATCCAAGCAAATCGGCAAACGCATTCCTCGCGAAGCTTTCCTTCTATCGATCTGTCTGCGATCGTTTTTTCCCCATTCGCCCACTCGTTCGATTATGCGGCAAAAGGACAAGTTTGGAGAAAAACGTGGGCGCGATCGATGTTTAAAACGTGGGTGCAAAACACGCCTATGTTTTTCCTTATTTTTTTTTTTTTTCAATAATGCTTTTTTTCACTCGGAAAAATCATCGTCGACCAGATTCGTGGAAAAAATTAAAACGATATCATTCGATGATAAAACGATCATTCTCGAACCAATCGTTTTATTACTTTGCAATTAGTCCCCTCTCGAAGAATGGCGAGGCAAAAAGATTCCGTGACTCAAGGTAAAGATAATACGCTCGAAATCATTAGTCATTTCGTGTCCAATTCGAGAGTGTCTCTTCGAATTAAAATTCGAAATAAATTTCATCTTTTGTTTCCTTTATCCCTTTTCTAAAGAAATAGATCGAAGATCTAGATACGATTTTAGGGATACGAGAATTTTTCGAAATTTTTGGAAATTCTGATTCGATCGAATGCATTGATTTTTTTTCTTCGAGCAATTTGAAATGATTCGAAAGTAAGAATTTCGATTCGTTGATATATCTTGTCTCAAGTGCAAAACGCAGTTACGAAGATAGAGGCTGATATTTCAGCGATGAACAAGCATTACGTAACGCGATCCGAGGAAATCTTGTGAGAAGGTGGAAATAAGTTTCGTGCAGTTGCGAATCGCAATGCAGCGAACACGCGCCTATTACGCTACCTCGCAATAATATCGAACGAGGATACTAATTTCGATCCAAGTTTATTACGAAAGTGGCTCATTTACACAATTCTCGTGTTCCATCTTAATTAAACATAATTTCCTATCTTCGTGGTAAAACACGTTTTCTGTCGATAACGAGTTTATTTATTATTTGTCAATGGATTAGAAATAATGAATTGTTTTTTCTCTCTCTCTCTCTTTCTCACACACACACACACACACACATACACATATCTCATTAATGCGTTTATCGCGTGTGTTCGATAACGGTCGAGAATATGCAATATATTTGTAATACAAAAATGATCGTTGTCTACTTTAACACTTTTAACTTTTTTCTTATTTGTTCACGCTTGTTTTATCTCGAACCGAGCTTTGAATATGTATTGCAATTAATTTTGATTAAACGATTTTTGTTTTTTTTTTTTCTTTTTGGTTTGATATACGAATATGATGTAATCTTAAATTTATCGAACGAATAAGTTTATTTAACTCCCAAGTTGATCTCTTTTCCGGAAACGTGAGCTCGAAAATCGTTTATTTTACATTTTCGATTTATATCTGACGATCCGTATGTAATCATTTTCTCCTGGGTAGCTTTTTATTTATACGATAAACCGGTGATTCATTTTGTGGCAAAATATCTGCGTATCATCAGATATGAATGAACTGTTCCGTAAAAAACAGTGACTCGATTTTACGAGGAATCGGTATTAAAAAAAACTCTGGCCTCTTGAAAGGAAAACAACTTTCATTCCACGGAATTGAGAAGAAAAATGTGAGATACTTTTCTCCGAAAATAGATCGATATTTTAAAAAATGATCCTGCTCTTCAAATGGAACGATAAAAAATTTTCGTTCCTTCTTTCGATGATGAACGTTGACGTTTCTGCAAAAAAAAAAAAACGAGAATCGTATCCGTATCAAAACGATGGTTGCATCACGATCTTAGTGTCGCGGATCGTCCACTGAATCATGTTCCGCATTTAATTGCCTCTCGAGTGCGAATGGCTGCGCCACGTTTAGATGTAACTTCAACCCATCGAGAGTCCGGAAAAGACGGAAAGAAGACTAACGTGTTTCGGTTCTATTTTTGCCCACTCGAAAGGTCTCGTATTTCTGACGTGGCATGGCGCACACCGGTGTTAGCTCCATTCGATGCGCGAGAACCGTTTCGTTGTTCGAGATCGAGAATTCGCTGCAAAGGGCCTCTCCCCCCCCGATCTTTGGTATCGAAGGTTAAAGGCTTTGCTTTCCGTCTCAACTTCGATTTAATGGAAAATTAGACAGCTTTAGTTATAATTGGGTTTCCGTGGAAGACCAAATTTAAAAAATTTGGAAAGTTTCGTAAAGGGTAATTGTATTTCTGGAAAGAAAAGAAGAAGAAGAAGAAATGAAGATTATTTGTGATTTGGAAATTTCATTGCTTGTTGAATGAACGTATCCACGTTCAAAAAGTTACGAGGATTTGTCGTTAAATGTCGTTTCGCGATTTTTTACTAGATTCGTTCCATGTTTCGATGATGGATACACGCTTATTTTGCTACTCCTCGGGCGCTTTATACGCGCGCAATTTACTTGCTAATACTTTTTCCCTATTCCGAATATATGCTCTCTTACCCCATAAGATCTTTATTACGCTTTCAAGAAACGAGATGTGCACGCATACAAATTACTGGCTATGACTCACTCGGTAAAGCGATGACCAGAAAATGATTCGAAAATAGAGATTTATCGACAGAAATTCGATAAGAAAAAAATGTGCGAAAAATCGTTTATAACTTATACGTAACTCGTCTCTAAAAATTATTTTAAAATAAGGAAAAAATGATTTTTTTTTTTTTTTTTTGAAAACATATATCGAAGTTTTTTTTTTAAAACACGTTACGATGTACTACATGTTTTAAAAAACGATACGGATATCAAGACGAGTAAACAAGGTGTGTTCAAAGTTAAACGTTCGAAAATAAAAAAATATTTATTGAACGTTTGAGAATCTGAATCGCATTGTATCAATCGTGCGAATATCTATATGTAATTATTTTATTATTCTTCATTATCATACATATCTTAATTGTTATCTTTCGTCGTCGGTCAAGTATTTACACGATTTCGTTAAAAAATATATAAGATAGATTTTTGAGTTGAATATAAAGCGTTGAATATAAGTAATAGTACGAAGAGAAAACGTGTTTACAAGATAGATATTGAAAAAAATTGTATTTTATTGTGTTTTATTTCGAGATTAACAATATCTTTCGTTAAGTGAAATTATATATGTGTTCACTCTTTCACGATACGACGATAAATGACGAGACTCGGTGTAACGACCTTAGATATATACACGCGTTTTCCTTTTGTTTTTGTCGAAATATTTCAATTTAATTCCCTTTATCCGATCGCTGTTTTTCAATGACAGATAATTTTACTTGTAAATCGTAAGAATTTCAACTTTTGCGTTGAATTATCTTCAAAGGATGTACCATTTAAAAAAATATTTTTTAATTATTCTTCTTCTTAAAATACCGAGAGCGAAATCGGAGCTAAAAATTCAGTGGAAGAGTTACAAAGATGTTGAACTCTCGTAAAAGTTCACGTGACGCGTAATTCTCGATTGGAATTTCACTGACGAATTCGTAACGCGGCAAGAATAACAAAGAAACTCGTTCTTCCTTTAATTTTCCAAACTTGTTCAAAAGCGTACTTTTTGATTTTATTTATTTACTTTTTTTTTTCCTTTATCTCACGTTGTATTATTTGCGATATTTTCTCTCGTCCACGATCGATCGTAGGACGAGACGTCGTCCCTCAAAGTCGTCAATCCCGCGAATAAAAATTTGCATCGATATGTATTTACGCTTGTTAAACAATTTCTCTCTCTATCTTCCTCCCGACACCTTCTCTCGTATCCATTAACGATTATCCCATGCCTCGATGCAACTTCAAATTTTAAATTCATCGACACGGCAAATCCGATAATCCGGTTAATTTTCGTAATTTTCATCCAATTTACGATTATATATCACGTTGCCTTCCATTATCGAGCCTTCGATTAACGCAGATCGTTTTCCTTCTGCGTTTTAAATGCTTCATATTCACATCTTCGTATCATCCTTTTTGATAAAATATTCTTTGGATCCTTATTTTCTTGGTCGCGAATACAAAATAGATAACTTAAAAAGATATAAATATAATAATGTTCGATATAAATATAATAATACTTTTATGATCGAAGAATATTACCGTTATTTGTAATAATATGAAAAAATGTTGTATACAAAACATTTTTTGCGTGGCATAGAGGAGATTTCAAAGTCATTTCTATTGACAAGCAACATTTTTCAATACTCCCCAAAGAAGAAAAATCTAGAAAAAAGAAAGAAAAATGAACTTCACCCAGCTCGCTCTCTACACTTGAATCCATTAAATTTTTTTCTTTGGGGAGCGTTGAAAAATGTTGTTTATCAACATGAAACGGTCGCCAATTCGAACACGTCCTAATGTAATATAAGAAAGTTGGCCTTCAATGATCGATGCTTAGCGAAACGTTATCTTCTCGACATCAGCTCGACGTCGCAATAAAAAGAAACATAAAGATAACCTTCAAAACTCCTCTGAGCGTTCTATCTAACGTTTCGTATACACAACATTTTACCACAAATAACGGTTATATTCAACGTGTTATATAGTTGGTGCTCCACACTCTGTATGTATCCAGATGGACGAATTGAAATTCTCTCCAACAAGGTGAAAGAAAAAGAGTAAAAGATTAAAAAGAATAGAAGGAATCGCAAGATGGAAGGTTTCAGGTTCATCGACTAGGCGAATAGAAGTTCGCACGGGGCTTAGGTCGGCGGGTGTGCGATCGTTAAGGCCTCCTCCCCACTGCGCGATGCTCTCGTTGCGGACGATCTAATTAACGGAGCAACAAACCCTGAAAACTCGGTGCAACGGACGCGGGAGAGATGTTCCACTGTTGGCGACGTGTGCGTTTAACGAGGACGGAGAAAACCGTGCGAGGAGAGGGAAGAGGAGGGAAAAGAAGGTGGTGCGAAGAAGCGCGCTAAGAGAAAGTCGCGCGGAAAATCTCGTTTTTTTTTCCCTCGTCGAGGCGAACCGATTTTGTTATATCATCTTGATCGATTCGCGTTGTTTATCGCACGGTGGAAACAATTAGTATACGGAGAAAAATATCGAAAGTTGAAAATGAGCGTATAAGGTCTACGAAATCTATCCATTTATCCATTATTTGTCTAATTATAATAAAAATCTTTAATCACATGCTTATTACGGTAAATCGAAGAATTATTTCGTGGTAATTGTAAACGTTCGTTTTCTCAAACGTTTCTTTTCCGAATGTATGCAAATCGATCGAGTTGGAGATTTCTTGATATACGGATCGCATTTCACAAGATTTCTTTTTAATTTAACGTTACTTTCGATTTCGAAATTGATCATTGCTTACTGTGGATATTATCGAGTTAATCTCATCAAATTATATTAAACATCGAGATGATTAATTAACTTTCCTTTTTCCTTTTAAATTAATTCGATCAAACTTTTTTTACGAGTTTGATCAAACTTTTCGACGATCTCTGAGAAAAGTAGAGAAAGTATGTGGAAATCGTATTTTTACTCGTCAATGGACAACCTTCTCCTCCCCTGCAAATGGCGTTTTCATGCAAATATAGCGAATCCTGGGGAACGGAGTGGATGGTTGTATTAGATAGGGGTTGTCGGACGTTTTATTGCGACAGTCTGAAAAGCGTCTCGACGCTTGCCAGTCGGCCTCCCTCGCGTGTTGCTAGGATAAAAACCCCAAACCTCCCCTCGACGAAACGTACCACGGATTCCACGGATTTTCCATCATCGATGGAAAATCAATAAAGAACTCGTCCTCTACCGAAAATAAAATCTTCTACTTGTATTTGATAATCATGGAAACACACGAAAGAAAACGATATTCCAAAAATTATGGAACAGCTTTGTCATGATAACTTAACGAGATTACATTTTGAACAATATATATATTTGATCGATATATATATACACATATCTTTTTTCCTTTGAAGCCACTATATAATCATTATTCTCTTTCCTTTATCATCTTTATAACGCATATCGCCTCGAAAATCTAAACAATAATTTGCGTGATAACGGAAAGGGAAAAGGTTGGACGGAGACAATCTCCAACGTCCCTCCGCGCATATCAAGCTACGTACTTAAGCGCACTCCTCGATCTGCTCGATATCGCACGAACGGAATCCGCGCGTACGGAAAGAGGGAGGCGGAAGCGTGTCGTACGAGGCGAGAAAGGGGGTAGGGGAAATGCAGTTGTCAGAAGAGGATAAAGAACGAGGGGATCGCGATGACGAGGATAATAATAAACGAAGCGAAGGAAATGACTGACTGACAGAGAATACAGAGAGGGGTTTATATGCAAGGGGTTTAAAGGGAGAAGTGAAAAAAAAAAGAATCGGAGAGAGATGCGAAAGGAACGCGTACGGAGTTGTTCGTGTTGTTAGGAAAAGAGGCGAAGGAAAGAAAAGAAGAGCGATAGAAAGGAAAAACACGCGAAGGATTTGGGAACTGGTGCCATTTTATATGGAGGGGGAGAGGGGCGTTTTGTCGCGAGAGTGTGAGAAGCGTCTCGACGCCAGGCGCCGACGTCCATTGGCCCCGTCTCTCCTCGGGTATAAACGCACCCCCGCCTTTGGAGAAGGAGCTTTGTCCTGGGAAAGGAGTGACGTCAGCCGCAGAGATCGCGCCACCCCATATAAGCGCACGAACACGACTCGAGCGTTGGTGGAAGGAACGTAGGGGAGCCAAGGACAAACAGTCTCTTCTGTTTAATCAAATATATATATATATATATATATATCAACGAATTCTTCAATCCTTTTCTTTTTTTTTCTTAACGGATAACTCTTAGAATTATACAATAGGATGATTTCTTACTATTTTTATATTAATATGTTTTTTACCAAATGAAAGTGATTCGCGAAATTGATAGTTCCACAGCTTCCTCGTGAAATACCAGCGAATAGTAAATTCGAATTATCTCGCCGAGATACGTACTGAGTATACGTGCGTTTGAATTAATAACAGTAGTTTATCTTTGAGCCTTCTTTATCTTCGGTTCGGAAATTAAACGACGCGAGGATAAAAAAAAATTGATTTACGAACAACAGCTCGATTCAAATTTTGAAATTTCGCGTGCATTTAGCCCCGCTTCTTGGGTAAGCGGGATTCTCTGGAATAGAATTGGATTACTCATCGGGGTAAAATTCGAGATCACCACCACAAAGCCGCCTGATTCATTCGCCTTTCCTATCTAGATAAACCTTTCCCGGGATATTTATCGCGTCAAATTAACGTGTCTGCCGCGTATTTTGTAGTTTATACTTATACCGATGTGATAAACGTTTATTCACGGAATGGACAATCGCTCTAAGATAAAATAACAAAAGAATAACTCGTATAGAGAACATGTGCTATACACGTCAAGGTTTATTTTACTAGGAGCGAGAAAAACTTACCTTCTTTTTAACGTCGAAAGAAATAAATTGGCGTGTTTAAACGGAGAGATGTACGCATATATGGCGGATAATTGGCGGCGGTGAAAATTTCACGCGATTCCAAGGGAATTTGCAGCTTCTCCAGGAATACGTAACGAAGGAATATCGTAATTAGGACGGGTTAAATTACCACGCAAGGACGCGGGAAAGGAAAGGAAGGACGGGGTCAATTAGCATACAATGATAAAAATTGCAACCGGATAATTAGACGAGAGTGTTCTTTTCCCGTTGATTGGAACGCTTCGTTGCACGATCGTGCCTCGTTTCATCGGCCTCACAGGCGAATTAAATAATTTAATCGCGCTAACGTCACTTTGATTCGAAACTTGTCAAAAGTGAGGTTGTTCAGAAAATAATAATAAAAAAAGTAAAATATGTCGAAAATACTTTTGGTCTTACACTTTGTCATCACACACGAAAAACACAAGCGCACAGAATCGAACAAATTTTTCTTATACAAATAAATGCCAACTCTCTCAAAAGATACAATAACACGGTTTAGAGTGAAGTTGGCTGGATAAAGGTTCGACTAGCGACACTCGTGTGAAAAAACGCAACTATTTTCCGAACAACCAATATATTATTACCAAGATGGAAAATAACGAATTATCCGATCGAGTAATTACTTGTTAAAATGCTCGAATAACATTTATTCGTATAATTATTATTAAAAAAAAAAAAAAAAATAGATTATTATTACGTTTTGAACGATAAATTATCATCGAAGTATGTTCTTTGACTATTAAATTTTCCCCACCATCGTCGCAAAATAACCAAGGAAACGGTCTTATCGCTCGTGTTATCGCTCTTCCTTTTTATGCGCGTGTCTTTAATCGCATTCCACCGTCCATCAAAGAAGAAGATTTTTATCGATTATTTTTTTTTTTTACTTAACTTGGAAACTCACATCTTCGCTCGCATGATTCGAACATCGAGGATGAAAATGGCCCTCCTATATAATCCCGGAGCGTTAATTGCTTATCAAACTAGTTTTTCGACTTTCCGTCTCGCCGATCGCCAGCTTCTTCCTCTCGGCAGACGCTTCGTATTTTCTTTACCATTTCTTCTCCACTTTCCGCGTCGTTAATTCACCGTCAGATCGGATCTGACAACCGAGAACGGATCTCGTGAATCTCGTTATTATCGTCCTATTACGAATCTATCGGCAAGTGTTTGTAATATATATATATATATATATATATATATATATATATATATTTATAAAAAAGGAAATTAGGAACGGAGATTAACATTTTAAAAGAGAAATGTATAGTTGCATAAATTAAAGGGATCGCATTTAACAAGCTCGCGTGATTATCGAGATGGTTTGATCGATCGAAACACTTCTGATTTGCATTTATATTATGCCGAACGGTTCTCCCATCGTTTCTCCACGCTGCTTCGAGAAATCTAAACTGCTTTATAAATTCGTTAAAAATTTACGAATGTTTAATAAACCTCGTTTTTTTTTCTCGCGACGTTAACGCGATATTTGCATGAATAAATCAAAGATATATGGATCGATGTTTCGTTACGATCATCTTAAAAAAAAGAGAGAGAGAGAAAACGTAACATGAGGAAATCGAGCGAGGATTTTACAATCTTCCGTGTGAAACAGAAAGTCTCTCGACTGTTGCGATACTCTCGCGTATGTAAATCACGATTGTCAGGTGTGATGAGTGGTACGAAGCAGAAATCCCAATGATTCTCGTCTCCTCTCTCTACGTGTGTAAGTGTCAACATAATAAGATAACAGATTATCGTTAATGCTCGGTTTACCAAACAATGATTCATTCTTCGTCTCGTTATAATTTTTTAATTACCCTCTAAGCTTGACTCGCTGCTTCGAATTCGCCACGAGCACTTGACGAGTCACCATTAAAAGTTGGTTTGGAAGATAAATCATGGAAAGATGTTCGGGAATTACGGAAATTAGAGAAAACTCGATTGAGATAGGTTAGGGTAGAAGATAGGTATTTTAATAAATCGAGAGATTAATTCTTCGTCGCGTCGAATTTCCCCCTCCCCCTCGAATCGAGATTTAACCCTATTTTCGTTTCTTGGCAGCGACGCGATCGAGGAAACACGTTTTATTCTCGTCCAACCGTCGCTTATTGGATATATCATCGCGGTTAACGATTTTACAACGCCTGCTATTGGCCACTAGATTCGATCGAATAATTAGAAAAGTCTTATTTTCTTTCCTCTATTTTTACGATCGTCGTTCATCATCATTCGTGTACCGGATTTGGCTTCTTTACAACTCTCTATCACGCCCTTTCAATGGCACGCTTATTACCGCTCTAAAAATGAGCTATGATTAAGTCATAGCTCGTGATAAAAGTAGAGTCATCAACGCGCATGAAAAGAAAGATAAACGACAAAACGAAATTAGATACTAATTTACCGTACACAAATTTATCCGTGCAAATAACAAATTTTCGAATCTCCGTGTTAAAATTCCTTCCATTTTTTTTTTTTATCGCTGATAAAACTCTTAACTGTGCTCGATACAATTCACAAAGCGTGGCGAATTCGAAGGAAATTTTATCCGTGTCGTTACACCAATTTAAGTAGTTATCGTGGCGCGAACGGGTAGCGGATGCGAGAGAATTTTCGACCGTGTTCTCTAAAACGAGCGAAATCGACGCCCGTGACGTTTCGTTTATCGAACGAGCCCGGAGGGATGGGAGGACGACGAGGTCAGAGCGGTGCCACGTTTGCCCCAGTTAGTTTAGTCGCCGGTTTATCCAAACGCCTTTTCTATCTCGCCGCTTCTTTTTTTAACGCGTAACCAGTGACCCGTGCGCGCGTACAACAAGGCTCACTCGTCGAAACGCGTTTTTTTCGAGGTTGTGCAACGCGAACGCTCTTCGAACTCGTACCTAGAATTCCTCTCGACGGTAAATAGAGCGTCGCCTCCTTCCCCCCTTTTGCTCGTCTGTGCGCATTTCGATATCGTGCCCTCGCGCGCTCATTGTCGCCTCAACTAAATCTCGAATCAATCCCCTTCGCGAATCTCGAACAGCTCCCCCCTCCCTTTACAAAAGAGTCATCTCGAAGAGAAGTTCGTTTCAATGGCACTTGTTATTCGGTTCTTTTGGTGTTTGGCTTTCTCAATGAAATGCCGGTTAATCGTATTCTCGTGTTTTGAACTAATAATTCGTTCGTAGCGCCTGTTCGGTTTTCCCGAGTTTACTTTGATAAATGGAATTTATGAATATTTCATACCTTCCTCGAAACGGAATATAATTTAAGGAAAACAAAGAACATTGGGACGCGAAATATGCGTCTAATCCCTTAGGCGGTAAACGAGCTGGTAGCAAGTAATACGGTTCTCACGTTAAAATGACAAAGATATTCTGAAACGGATATTTCACACCGATCTACGGATATTTGTAGAATCTACGCGGTTTTCTACTCTCGAGGATATTGTATAGATGATAAAACGTCGGACGAATTAAAGCGAGTCGAGGAAACAACAACGTATAGATTAAATTCAATTAAAAAATTATTTAGTATCTTCTTTAACGGATTAACGAAGAATCAATTTTTAACGAGTAAAACTCAAATTTGCATATACATCTCGTTCTCCTTACACGCCAATTAACGTTTCCACGCTATCGCTAACAACCTCTGTCTTTCTAGAACTCGTATATCCTCGTTAACTGCGCCTTTCTAATTCATGCTGAAAATTAATCGAAATCTTTTAACGAACTGTTGCATTTACAATACAAGCGATATAATAATACGATGCGCTCAATTATATACGCTATTTAATGCAACAAAAGTGGCGGACGATAAATAATATACGAAAGTGTAACGCATCGTCGATGTATATATAGAGTTTCTGTGTACTCTCTGAACGTGCATTTAGAGCGCATACGTCTTCGCGCATACGACTTTTACACACCTCCGACCAAGTGGCCGGCCAAGGTACGAGTTAATAAACTCGCAACGACACTCTTTCTATTTATTCCGTCTGAGGGTTGTCTGCGCGTCGTCGACGAATTCGCTAATTGTCCAGGAAATTTAAGAAGTCTCGCTAATTGCAACTGCCGACGAACTCTTTTCACTTTCTAAATTCGTCTGGTCGTCGTCGTCTTCGTCGCCGCCATCCTCGTAGTGAATTTTAGAATTTTTAGATCAGTCTGTGTATAACGTGCGAGGCGTTTGTCCTTGTTTGTCGATTATACCGGTTAAATGATTATATATGGGCGTTTAAGAATCACGCAACGCCCACAATTTTTCGAGAATTCGGACGATTGACGAAGCGTGAGAAAAATCTTACGTTATTTTTCCTCTTCCCAGATTATCGATTATCGACCATCGGTAAAAACGAAGAAAACAAAGAATACGCTTGGAGCGACGTTCAACATTCGCAATTACTTCCTTTCGTTTTTATCTCTAAGTTAAGCTCGAATAAAAGCGGTCGAAACACGAGTGTACTAGACTAACAAGAGACGAATGACCGCCGGTATCGGCATGTGCATAGGAAGCGATATAGTACGTTCGACCAGTAAAATCGATGGGGACAATAATACCTATCGTCCGTGATTGATCGAACGAAGAAGCGAGAGAGAGAGAGAGATAGAAATAGAGGAGGAGAGAGGCTGCGCCCACGTGTTTCAGCAACGACGTGCATATTATTGTGCACATGGTGGAGTGGGTCTAAGTGTCGTTGCACGGCCACTAATAACACGAGGTCCACAACCTGAGAGACTCGTCTGGTGGTCGTCTAGCGACGTTGATACGCGTTAATTGTCGTAAATTTATAACCCTTGGAGAGGAAAGAGAAAAGAAACGAAGAGAGAGGCGTCCTATTATCGCGTCGCGACAGATCAAAGGAGAATCACGTTTGATCTATCGTAATATCAATTTAATACTGTGTTTAATACATCGAGATTAATTCTCTTTTACGATTATCGATCTCGTTGATTGAGATATCGACAACGGAACGAAAATACATTTACCTGTTCAAATTTATTATTAGAGATATTTGTCGACTTACTTATTACGATATTAATAACACGGATAAAAATGTTTTAAATTTAAATAACAGCAAATCGATCGTTATTTTATTGATCTGTTTCAGTATTCGAATGAAAGGCAATTAAACTCTGCATTGTCTATGGAGAGTACGATACGATATTGCTTTTATCCATTAACGGTCTTTGTCTCTAATGACTTTATTATCTGCATTGTATCGTACTCCATTCAAAGTGTCGATATACAAGTGTCTCTTTTTGCAGTCTCTTTTCAATCCATTTTTTCTCGATTTTTTCACAGATATACGTAACAACAACAATAATAATAAGTACGTAATATACATATTCCGTTTCATTTTCTGTTCTCTCATCGCATCGAAAAGTTTTCCTATGAAATATTATTTAAAATTCTTTCTCGAATTTTTCCCTCGAATACAATTGTTTTATCATTATAAATTTTCTCAGAAACAAATATTTCTTTCGACAAGTATATTTTCTCGAGCGAAATATTTTTTTTTTTTTTTTTCAAAACTCTTCTCTTCTAAAAATAAATAAGAGGGGAAGGATTGCAAAGGAGAGTGGAATTTGTTTGGAATCGTTAAAATTCCAAACGAAAATTCCAATAACCCAATACGAAGTGTAATTATCGATCATACCGGCTCTCCCGATATAAAATTGCATTTGTCATCTGGCTCATCCCCCCCGGGAAGAAAATTAACCGGGAATAGAACACGGGACGAGCGAAAATTCAATCTACCCGTTCCATCTGCAGTTACAGCATCTACACTATCGTACAAAAGTTTGGATCAGTAATCGACCTTCTCCTCTCAACCATTCTTAATAACGGCGACTTTTACCCCTCTCTCCTCCCTTTCTCTTAGAAAAGAGAAGAAATGAGCAAGAGAAAAGGTGGCCGGAGATTAAAGAACAATTTTATTTACTCACGAAATTTTAACGTCGATAAAAATTCCAAGCTAGCGAATCGATCTGTTCGATCTGAAATATGGCTCGTCGTGATATATCGTCGAGTGCCGATGCAAAAATTACCATATCGAGGGTGATCTAGATACGTTTACAACGAATCGACGATATGTTCGAAAACTTTTGGGAAAAACTTTTGACCGCGAGTGTATCCGCGAGGAACACATGTGTACACAGTGTCGCACGGGCAGCTTCTTCATCGACGCCCACGACGTTTGTAAAATTGGTCGGTTTGGTCGCTCTAGTTCCACGGGATTGCATCTCTCGTTCGCCCACATGGACCATCGTATTTATAGAGGCGCACTCACCTTCTCTTTTCTGGCCGGCTGCACGTGTTGTTTGTTGTATTTCCCAGATGGATAATCTCAACGTGATGCTCGACTGTATCATCGTCTCGTATATCGAGATATCGTTTCGAGATGCGTTCTTCGTTTCTTTTCTTTTCTTTTCTTTTTTTCTATCAAGAGTTCGAGAGAAACGGTTTATTTTTCTCTTTTGTATGTACTTACAACAGAGCGTGCAAAAGAAGTTGGCGGTTTCTTCTCTTTTCGAGTGAAGAATTCGCGTGGTTATTCACCCGTGTCCGTTTTAATTGCACTCGGCCCAGTGTCGACATCTCGCTAATAACTGGAGAACGATGCTTTTCCTTCCAACATGCGACAATTTAATACCGGGGCATTATTGTTATTATTATTATTTTACTTCTCTCGTTCCCATTGCAAATTTTTTTTCCATCTATCCGTTTCCGAGAGGAAGAAAATCTAGATTTCAGACCCGTTTTATCACGTCAAATCCCCTCTTTCGCATTTATATCATCGTTCCTTCTTTCCATTGTCTGGCGTATGCATTTAGGCGTGTTAGACGCGCAAAGGATTCTGGGTCAGAGGGGGAGAGCCGTGTAAAAGGAAGAGGAGAGCGCGCCGCCTGGAAAATGGTTATCGATTTTTAGGCGGTGTCCACCTTTGCGCATCGTCTTTTTTTTTTAAGAAAAAAAAAAAAAAAAAAAAGGATAACTTTTACTTTTGCAACAAGTGAGCGCAGCTTCACGTCGAAAATTCCACGGCTCTTCTTGTCGTCGCGTTTGTCCGTCACGGATCACGGTGGATTTCATTCAGACCTCCTTTCCAATCACACACACTCCCAGACAGAGTTCGAAACACGGCTCAAACTGCTCTCCTCCTTCCTCGTTCCACTGATCCCCTTCGAGCGTTATTCGCGTTTTTCGATCGAACCGGTTAACTCGAGGGTGGGGGGAGGAGAGGGAAATTCATTAACACGCTCGCTCTTCGAACGGTTATGTCCTTATACTCGAGTTTTCGAGGAATGAAGATTTAAAAAAAAAAAAAAAAACTACGAATATTTAATAAAAAAAATTCGAGAGGAGGGAAATTCTTTCGTGGATATATATATATATATATATATATATATATATATATATATAGATGTTTCGTCGGTCACCACTTTTTACCGAGAGAGCCACCTGAGACCGTCATCTCTCGTTCGTCGTATTTATAGAACGCTTGCCCTCCTTGCCTCTGATCATTTATGTATAAAGGCCGCCGTTACTTTGTTTCGCGGGAAAACAGGTATATTCCGTGAACGATACGCTCGGCCCGCTCCTTTTTCGTACGCGCGCGAGCCATCTAAAGATAAAGGCGAGAGATCTGGCTTCCTCTCCCATCTTTCAACTCTTCTTCCCTCCGCCTCTACCCATTCTCTTTTCTTCTTTAAATTTCGATAAATTTTATCCGTGAAAGAAGTCTTTTCTTTTTTAAGAAAGGAAAGATAATATATATATATATATATATATATATATATATATATATATATATATATATATATATAACGAAAAATGTGCAAGGAAGGGGCGGTGTTCGAGGGAAGCGTTTCTGCTCGCCGTTTCTTAAAATGGAGAGATAGAATCTTTCTGCGTCCCGTCTACTTTTGTTTCTCGCGCCTAGGATAAGGCAGGGGCTAGGACAGTGGCTTGGTTCCAACTTGTTCCAAAACATGGGCCACCACGCCTCGTGCGTATCTACGTTGCTCAACCAGTGTTCCTAGACTTCTAATAGATAACCCAGTGAACCGTTTGCCCGGTTTACGCTCCTTCTTTTTAACATTCGGGTCGCTCGCAAACGTGGCAGGTGGCGCGATATAAACCTTACGGTAAATTTCTGTGCGCTGTTTTCGATATCGCGTTAGATCCATCCGTCGAGGAAAGGGGGGCAACAGTTTTCCATCGTCTCTTCATTTTTTCATTTCTAACCCGTTGTACGCTCGTGCACATTATTTACAATATAATTAGGGACCCTTGATTGCTAACTTTTTTTTAAATATAAATGCAAAGAATAAACGTTTTCTTCTTCGCGATATTTGTGAACGCATTTGCGCAACGCCGTGTTCGACTCAGTGGGTAAAAAGTACTTTAAAAATCTAAAAAACAATAAACGTCCACGTTTATTAATAAATTTAAACATGAAAATAGAGAAGAGAAAGAAGAAGAAGAAGAAGAAGGAAGGGCCTCTCTCGTAGTTTCTCAAAGAGGCAGAGTGTACAGAGGTGGTGTGCGTAGGTATAACGTCGGATGACGCTCGTTTGCCCGGACAATTTGCTGTAATGGCCGGAACAGCTGATCGTGCGCTCGACTACGAGAAACGATTTCTCCTTCGGTGCGAAACCAGCCAAGCAGTGTATACGTGTGTCTCGATTTATCGCCGCGCTTGTTCGAATTCGCGGTTAAATCGCGTTATCCCCCCCCCTCTCCTCGTATCGCGAGTTAATTTCTCGCCATCTTCTTCTCTTCGTTCCGCGTACGTATGCACTTCCGTGATCTTCCGTGTTTTAAATTTAATACGACCTTCTTTCTCTCTCTCTCTCTCTCTCTTTTTATTGCATCTCACGTCACGTGCGCGGAGACTAATTGCTCGAAATTCCACGGTATCTGGTTCAAAAAGATACATTATATCTCTTCTTTTGCAATTTTTTTTTTTTTTTTCACCGAGAAAAAATCGAGGCGAATCCGTGGCCGGATCAAGGAGGAGGAGCCTGGTTATATTCGAGATGCAACTGTTAATCCGATTCGTTGCGAAACACAAGGTATTTCCACTTAATTTCGAATTGAGTCACAAGTTCGATGATTAGGGGGAAAAATGTGTGGGAGAGGAAACGTCCGAGTAGTTTCCGCCTTTTAAATCGACTACGTAATTTCTTCGAACGTAATTTCTTTTTTTTTTTTTTTTTATAAACGAAAATTCGTTGAACGAATAAATGTGTACGAACTCGATGCGCGCCCACGTCAATTATTTTTGCGTCCTTGTTAATCGGAAACACGATTCGAATAAACCGCGAAAAATTTCTCTCCCGTAACTGGATACCTCCCAAATTGCTCCCATAAACGCGCAGTACAACACCGTTGGAAAAATTTGTGTAGACGTAGAATGATGCGTTGCGATATTTTATATCGGATTGGAAAAAATTTAATCGATTTGCGAAAGCATCGCGTTTTCGAAAATTAGAAACGAAGTTGGAAAGTTTGTTTTTTTTTTTTTTTTTAAGTATTGTGCGGTTATTAATACTATAATTATCGGTTTCTATTTTCTGCGCGAGATAAGATTAAATTAGATTAGTTATTTTTTTTCAAGTTGCGTGTTTTGCAATAAAAGTTCATCGATCTTTTATTGATCGCACTTTTCCCGGAAGTCGTGGAGTGAAAATAAAATAACCGCGACGTCACGATTATTTTCATCGCCGTGCGAGATTAAAAAAAAAAGAAAAAGGGGAAAAAGTGCATCGTTAATAAGGAACAAAGTCGATATCACGGTAGACTAAACACCGATATTCAATCTTGTGTACTTGCGTGTTTTTTCGCTTAATCTTTAACGCGATAATTTATTATGGAAAAAAAGAAAGGAAATAAATAAATAAAAAGTTAAAAAGAAATTATACTATCTGTAACAGCTTATCTCTGCATAATTAATCTTCGAGAGAAAGATATATATTATTTTCCATAATTCCAAATCTCGTCGAGTTATTGAAAAATAACAATTTTTGCAGCAATATTCAAGTATCCTTCCTCCCGAAACTCGTTCGATAATCGGGCATTTCGCTCCATCGTTTCAAACGCGCATAAATCCTCCACGTTCGTTCACCTTCGCTATTAATTACATAAATACCTCCCCTCCGGAAGTGAGGTTCGTGCACGAATAAACATCCTTGCCAACTATTTTCATCGTGGCGAAAAATCCAACAAACAACATCAACCTTAAACAGAAAGAAGGAAAGATAAGAGTATAATATAAATCATCCTCGAACAAATTTCCGTTATTATCGTAAAAGGAGCGAGCGTCGTGTGGATAGGAGGAGAGGAGGCGATCGATATCGCTATGGGAGGAGGAGGAGAAGGTTCGCTTTGATCTCTGCGAAGGATGTGTCCATAGGGGAAAGTTACGCGCGTTTCCGTGGTATGGCGAGGACTGGGCAAAGGCTGAGTTATCAGGTCGTAAGTTCAAAGAACCGCGTGGAAGAGCAGCATCAGCGGGTGTATCGACTGCTAATAATACGATATTACGATCGCGAGGATGTGATCGTGCATAACGAGTCATTGTATACCGTATACAGGAATTAGCGTTCGCTCTGTCTTGATAAAATTACGACCTTGCGAATAATATTCAGAGAACGCTCGAAAGTGTCCTTTCTTTTTTTTTTTTTTCTCTCCGTTAACGAATATCGACCCGTGTCGCGCGCTTAAAATGCACGCGACACGTGACGATAAATATGCCGAGAGATGATTACGATGGTGTGGAAGGTCGATGGTTACGTAAGTAAGAGGTAGTTTTTTCTAATTAAGCATCAAACAATGGATCCACCGATCTTTAAGCGAATCTCTATCGCGATATTCGAGTCATTGCGTGTGAAAACGTTTTGTAAACTACTCGATCGTAGTTTAACCTCGTTCCCACAGAGACGGGCTGGCAATTACACGCGATGTATACCTGCGATCGCTTCGTTTTCAGTTGGCGTAACTTAGAGGGACGGTTGGCGGCGCTAGTGGTCCTCCTCGATGGTTACGTACAGAGAGACTGTGGCACACCACGCTCGGCTGGCTAATCCGCGTGAATTATGGGGCTCGTATCGCGGAAGTCGTTTCTAAATTGATTCGTAAATCAATAGCGGAGGAGCGTGACTCTGAATCTCTCCTCCTCCTCCCCTTTCTCTCGCTCCGTAGTAGTAGTCTATAGTCTATAGTGCATCGCCACGATTTCTTCGGGTTGTATTTAGACCGCGGTTATCGGGAGGACGACCGTATTATGGTCGAATCGAACCGCGAAAGGCACGCAGAAGGCACGTCGGCCGGCACCTCGTGACATTTCGAGAGGATGGTCCGGGAACGAGCCTAGATTCGAGAGAACGGTTGTCGAGAGAATTATTATAGACAGGAGAAGGGAGAAATAGTCGATATCTTTTCGTTCCTTTTTTTTTTTTTATTCGTTTTTAAAATTCGATCGTATCGAGAGAAAGTTGATTAATTCGCCAAGTTTAAGCGAAATTTAAACACGATGTCTCCTTGTTCAACTTTGTATAATTTTGACTGCATTTTCAGGGGAAACGGATATTATTTCTAACGGTTCGTTTCTAGGCACTCGTCGATAGACTTAAGTCCCGCGTGAGATAATAGAAAATCGATAGGAGGAGGCAGGCGTTTGCAGGCGAACGGAAGCGTCACGTGTTCCGTCCGAGGAGAAACATTATGGAATTACGTTTGATTTTCGACGTATCGATTAAGAAATAATCCAATTGATGTAATAACGCGTGTTTCGATTCTCTCCGCTCTGTTTAACGAAATTTGTGTTACGTATCCTTTTCTGTTCTCTATCTTAGCTCGCTCTATTATTTCATAGAATTTCAAGTCAAATCATTGAAATAGTAGAATTTTTGAAATGCTGTCTCGTTGCAGGTAATGAGAAACTGACTCGAAAGCAGGAAGGACAGGACAGGAAGAAAGAAAATGGAGCATCGGAAGCAAACGATGAGCTCGACGGAAATAGCGAAAGCTAACGAGGAGTTCGATCTGTTTTGCAACGCGACCACATTGAAATCGATTCTGGGACACTACAGGCATCTCTGCGAGTTGCTCAGGATCAGGCCGAACGTGATCAATCAATTTTACCCAAAATTGAAAGCGAAATTGCGATCGTGGAAGGCTCAAGCCCTCTGGAAAAAGTTCGATCAGAGGGCCAATTACAAATGCTACAATCGTGGCAAAGCGTGCCCGAACACGAGGGTAAGCGTAGTATTTCAACAAAAAAAAAAAAAAATAAAGAATTTAAATCAACATTCTTCTCTTAAAAAAATATCTCTCGAGGATGTTTCGAAATTTCTACGAACACGTGATATTGATTTCAGGTGTTGATCATCGGAGGGGGGCCGTGCGGTCTTCGTTCGGCGATAGAGGCGCAATTATTGGGAGCCAAGGTTGTCGTAGTAGAGAAACGGGATCGTATGTCCAGGAACAACGTCCTCCATCTGTGGCCGTTCGTCATCCACGACCTTCGCGCCCTGGGGGCGAAAAAATTCTTCGGCAAATTCTGCGCCGGCTCCATCGATCACATAAGCATTCGACAGCTTCAATGCATACTGCTCAAAGTCGCTTTGATCCTTGGCGTCGAGTTCCACGAGAGCGTCAGTTTCGACGCTCTGATATCCCCGCCGGAGAACCAGGAAGAGGGCAGTAAGTGATCTCTGTCTATTACTCGAAAATTACGACATTTTACGAGTGAAAACGAGGATTTGTCTTTCTTAAAATCTCGTTGGAGATGGGGGATTTTTCAAATCTCTAAATTCCTCGTCGTAGCTTCACCCCTGTACGATAAAAGTACGAAAGCAAAACGAGTTGAGCCGAGAACGTCGAGAATGAAAAAAAGAAAACGATGAAATCATGCAATTGTTCTGTTGCAGAGGTCGGTTGGAGAGCAAAAACCACCCCTGCCGATCATCCGGTCTCTCAATACGAGTTCGATGTGTTGATCGGCGCCGACGGGAAGAGAAACACGTTGGAAGGTTTTAAGCGGAAAGAGTTCAGGGGTAAATTGGCGATCGCGATAACGGCCAACTTCATAAATAAACGGACCGAGGCGGAAGCCCGGGTGGAAGAAATTAGCGGGGTCGCCTTCATCTTTAATCAAAAGTTTTTTAAAGAATTGTACCAGGAGACGGGGATAGATCTGGAGAATATCGTGTATTACAAAGACGACACTCACTATTTCGTGATGACGGCTAAGAAGCACAGCCTGATCGACAAGGGTGTGATTTTGCAGGTATAAATCTATTCATTTCGATTTATCGTTTATCCAAATTTAATTCTAATTTTGTTTCAGGATCACGCGGACACGGCGAAACTACTCGCCAAGGAAAACGTGGATCGGGAAGCGTTGATGCTCTACGCCCGAGAGGCCGCCGAATTCTCCACCGAGTATCAAATGATCGGTATGGAATTCGCGGTGAACCATTACGGCCAACCAGACGTGGCAATGTTCGACTTCACCTCGATGTACGCGGCGGAGAATGCCAGTCGAATTTTGGAACGTCGTGGCCATAAATTACTTATGATCCTGGTCGGCGATAGCCTGCTCGAGGTACTTTACTTATCGTTAAAATTTCATTCGCACATTTCTTTTTTCCACGCTGTTATTGAAATTGTTACAGCCGTTCTGGCCGACGGGATCCGGCTGCGCGAGAGGATTTCTAAGCTCGTTGGACGCTTGCTGGGCGATCAAAGGGTGGGGCGCGAACGTGTCGCCGTTGGAAGTGATCGCCGAGCGGGAGTCGATTTACAGGCTGCTCGGCCAGACTACGCCTGAGAACTTAAACAGAGATTACGCCGCGTACACGCTCGATCCTCATACCAGGTGTCGTATATAATATATATATAATAGCCCTCTGTTCTATGAATGACGCGTCGTCGTTCACGTTTGTCCATTCTCTTCTCCCAAGATATCCCAATTTGAACGTGTCGTCGGTGACACCGATACAAGTGCGAAGTCTACTCGACACGGATGATCCCGACAGCGTGAAGCAGCCCCCTGTCCAGTCTGATATCGATATCCCTAAAAAGCGACGTCGTCGGGGTAAGTTTAAGTTCGTTGATGGAATAAATTAAGTTTAAGTTATAATTAACTGTGTTGTTATACAGATTTGCGTGGAGATTCGCAAGTGCATCCGGACACGCTGCTTCGCTGGCTGCAAAAGCAGGTCGCCCTCTACGACTCGGTTCAGATAAGGGACATGGGCGCCTCGTTCAAAAATGGTCTGGCTATTTGTGCGATAATTCACAGATATCGTCCAAACCTAATAGATTTCCACAATTTGAAGGCGGACGACGCGGTTACGAACAACCAATTGGCCTTCGATATATTGGAGAAAGAATTGGGCATACCTCCTGTGAGCGTTGCGTTCAATAATAATCGCAATTGTTATTATATATTCGGAAGAGAAAAATAACTGGAGTGGATGGATTTTCAGATAATGACAGGGGAGGAAATGGCCCAGTGCGACGTTCCCGATAAACTTGCCATGTTTTCTTACCTCACACAGATATACGAGGTTTTCCGCGGTGAAATCCCGTACATTAAACATCCGAAATTAGTAAGTAGATTCGCACGACGTGGAATCATGTCAGAAGATTTTTAATCGGTATTTTATTAGTATTCGGTATCATGTACGAAATCACGGAACGAACATTCACAATCGTCAGAGCATTTTTTAACAAGAAAGTTCCATCCTCGCCCACGAATGCCTGATCCTCCCTCCCATTGGAATCGTAGACCGTCGTGCATCGTTTACGATCGAAGAAAAGAATCATATCCCATCCCCACAACAATCTCACGACAGACCATC
Source organism: Apis florea (assembly GCF_048593485.1). Taxonomy (NCBI): domain Eukaryota; kingdom Metazoa; phylum Arthropoda; class Insecta; order Hymenoptera; family Apidae; genus Apis; species Apis florea. Next base: position 484,874 of record NW_028256473.1, on the reverse strand, counting down.
GTCGAATCGTTAGATCACAATAATAACAAAATATCGTTAAGCGCAAACGTTACAGAAGTGGATGAGAAATTTGCTATAAGCTGGATAAGAAATAAACTTCGAAACAATATAGTTGCATCATCATTGAAGAATATGTTCATACCATCGAATCGCTTCTATAGAGACGACGAGTGTTATTATCGTTTGGATAACAATAACAAAGTTAACGAGAAGTTACTAACCGTAAAATGTTTTTCATAATTAATTTCACTTTTCCTCCACGGTAGCGACTTTTTTTCTTTTGTTTCTTTCCTTTCTCTTCTCTTTTTTTTTTTTTTTTTGTACAATTGTATAACGACTGTATTTGATCGTCTTTTATAAAGGAACCTGAAAACGAAGAAAGGCCCGCACATAGTAAACAATTGACACCCGATCAAAAAGTTCAGTTAATTGACCGTATCGTCAGGCAAGATAGCGCAACGAGAACGAGACACTCACGATCGCGTCATAACGAAAATTTAAACCCCGCGGATAAGAAGGGGGACACGATTAGCCGACGTTCTCGAAAGAGACGAAGCACGGAGAAGATGGGCGCGACAGTGGTAAGTCGTTTTTCTCTTTTTTTTTTTTTTTAATCAAATCGAAAAATATCATCGATCCGATAATGTATTAATATCTCCAAAAAAAAAAAAAAAAAAAAAAAAAAAATAGAACATTTTTCTTTACAAATTTTTAACCATATGTTTTTCGAAAGCTTCTAGTTAGCAGATCATCCAAGGTTCAAACATTCTTTTTTCACACGATATTGAGATCAATCCTTTGTGATAAATTATTTTTTATTTCGAAATTATTATTATTATTTATATATATATATAGAAGAATATGTGAAGAAAAGAGTCGATGCAAAGGATTGAATCGCATATTTAACGCTTTATGGAATGGATTTTTTTTTTTTTTTGTTATTTTTATTTTTCGCGTATTATACATCATTCCATAAAGGGTTAATAATTCGAAAACACTAACAAATCACATACGATACTTACACTGCTTATATCCTATAGTCACGGTGGCAGAAGATTGAAGCACTTATGTATCGTGGGATAATCATATCGTTGTTTATCTTAATTATTGGAGTTACTATTACCATGGTGCAGAAGGAAGTCTTTACATTCTAATCGCTTCGTATAATCGACGAAAAGTATCAATGGAACGTTGCAAAACTCTCGGTTATGTTTTAAACTTTTTCTATCATATTTATGTTTATGTTATATTATATTACATATATAATATATTTGCTACGCCAGCTTTTGTATTTGTCCTATATTATTACTAAAATATTTGTTTCGAACAAATAGATGATTGCATAGAGAACTATCTCCCAATTAGATATCCCAATTGGATGATAAAAAAAAAAAAAATAAATAAATCTAATCTAGATCTCTCCAAAGAAACCGTTGAGATGCTCTCCTCCTATATCTCTTTTTTTCTTTTTCTTTTTCTGGAATGTTAGCGTAGCCTAAAACTCGAGTTTAAATTACTATATACCCCATCTTTTTTTTTTTTTTTTTTTCTTACCCTCTTTTGTTTTTTTATTCATCCATTGTGATCGTTACAAATATAATATAATATAATATTCGATGAAAACCACCACGTAACATAAGCTGTAACAACGTATAAATTGTGATGAAACGAATGAGAATTAAGTTGATGTTAAGAAAAAAGAAAAAAGAAAAAAAAAAAGGAAATAATGTGAACAAAATTGAATTAATATCACTGTACGATTTTACGGTGGGCGTAAAGGAGGAAAGGCAGAAGAGACTCGCAGAAATAGAGAAAAATCGCGCAGAGCGTATGAGAAGGCGGCAATATTTACGAAATATGGCGACGCAGCAATTCTACAAAAGTATGCAGATGCTGCAAGCGAACGCAAAACGCGAGAAAGACGAGCCGTTCGAAGATTATTCGATATTCTTGTATCGTCAAACTGCACCGGATTTCAAGGATAGGGTGAAATACCTAGAGCAGAAAATATTATATCCAGTAAGCTGGAAAAGTGAATGAATTTTGAGAGTGCAATAATGTTTCTTCTTTTTCTTTATTTTTTTCTCTCTCTCTCTTTCTTTCTCTCTCTTTTTCTTTCTCTCGTTATTTCAGTAAATTTAACAAACACTTAAACTAAAAAAAAAAAAAAAAAAAAAGAATGTGTAAAATATTTATCATTTTTTACTTTCTTCAATAATCAAATTGACAATTTAATAATATTGAACGTATGCACAATTAAACAATGTAAAAAAAAAAAAAAAAAATGAATTACATTACTAATTTCACTTTTATTGTGTGCAATAAAAATTATTTGAAAAGTTTTCGTTGCAATAATGAAATATTACAATTATAATATATCACATGTATTAAACTAACTATTACAAGGATAATTTTAAATGATACGCATGATATTTATGCATTAATAATATATATATGAAAGGTGCAAAGGCTATAAATTACATTACTAACTAAATCGTCAGGAAAGAAAGAAAAAAAAAGGATTTTTGTACATATCGATTGCAAGTGCTTACATATCTTTAAACGACTGTAACATTAACACTGTACACCGCATAGAAAATAATTAATCTTGATGATACTTTGATATCTTCGTTATTCGATCGTTAAAAAAGAAAAAAAAATTGTGTCGAGACAAAATTGTTCGATTCGGAACGAAGAATAATACAATTGTGTATACGATTACAAAACTTTGGACTCGAAAAGAAATTATCTTTTAGAGAGATTAATTGTAATAAATCAACTCGTTCTGGAAAAAAAAAACTTTGCCCCGATGTAAGTGTCCTTCTATTTCGACCGAAATAATGAAGATATTAAGGGATATTAAGGCAAGCGAGACCTCTTGTTGAATAAAATTTTTTTTTTTTTTTATAAACTGTGATTACTTTCGTGTATTACTGTGATTACAAATTATAGTGCATTTTCGCTTCTTTTATCGAATTTTTTTTATTAAATTGTGGTCGTCTATTTTTCTCGATTGCGCACGTTCAAATTTATTCCATGCCGTTCCTTTTATTTTAGGATAGAGAACCTAAGATTCACGCTGGTCATCATAGAAACAGCATAGACGAAGAGTTCTCCGGTAGAATAAAGAGCATCGAAGACAAGCTGAAAGGATCTACACCGGTCGAGAAGAAACCCAGAGATCTTCTACGTGCAATCGGTTTGTATTATCCTATTTCTTTTTATTTATTTCATTCTCTTCCGTGTTACGTACCGTGTATCTAATACTATATATAGAATTATCTTAATCGTAAAATAAAATGGTTACGTTACGTTGATAAAGGTAAAATTGAGAAGACCGATTGGAATGTGAAGGAAATCGAGAAGAAAATCGAAGAGAATAAAATGGGTCGTTTGGTTCGACACGACAAAGTAGAACGAGTGCCGAAATGGAGTCGAGAACAGGTTGGCATGCGAATGATTAAGCAGTACCCGATAATCAATCTTTTTCAGATGTGTATATGCTTCATTCAGTTTTTAGCTCGACAAATCAAGATGGAGAAGAAGGGACGTGATCAAAGGGAGACAGATAGTAAGTACGCTGATATTGACAATACCCTGAAGAATATTGACAGGAAGATCAAAGAGGGTAATGTGCTTGGGTACAATAAAGTCTCGGCAATGGCCGAACAATTTTCAAATAAAAGTCAGGACGCGGAGCCCAAGATGCAGAAATCGGTAAATACGATATTCTAAAATCTCAATACTGGAGGGTATAGTCAGCAGAAGATATTGTGACGTGTCTTGTATTTTTCGTACTTTTTTCAAGAGAGGCGAGTCATCTCATGTACCCATGTATTTGTAAATTATATAATATATATATATATATTTTTTTTTTTGTAGGTTTTAACAGAATATATATTATATATTTTGTTACGATATGCACGATAACGTACAACAAGTAATGTACGTTCACGTTTATCCTTACTAAACGATATCGTGTCAGTTTTGATTCAGAAATCAAAATGTTTATTATCCTGAGAGAAAATCCTTAACGTCGATAAATGTATTTTTTAACTGTTATCCTTGATGCGTTATTATTAATTAATAACATACGTATTATATAAATGACATAATACGTTGACGTTTTATAAATGATATAAATTGCTGACTAAAAGATTTCTTTCCTGTTAAAAATATTAATTTAATAATTGTTACTTCGTTTCTCTGTTACTTTTCTTATAGAATGTCAAGCCCACGATAACGTTACCTGCTCAAGGAGGTTCAGAAACGTGTCATTTTTGTAACAAAAGAGTTTATCTAATGGAGAGACTTAGCGCCGAAGGGAAATTTTTCCATCGAGGATGTTTCCGTTGCGAATATTGTTCTACCTCGTTAAGAATAGGTTTCGTATTTATCTTTTAAGTTGTTTTTTAAATTAAAAAAAAAAAAAAAAAAAAAAAAAAGTACACAGCTTTTATTAATCTCTTTGATATTATAGGAAACCATACGTTTGATCGGGATAAAAATGGAGGACGATTTTATTGTACGCAACATTTTGGTTTCTCAGGAACTTTGAAGACTCGCGTGGAAAAGAAGAAAATTACGTTGAATAAAGAAAATATACCCGCTGCAACGTCTGTAAATCTGAAAACACCTGAAAAAGTACTGATTCTTGAAAACTTGATTGTACGATTCTTGATCGTACAAGGATAAAAATAATACAATTACAATTTTCAGGGAAAGATATCCCTAGAAGGTGTTGTTGGTCTTGATTTACTTGATCGTGGACAAACACCCGAGAGAATAGAATTCGAGAATTTAGCAGGGATATCGGACGCTGAAGAACCTCAAAGTCAAATGGACGAAGATGAATGGACGGATAGGAATTTCGGGGCTTCTACCGCAGAGATGGGATCCAGTGATGACATTTCGGATATGAGGTGAGTTGTATATTTATCGTTATCATTTATTGTTAAAAATAAGAAGTGTCGAAGGATAAAATTTTTTAAATGATTTCAACAGCGATTCAGACGATGACAACGAAGTGTACGAAGAGGCAATAGATCAACCGTTAACAACCGAAGGAACTCTTGAACTTGCGAAAAATTGGACGCTACGATATTCTCATCCCCACGCAGCAATGGGACAATCTGATACAGGGAGCAACGAATATGAAGATTCTAGCGATGAGTATACGAATGAAGGCACGACTATTCTTACTCTCTTCTATTCTTTTCTTTTTTTTTTTTTATCGAAAAAAAATATATATATACTGTGAAAAAGAAATTAATTTAATTTCTAATTTAGACGATGAAAGTACAACTGCTACGGAAGATGAAGACGACATACGCGCCCGAGAACTTAGAAAGCAGGAAGTTTGGTTGAAGAATCCCACACGTAGCTCCGATACGGACAGCGGTTCAGAAACGGAGGTGAAAATTTCTCAAGATTCTGTAGATAACATAATTCAAGAATCTCTTATACTTCCTGTACAAATTCCCAATACAATATCGTTCCAAGAGGTAAACGTGAATAATAGTGACGTTGATCAAGATAATAACGGTGCAGAAGATATGCAAAAATCGCCTGATAAAATACTGATGATTGATGACACGTTAGTAGGAAACACAGATCAACGAGTAGAATTCGGTAGCGAGGAGAGTACATATCGAAACGTGGCATGTGGAAGCTTAATTCCTTTGTCTGATTCCCCTTGTAATTTAACATCGGACGATAGAGGCAATAATATCGTAAATTCAGATTCACACTCGATTCTTTCTAATCCCATTATGTGTAGAGTACAAAATAATTCCAATACGCATGATAATGTAGACGAATCTATTTCGGAATATGAGAGTTTAGTGGATGAGAGTGGTTTTCCAAGCTTAAATCAAAATCAAAAAATTCAAAAAGAATCGTTAAACGAAAGTAATAATCGGGTCAATTCTACGTTTGACGATGACACTAGTAATATATTAAATAATAATATGATTTCTCTCGATGAAAACTTAGATAAAATAAGTAATACCGATAATAAATTAACTCAAATAATTAATTCTAATGAAGTGAATGACAAAGCAATGCCTGACTTAGATATTACCCTTTCAGAAACAAATGATAGTAAACTGCAAACAGCGTTTGCAGGAATTATGCTTCCAGATGCTATACCATTTTCTCAGACTAGTTACAATAATACAATCCAGCCTAATACCGAAGAAATTGTAATAAGCTTCAAGGAGAAATTACCAGATCTAATCACTTCTTCTCCAAACTGTAGTAGAGAATCGTCGCCATCTTCTTCATTCGAAATTTATAAATCAACAGAAACGTTATACGACGAAGCGTTGATATCCGATACGCAAGATAAAATGACCGCGGAAGAAGGAGAAATTTATGATTCGGATGGTACGCGAAATTATAAAAAATTTACAAACGACGATAAATTGAGATTAAAGGATTTTAAACGAATTCCAATCGTAACTGTTACTTCACCATCTCCGACAAATGAAAAATCGTTGGAAGAAGCATTTGAAATTGCTAAATTAACAGTACCTAAAGAAATGCCGTACAATCGAATGATTCAATCGGATGGGAATAGTTCATTCGATAAATTAAAACGAGATTTAAAGCAAAGAAAAGCAAGGAATAAAATTCCAGTGGGTGAACTTCGACCGTTATCTACTGAAAATGCTCGAAAAAAAATGAATATATATTTCACAAATGGAAAAAAGCCAAAAGATCAAAGTATTATATTTCCTCAAAAGGAAAAATCGTCTGATATCAAAGTTATCGAGTTGGATATTAAGCCAAAATTATCTAATAAAGTTGAAACGAAAGATATAATGAAATATTTTCGAAAAACGAAGCCCGAATTTTCGGAGAAATTGAATTATAAACTTGAAAATTCAGAAAATAACGTGGATAGATTAAGTGAAATTGATAAAGAATTCGAAGAAATAAAACAACAAAACGAAGAAATATTTTCGATCGATATTGAAGATATTGAATCTAAATTGCATTTAAATGTGCTGCCTATGAAATTAAAAGTAGAAAATATACACGAACAGTCGAATATGGAAAAATGTGAATTTCAAGAAAATTACGTGAACAAAGAGAATATAGATTTAAATAACTTCTCACAGAGTGAAAAGAAATCAAATGATGATACAAGTATAGAACAAACTCCATTATCTGTAAAACAAATTGATAACATTTTGAATACTAAATCAGAAAAAGATAATAGAATGATTAATTTCACTAATGAATTACCATTAACGAATGACAGTTTAAAAACTGAATCGCATGAAATAAATGCAAAACAAATAATTTTACAATCCAACGAAGGCGCTTTTGAAAATATGTTGCTCGAAGAGAAGACAGACAACCAATGCTGTCTCGAAAACGTACAAGATAAAGTGAAAGTATATAAAACTCCGAATTTCCAAAACTATGGTATTCCAGAAATCAAATTATACGAACAAAAAACAAATAACACTCGTTTTATCAGCGATGGTAATACTAATGCGAAAACGATATTATCAACACCACAACTTGATGCTATTAAAACTAATAAATACGACATTTTGCATGCAAGTGACGATACTTTAAACAGAAGAAAAAATGTTGCTGATAAAACTGTTCCCTCGTTACATAAAAATTCCAAATCTTCTTCCGAATTAACAACTTTACCCGTTGAACGCGAGCAAATCACCAAAGTTAAAATTGTTGAACAGAATATCGAGGTACCGAAACGTGTAGCCAAAATGAATACAAATCATAATTTAATTCTAGACGAAATTCCAAAAAAACCAGAAAGAAAACATGGATCCTCAATAAGTTTCAACGCGTCCAATGTACAAAATACTCCTAATGTTCCAGTAAGAAGAAAATTTTTGAAACAAAAGGCTAACGTTCCATCTCCTTTTGAGGAAGGATCTACCAATAACGTGCAATTAAATTCCATTAAAATTAACGAAAGATTGGTCGAATCAAATGTTATTATTAATGAATGTAATAATGTAACAAAAAAGAATAAGAACTTGGAATATTCAACCGAAACAACAGACAGTAATAGCGAAATAGACACGACATTTAATACGTTAAACAATATTACTGATAAACGTAAACGTTCTCAAGTCACAAAGTCTCTTCCATTAATAAACTCAAATCAGCGTGAATCTACGAGATCTAACATATCTTTCAAGAATGATCGAACAAAGAAAGATAAATGTATAGTGTCTTAGCGTATTTAACTGTAATCGACAAAACATATATATATACGAGTGCATATATGATGAACAAATTTTTAAATATGATCAATGTATCTTTCCAATATATGTTTTTCAATTTTATGATTTACATTTAGGGAAATTGTGTGAGATATGTTAATAAAGTAAAACAAAAAAAAAAAACAAAAAAAAAAAAGATATTAATAATATTTGGCTGATGGTATATCTTTTTAAAAATACCCAAAGCCGTTGGAAAAAAAAAGGTAAAGCATTTTTTTGTACGAATGGAGTGAACTCTTGAACTAATTCTAAATTAACAGTGACTCAAATTGATTAATTGTTTGTGTTTGGTTTAGTGTTCATGCTAAAACTGGCGATGCAACTTTTTTATTTTTACTACAATTTGTATTAATTTTAAAATTACCACCAGCCAATACTTTATTAAAAAATCTCACTCTCTCATTCTAGATAAATTTCTATGATTACTGATCATGATCATGAGTATAGAATTGGGCGAATATTGGTAAAATAATAACTTAAAAAAAAAAAAAAAAAAAAAAAACATCATACATTTTCAGACACATTTATAAAATATCTATAATATTTCCCCACCGAATTCTGAAGCGCATATTTAAAAAAAAAAAAAAATAGCTAAATGCTTTAATACTACAAAACACTCTTCTCATCGAATGCATCATGTCCTTCACCACTAATTGTTTCACTAATACACTAAACAAAATTTCTTGTTTTCTCTCTCTCTCTCTCTCTCTCTCTCTCTCTCTCTCTCTCTCTCTCTCTCTCTTCTTGATAACATTTAATGTTGTTAATGCGACATCTTCGTTCGTTGTAATGATTTACATGATTCAACAGGTTGCCTCCGATGAAGGTACGTCGGAAGAAAGCGAAGAAAACTCAGCTACGGAAATATCGACAGATTCTGAATTCGAGCACGATGGCGCAACTCCTACGCAGCACGAGATCCCAGAAATCACGATCAACGATGCATACGTGCGGAAAACTAGAGGAAATTACGTTGAACCAAAGAAAGTTCAAGTGAAAAGTAAAGTGATTTCCTCGATCAATGGTAACCTGAAGCAAGATAAAGAACTGGACGCGAAATGCCAATCAAAAATGGATCACAATATAATAAATCCTTCTCATCTTGAAAAAGAGAGCAAGCTGAATTTATTAGGATTCAATAATAATACGAACGCAGTCCCATTGATAAACCCACGCAAAGGGGATTACTTATTGAACCGTACCCATTCCACCGAGGGTATAGCGTCCAAGCTGTCCTTGGAATTGAAGAAGAAGTATTTGCTTGGCGGCACAGCTTTCGGAGGCTCGGTTATGAAATCGGGATCAGCCTCGAACGTCGACACTCAGTTGAGAAATTTCACGGACGCTATCTCTCAACACCAAAAACTTTTGAACCCGGCTCCAGAACCGAGCCCCACGATGCAAGCATTCCTGCAAGGAACGAGCAAATTGCGATCGAACAACGCTCAACTATCCCCCATCTCGCCCACGGCTATATTCTCATCCGTGAAACCGTACACGGCGAATCGATCCTCCCACAATTTGTTGAACAATGACAATCCTATTTATAAGTCGACAATTTTGCCCGAAATATCGAAGACCCAGCTACCGGATCTGGTCAAGGAATCCAGTATATTAAAATCGAAAACCACGCCTAACATCGTGCGCGGCGAGTCCAAGGACGTGGAGAATAAAGAAATTGCGAAAGAGCAAGCGGTTCCTGGCCAATTGCAAAATAATTTCGCAGCGAGCACGGACGAGAACAATGGTTTCCGGCCACGAAGCCCTTTGCACGAAACCTCGATCATCGTGCCTCAAGTCGATTGGAGCAAGAACACGGAGGAAAGGAAAGAGGCGGCTAGTAGCGGGGATTCGGAGATGGACAGCGATTCTCTGTCCTCCGGGGATGGCGAGGCGGAGGAGGAAGGGCAAGATCGATCGCCAGCTGTTGTTAATTTGTCCCCACCCCGTTTACAAATTCACAGTACGGATGGGGATCTTCTGTTGGACGAAGAAGCCGAGAGATGTAACAAAGATTTCCAGGTGGATGACGGCCAGTCGTTCGAGCCCGATTCCATAGAGTGTTCGTTTCTACGGGATAAAGGACAGGATAGGATCGGTTCTGGGGTGAATAAAACCTCGATGGAGCTGGAGTTAGTGAAGAACGAAATCGAGCAATTGGAGTTGCAGGACGACGGTAGGAAGAGTATTAGCAATTGCAGTACACCTACGTCGATAACCTCTGCCATTTCGAATAAACACGATGATTCCGAAGAGAACGACGTGACGACAGCGGCCCTTACCGAGACGGAATTCTCAGAGTGGGCCCGTGACGGGGAAGTTTTGGTCTCGGATGATCTACGGGACGTTGAGTTCAATATCAATCCGGAATTCATAACGACGAGGAGAAAAGCTGGATTGTCGGATGCTTCGAAGATAGGCCGTAAACCAATTACGATAGCCAAAGAGGAAGATTTAACGGATATGGACTTCTTCGATTCTTCCAAGTTGGATAAACAGTTGTTGTTGGACGTTCCTGTTAACGATACCTCGAAACTCTTAGCCAATGGCGAGAATATAGATTTTATGGACACGGATAACGAGTCGTTGTTGGACGATAGTTTGCAAGATGCTTCTAATATGGTGATGCTGAAAAATAGGGGATACGTGGAATTTGTTAATGTTAAAAGCGCTTCGACACCGGTCACAAGTTCGCAAGATAAATCGACCGCTGACGCTCCTATTGCGAAATTAGAGAATGATTCGGAGGAAGAAGGTTACTACGATAAGAACGTGATAGAAATAAATCCAATTACCATGGATGATGTTATGAACAAATTGAACGGGTCTGCGAATAAGTCTGAGAGCGATAGTTGCAAGACAAATGCGGAAATAAAATCGAATTCCGTTCAACAAGATCAATCTATCGCGGAAGCGGTGAATAAAGAGTTATTTCAATCGATGGAAGAAGATAGCTTGCTTATCGTTGAACCCGCCGAGGACACCACCACCAGCGAGGTGGTCACCATTCTTGCTAGCCCCGTGAATCCACAAGTTTCAATGATCGCGGCTCAAACTGAAAAACAATCTGAGCAGGAAACGAAAACGACGACCGATTTGAACAATCCTGATTATTTGGAATACGTGAAGCGTCTCCAATCCAGAATCGCTGAATTTAGCAATGCCAAAGATTCTATAGATGTGAGGAAATCGAAAAGGAAGAATTCAAAAAGTTCGCTGCAATCTCGCACGGCCGAGATGATAGCAGAGGAAATTAAGAATCAAGAAACTACGATAAGTAATAGTTTCAATTCGCCGGCTACGTCGAGAAAATTGGAAGAAATTACGAGGGAAAGATTCAAGCAGAAAAACGTGATACAAGATTTATTGATGGATAAAGTAGAAGCTCATAAACAGAAATCCGCTGAGAAAAAGGCAAGAAGAGCTGCTAGAGCCTCGTCTTTCAATTCAACTTCTGCCTTATCGCCAATAAGACCATCCGTTCCTGGTAGTTCGTTAGTTAATAAATTTGTACCTACATCCATAGTAACACCTGAAAATAGTCCCTTGCATAATATCGGCTCTGCTGAAAGTAAACAGCCCGTGGAAATTAAGAAATCTTACGAAAGCCAGCAATTGCCTTGGAAATCGGAGACTGAGAAGTTTATAAATGAGGAAAGTAATAAGAATGATATTCGATCTTGCGAAAATATCACATTGATTAAAACAGCTAATGAAACGGAAAACAACTTTAGAACGCCAGTTGCACCCCCAAGATTGAAGCATGAGGAGGCAAAGAGGACGGCAGAGAAAGCGAGGCAAGATGCGAGGGAAAGGGCTAGATTGAAGAGCGATGAAGATCTGGGTCTCAGTCCGGAAGATAAAATCAAAGAGTTGAGAATGAAAGTGGCGCGAAGGCAACTTTCAATGGAAGAGAGGAAAACTAATGAAGAAACACAGCCTGATGATCCTCGCATAAGACTTTATACTTATGGAGCAAACAAGACTGAATTAAAATTGCAAACGAGCAAAAGTACGGACAATATGAAAGCTGTAGCCGAGGCGATCAATTTCAGTGGTTTATCTACTGCCAGTGCGAAATCAATGGATGAATTATTACACGCTGATTCTCCCAAATCAAACAGCTCAATAATAAAAAGGGATAAGAAACAAAAAACGAAAGATCCGGAAAGAAGAAAAAGTATCATTCAAGCTGTCTCAGATTTCTTCTTTAAAAAGGAATCTTCCCCTTCGCCGTCCAATCAAAAAGACAAATTATCTATGTTCCGTCTAACGTCAAAGACGAAAGGCAAAGTACGTATATTGTATTTCTTCTTCTCTCGCTAGTTTCTACATGTTTTTTTTTTTCTCTCTCTCTCTCTCTCTCTCTATTGTACAACGTGAATATATTCTCGAGTATCTCTTGACTAATTGGATTCTGAAATGTTTCAGTTATGTAAATCGTATTCGGAAGGGTCAGATGTAAGCAACTCATAAGTCATTGATACTAATTTTTCCAGTATTAGCTTTCTTATGCCACTATTTGTATTCGCTATTGTATATCGTGCAGGTACTATGATTTTATTTTCGTTTGCCGCATTTTCTCGTCTGCTTTGAAGAGGTAACATATTGACTGGCATAAGTTACATTAAATTTTTTTTTTTACACTTTACTTTTAAATCCTTAAATACTGTTAATTTCTTTATTATTACCGTAGTAACAATTTGTCCTATAAATAAGCATGTTTAAATTCTATCATATCTACATATAAATTGCCACTTCAGTATGTTCGTTTTTTTTCTTTTTTTTTTTTTTTTTTTTTTTAGTGTGTAATTTTAATTAATTTGTTTCTAATACCAATGTCTAATCCCAAAAATATGGAAATTTCCGGATTAATTGGAGATTCCTGAAGTAATTTCAAGCAATATTTCCCTTTGCGAAAACTTTTGTTATAGCTTTAACAAGTTATTAACAAAAAAACATGTCTCCACCTCTTCTTTGTCATCTTCTCCAAATATATATTATTTATCATTTATTTGTTAAAAAAACTTTTATATTCGAGTTTTCATATTATCATTCATTTTATATTATTCATTGATAACAAGTAAATCCGATTATTATTATCCTTTATACGAATAACAATTAATTAGTTTACTTAGTTGTTTCTGAATAAGATGTAATTCGATATAATTTTTTTTTTTTCTCGATAAAAATTTATTTCTTATATTCAACAGATTTTCTTCTATACATATTGCTTTCTACTTGGCACATATTGAACGCAGTTTAACTAGCTTTTATTTTTTGTTAATAATTCAAAACCGTGACGAAAATTTGACACAAAGGAAAATATATTGCTTGAAATTATTTCAAGAATCTCTAATTAATCGATGTTCTCATATTTTTGAGACATTTTTTTATTTTATAATATATATATATATATATATATATATATATATATATATATATATATATATATATATATATAGTATAGATATTAAGAAAATATTGTTGGAAAGTAGATGGATGAGTAGTATATTTGATCTTAGTATTCTAATTTCGTATTAAATTTTAACAATGTATAAATTCAACCGTTAATTTACCAATTAATTAATTGTTTTATTAAATGTACTAAATAATTATTATATATACTATATTTAGGTAGACTAATATTATTTATATATTATGTATATTGTAATTGCATCTTCACATAATTTCGATATAAGCTTAATCCATGTATTTTAATAAGATTTTTCTATTTTAATATAATTTTTCTCTTCAATATTAAAATTAATTATAATATAATTTAAGAAATATAATATTTATTTCTATTTATCAACTACTATTGTAAGGAAAACATTATTACAATATATTTTCTTTTTCAGCTTGATAAAGTCTTATCTCCGAAAATGAACGCAAGACCAAAAAGTGTTTGCGAAGGTATGCTCGCAAGAAACTTTTTAAATGAAAATCCGCCGCCAATTCCACCGCCACCTCTTATTTATACCATTCCTACTACACAAATCTCAGGTATTAATTAAATATATAAATTATTGTAACAGATGCATGAAAATAAAAATTGTATAAAAATTTATATTTTATATTTCATTTTATTCATTTAACAGATGATAGTTTATCGGATGATGACACAAAAACAACAGCAGTGTCGACGTCATGCATACATAAAGCCACAATAACAGAAGGTTCATGTAATAGTATTTCACGTAAAACAAAAACTACGAAACGAATAGCTAGACAAGCACAATTAAAAAGGTATATAAAAAAAAAAAAAAACTAAATTTTATATTGTTATAAAATAATTCAATAATTTATAATGCAAAAATTTAAAAATATTCCAAAGATTGCGTATGGCTCAAGAAATACAAAGAAAATTGGAAGAAACAGAAGTTAAACAAAGAGAATTGGAAAGTAGAGGTGTTAGCGTTGAAAAAGCTCTTCGTGGAGAAGGTGGTAAGAATCCATAAATTATTATATATTATGATATGATTTTTATAATATTATATATTATAAAAAATTTTTTTCAAAAAAATTGCTTAAACAAAATATATACTTATAATATTTAGAATGCTCCGATCGAGAAGAAGCAGATTTACTCAGAGAGTGGTTTGACCTTATGAAAGAACGTACAGAATTGCGTCGATATGAAAAAGAGCTTTTAGTACGAGCTCAAGAGGTTCAACTTGAAGATCGTCATGAAAGATTGCAACAAGAATTACGTGAACGCTTAGCTGATGATGGTTAATATTTTATTATAATATTTAAATATTTAACAGTAGTTATTTAATATTGCATGATATTATTAATAATTATTATATAATATATTATATAATATATTTATCAATGTTTTTACAGATAATAAAAAGACCAGTGCCGATGTGAAAAAGGAAGGAGAAATTTTAACAGAAATGTTGGAAATAGTCGCAAAACGGGATTCGCTTATTGCACTTTTAGAAGAAGAGCGACAAAGGTGGTGTAGATCTACATGCAAAACATTAACTCCTTTTTCGACACATACAGTTTGTTTTTCGCACGTACCTAATTTCTTTACTCCTCATTTGAACAATACATCTTCTGTGCTCACTTTGATAATCATTTTAATTACATATATATTTTTAACTAATTTAATACAATTGTTCATTAATTTTTGTAATGAACCACTAATATTTTTTTAAATCTTGATTTTTTTTTTTTAAACTTTCTTAATTATGTAGATGATGTTTAAATTCACTATTTTCGCGCATTTTTATCTTAAAGTATTAAAAAACATTTAGTTTTTATAATATTTCTATTTAATTTTAAATATTTTCTTTTATATAACTTTATATATTAAAGTTATGAATAATATTTATGAATAATGCATTTATTATATAATTTTTTTCAATTTAAAATAGTTAATATTTATTTTACATATTACATATTAAATATATTTAATAATGATCATTATACAGTTTCTTCCATTCACTTTTTCAATGCATGTCAAATATAAATATCATGTCATAAAAAACTATTTTTACAATACATACATATATATATACATACATACTTTTTTTTTTACAGTTTTTATAATATGTATTGTAATTTAGTTGCATGCTATTCACATACATAATTTTTTTTGTTTTCTGCTATAAATATTTTCTTTATATTATGATAAAGTGATATATACATGACTGTGTTATTGTAAGGAATGGAGACATTTTAATTGTACTTAAAATTATATCTGGTCATGTATAGGATTAAAAATCGTATTAGTATCATAAAAATTATAGAAATGTAACTATGTTGATATATGTTGTTAACTTTTAAAATATTTTTTGATGGATACTTTGAAAAAATAAAATATATTATTTTATGTGTTTATGGTAATTATTTCCTAAACACATATGGCTTTTAACATAAACGATAAGAATCAAGAATCCTATAAAGAAAGTTTTTTTAAACGATAATTATTTTTAAATGGATTTTTATAAAAGAATGGAAGTATATTGTATATTTCTATAAGAAATTTTTATTAGAAAGGATTCGAGATTAAAAAAATAGATTTTTTACTAGAAAATAATATATATTAACGAATCTAATAACGAATAATAAATTTATTTGCACATAAAAAATTTTTTAATGTGCAAAAATTTTTTATAATGTATTTCAATATGTATATTTATTTCTATATGTATATATATATATATTTTTTTTTTTTTTTTTTTTTTTTGTTTTATATCAATCAATATAATTTTTTATTTGCACGAGACAAAAAAATATTGTGATTGCATATTTAAATTCTATTATATTTAATAGTTAATGGAAGCATACTTTTCTTTTAGGTATCAAGACGAAGATCGTGACCTTGAAGCTCAAATGTTGGCCAAAGGCCTCAGATTAACACCAATAAAAAAATGTGGTCCTAAGTATTCAGTTTAATAGGAATCACATTATTGTACATATACTTCATTCTATATATCCATTGATAAATTTTACTAAATAAGTAAATTAATTATAATGTAAATAAGAAGTAAATCTTATAAGAATCAATTTGATCTTACAAAGATCAAAACTAAAATTTTTTTTATGTATTGAAACATAAATTCATTTGCAATGTTGTCTCTCATTGTATATGTGCAAATCTCATATATTTTAAAAAATTACGGATCAATTATTTTGTTTTAGATTCGATTTTTACAGATTATTGTGTAATATAACATTTATTTTAAGCATATATATATTATATGCGTTTTTAGAAGTTTCATTCATTTGTAGTATACATTTTTTTATCTATTGTACATCATATATTTTTAAATTGTCAGAACAAACATGGAATTGTATTATAAATGAATTTCAATTCTTATTGCTTAACATTAAAGGTAAGGTAAAATAAATATTATCGCACATCTGTTGTGCAAATTGTACAGGAAATTACAATATGACATTAATGGATTTGAAAAAAATTTTATGAATATATATATATATATATATTTTATCATTGCAAAATATTGATCATAATTATAATAATATTGTCACAAGAAACATTTTGCCTTTACTCAAATATGTAAATTAATCAAAATATGATTATTATACATATATTTGATTATTACAAATATAAAATGTTGTATTTTGTGATTTTAATATAATATTTAAACAAGTGATAATAGTAAATACAATTTTGCATTAGTAATGTGCATTGCAATATATACACATGATATGTACATTCACATAATTTAAATAAGATGTATAAATCTATTTTTATGTTTACAAAGAGACTGGCAAACGAAATGTATAAACAATTATAAAATTTAAATAAGCCATAAACATGTAAAGTTTTGTATGAAATACAAAATGGACATATATTTACAATTAGAAAATAATATTGAAATTGAAATTAGCCTTAAATTTCCTTGATACATATTTAATACATAATATTTCACAATATCAGTTATACACATTGAAATCAATTTTTTAGATATTTAAACAAAAATTTTAAATATAAAAATATATAATAATAACATCATAAAAAAAAGTATAGAGTAATACACTGCAAAGTTTTGCATAAAAAAATGAAAAATATGACTAAAAAAAAAAAAAAAAATAAAGAAAATTCTCATTATTATTATCATTTATATAAATTAATAAACACAAAAAATTAATAAATTTTTAAATATTGCTACTTTACTAAAAATATTTTTGTTATAAGAAGCTTGAAGACCAATAATTGTTCTAATTATGTTCTAATTCCATTTCAGATGATTATACAATAATTCATGCCTAATCATGCCTAGAAATGTGGAATTGCGCAACTCATATAATTAAAAAAAATTATACGAATAATAATAATAAGTTGAAAATATATGTGTTTAGTTTAATATTTTATAAAAATCTTTATAAATTTATAGAATTTATAATTCTATTACATATAAAACTGGCTTTGTGTAAGAAAACAAATAATAATGTAATTTATTTACTAAAAATATAATTACAGAAATACTATAAAAAAAATTATGAAAAAACATAATTTAAATAATATATTTTACGTAATTATATATATAATTATTAATTTAATAATTTATTTATTTATATCATTATAATATATACACAATGTGTAATAATATAATCTCTATTGAAAAAAAAAAGAAACTAATATTTATAATTAAAAAATTTTATTTCATTATAATAAAATATTAGAAATATTATAACAATTATTAAAATATTATAAATTATTAGTAAAATATTGAAAATAATATTTATTATTTATTATTTGATTCTATATACTATTCTATAGTAACTATCTGTGCAATTATCGATAATAGCCATCTACGTACTCAACTTTATCGGCTGAATTACATTATTTTATAGTTTAAAATGTAATTTCTATTTTGAGTATATTTTATTATATTAGATTGCAGAGGGCGCAAGAAATATTCTCTTTCGAAGTCGATATTTCAGAACATGTGGCATGAAGTTTTGTAAGATGTCAAGTCTATTTTATAACTCATCCGTGGCAAAAATATGCAACCAACCAATAGGAATAAGTATGAAAGTATTCGTTAATCGAGCAGTGGGGAAAGGGAGTGACGAGTGACTACGAATTACAATTAGCGACACAACAAATGAAAGCGTGACGTGAATACGCTGGTTTACCATACCGCGTCGGGATAATGTCGTTCGAGAAGAAAAACGTTATTCGTTTATAAAGCAGGGTACATAAAAGCCCCGTAATTTAATCTCGGCACTGTTTTATCGTACAGTTGCCAGAAAATGGAAGCAGACTATCAACCGACGCTAAATCCAACGCGAACTTTGACAGGTGAGCTTGTCTATCGCGTTTGTTGACGTTGCTCTAGGTGTCAAATAAACGTTACATCAAGTACATATCGCCAAAAATCGTGATTGTAAAAGTTCATCTGGCATCGACGTTTTTCTGTTCGTTTTAGCGAGAAAACATTTCACGATGGATCTCAGTCTCCTATGTGGATAAGCACATCGATAAGTGACGAATAATTCGCGTATTGACACGATAGTGCGTATTACAAAATCCAAGATTTGATCTTAACTTGACATAGTTCCAATCCTTGGTTTAAATATATATACATATCAATAGAAAATTTGTTCTTTTAAGTTTCATAATCATAATATAGTGATTTGTAAACACCAATGAAAAATATCAAAATATTTATTGGAGATCATATGTACTGTGTAATGTGATCGGGAAAAATAATCTATAACGAGAAACCGCGAGATGTATACTAGTCATCAATTTATTATAATACTTGTTTTACAAATATATTTTTTTTTTTGTTATTATTTAGTATTTTTTAAGTATCTATTTATAATGCAAAACCATTGATCAAATAAAGAGTTGCTAATGTAGTGTTTTGTGATTCATTGAAACATATTTGATGCAGACAATAATGCGCATACTTCTGTTTGTATAATAGCAATAGCTAATGAAGTCGAAGACCCATACCCAAGTTTGTCAGATTATCATGATTATGAGCCCAACTTGGAGTTCGATGATACTGAGTTACAAACTACTTCTAATGGTAAAACATTTAAACATAAAATCCAAATTTTGATAAAATTAGATAAAGTTTTTTATAATAATACAACTACATGAAAAATATATATATTATTGTAAAATATTTTTTAATTTTAAAAAAATTTTTTTTTTGAAGAATTTAAATTAATACATTATTATATTTTAAAATTTAATATTTTTAGTACTTTTATCTTATTTTAGAATATAATTGAAATATTTATTTTATAGTACAGCTTTTAGAAGAAAAGTTGGATTTAAACAGTGCTGCAGGAACTGGAAAAGATTATTTGGAGAGTCCAGTAAGCGATGGAACAATTGAAGAAAACTTTGAAGAAGCTTTGGTAGATGCTCCAGTTATCGAATCCGGTGTGTGACCTTTTATCTTCTGTTAGTAGCCACTAAATGTCATGGCATTTGGGGCTTAGCAGGTGAATTATGTAGATCATTGTACGGTTTATTATTGCATGGTATAACAATGCATAAAAGCCAAGGTTAAATGACTCTTTTTTATTTCATTTACAATTAAATTACTTTGAATATTTATTTCTTAAAAAGAGTCGAAGGGAAAATGATAAAAATTTAACATAGAAATAAAAAAATAATTACGAATATAATATGCTAATATATGCTAAGTAGCAGAGGATCTTGCTGCATTGGATGGTGAACTTGTGGATGAAGAAGATTATCTTGATATATCAAGATATGGCATTGTAGAAGTGGTTGGTGATGATAATGCTGGTCGTAAAGTAATAGTAGTATCTGCATGTAAATTACCTCCTGTTGGAAAAGAAACTTTTAATTATGCAAAACTTCTCAGGTTTGTATAAAATAAATATTTATTACAATAAACATTAATTTTTTAAAAATTTATTTGATTGTTTTTACAACAATATATTTATTTGACAGGTATCTTACACATACTTTAGACACCTTTGTAGAACAAGACTATAGTCTAGTTTATTTTCATTATGGTCTTACTTCAAAAAATAAACCACCATTGTCCTGGTTATGGCAAGCATATAAAGCTTTTGACAGAAAATATAAAAAAAATTTGAAAGCATTATATTTGGTGCATCCAACTAATTTTATTAGAATTGTATGGCAAATATTCAAGCCAGCTATTAGGTAATTTTTTCTTTTTATTACTAATTTATGAATTTTTTTTTCAATTAACACTAACCAAAGTTGATATTATTTTTATTTTTTTAGTGCAAAGTTTGGTCGAAAAATGATGTATGTCAATTATTTAGAAGAGCTAGCACAATACATTAATCTTGATCAACTTATTATACCTCCTCAAGTAATAGAGTAGGTATTTCTTTTTAATTATAAATATCTTAATTTTGTCTTCATATTAATTGCCTATATTAATTTTTAGACACAATGAACAGCTAATGTTAAAGAATAAAAAGAATTTACCAACAAGTCCACCTCAGAGTACGGTAACAACACCAGTTGGTACCACTCAATTTGGAGCAAGTCTCACTTTTATTAAAGAAAATAACAATGGCGATCCTATACCACCAATAGTGCGACAATGCATTGAATTTCTTGATATGCCTGATGGTATATGAATTATATAATTTAGTTTTTATGTATAGCGTATTCCAGATATTTTTCCGTTAAATTACTAATATAGTTTGAATTAATGAGCAAAAATAAGAAAAAAATGTTACATAAACATAAGTTTTTTTCATTTAAAAGTTATAATAAAATTATAATCTTCTTGATTTCAGTTTTTCTTCAATATAGCATAAGAATAAGTGAATAATATTTATTCAATTTATTTACACAAGTTGTGTTTATTATTAAAAGTGTATTGAATTAGAAATGATAATAAACATAACTCATGTAACCAGATTAGATAAAATATTGCTAATTCTCATGTTATGCTAAGAAAAGAATAAGTAATTTATATTTTTGTTTAAATGAAATATTTCAGAATCTATATTTAACTTTTTTTTTTCTTATTTTTACTTAGAACATGCTTTTTGTCATATTTTGTCATATTTTGTCATAATTTGACAAAAAAATTCTCGGATATTCGAAATATTTGCTACCTTATTTAAAAAATAATATAATAATATCATTTTATTATGTTATTCTGTATTTATAGCATTAGAAACAGAAGGAATATTTAGAAGATCAGCTAATGTAGCAGTAGTTAAAGAACTTCAAAATCGTTGTAACCAAGGATTACCAATTGATTTTCAAGGAGACCCGCATATAGCAGCTGTTCTTCTTAAAACATTTCTTCGAGAATTAGATGAACCACTTATGACATATGATTTATATGATGAAATAACACAATTTCAAGGTAAACATTTAGATTTTATTTTTTTTTTTACTTATACTTTATATTCTATAAATAAAAATATATTGAAATTTTTTTATTATTTATTTTATTTTAGCTTTATTAAAAGATGAACGTCCAAGACGAGTTAAAATATTAGTACTTGAAAAACTTCCAGAAGATAATTATAAGGTTTTAAAATATATCGTACAATTTTTATCAAGGGTAAATTGTTATTTTATGAATTATTTATTCTTATTTTATGATTTTATAATAAAATATATAAATTTATATAATAGGTAATGGACAGATGTGATTTAAACAAAATGACATCGAGTAATCTCGCCGTTGTATTTGGTCCAAATCTTGTCAGAGCACCACCTTCACGTGGAATGTCACTTTCCGCAATAGGTCCCATTAATCAATTTATAGACTTTTTATTTACTCATCAGGATAAAATATTTATTATATAAAGAAAACATAGAATTGAACGCTAAAGGCCTAATTTAAAACGAAATTAATACTTTATCTATGTTATAGAACAGAAATTTTATAAATTTGGCTGCCAAGTTTGATATTATATGATCTTACATAATATAACTTCGAAGAAAATTTTATAGAATTTTTATTAAAAATTATATTAAGTTCCTGAAAATTTCATTTTAAAATGTAAAAACAAAAATCTCCTTTAGATCTTCGAAGTTATATCAAACTTGTTGAAACTTGAACGTAACAACTCGTGTATAATATTCATATTTAATTATAACATTCGTACTTTGTTGAAAATTTATATAACAGATAATGGACAGATCTGGTTTAAACAAAATGACATCGAGTAATCTCGCCGTTGTATTTGGTCCAAATCTTGTCAGAACACCACCATCACGTGGAATGTCACTTTCCGCAATAGGTCCCATTAATCAATTTATAGACTTTTTATTTACTCATCAGGATAAAATATTTATTATATAAAGAAAATATAGAATTGAACGCTAAAGGCCTAATTTAAAACGAAATTAATACTTTATTTATGTTATAGAAATTTTATAAATTTGGCTGCCAAGTTTGATATTGTATGATCTTACATAATATAACTTCGAAGAAAATTTTATAGAATTTTTATTAAAAATTATATCAAGTTCTTGAGAATCTCATTTTAAAATGTAAAAACAAAAATCTCCTTTAGATCTTCGAAGTCATATCAAACTTGTTGGAACTTGAACGTAACAACTCGTGTATAATATTCATATTTAATTATAACATTCGTACTTTGTTGATTAAAATATTTTTATATTTAAATATAGAGATAGAAAAATACTTGCATACCTAATATCACAAACAGTGTTTAATTATACAACTTGCACAAAATTTTTTTTTTAGTAAATTAATATAATAATTTCATGGGACATTAAAATATTGTAAATCAATCTGGATATACAATTGAAAAATATGTAAAGTTACATAAAAATTAATGGTATACCAAAGATATTATGAAAAATATCATGCAATTTATAAAATATAGGATTATTTAAAAATAGCATAATGTAGTAAAACTAGACAGGCAAATTATGTTGTACAGGATGCCTTGCTCGCATAATTTTATTAACTTAAGCATTAACATGACAAATGTCATAAAAGTCATAATAATTATATTGTTATAATTTATGATATTAGCCAAAGCAAAAATATAGTAATGAATTTAGAAACTATTAATAATATATGGCATCCTTTGTATTAACATTATGTGTGTGTATATATATATATATATATATATATATATACAAAGATTAATAGCACTATATACAAGTTTAATTTGATTAAACAAAATTGTTTTTTTTTTATTATACATACATAAATACAAAAAATTTTGATGCAGTGTTAAAATCATATTACAAAAAATTAACAATAAAATTTCTTATTTTTAAGTATAAATTAAGTTACTAATATAGTTAGCATATTTATATGATATTTGGTTTGTAATTTCCATACAATGAAAATTTATAAATAGCAAATTCAAAAAGAAAAAATAATTCGTATGATTATTTAAAATAATAACAAATAATGGAATTCATTATTCTTTATTATGATAATTTAACAATTAAATTAAAATCAATGCCAGGGTATCATGTAATGTAATATTTAGTATACTGTTTGTTATCACTTGAAAGATGAAAGACTTA
Source organism: Apis florea (assembly GCF_048593485.1). Taxonomy (NCBI): domain Eukaryota; kingdom Metazoa; phylum Arthropoda; class Insecta; order Hymenoptera; family Apidae; genus Apis; species Apis florea. The sequence continues at coordinate 460,610 of NW_028256473.1, read as the reverse complement.
TAATAATCTTTCTATTATCATATGTGTATCTTTGTACATTTTCTTAAATAGTCCTGCCATTATGGGTTTCTGGGATAAAATAGAGGCTCATTGCCTAATATGTTCTCTGTTATGGAAAAAGACTAACCCAGACCTATATAGAACTGACACAAGTACATTCCTTGTTATTAATAGAATAAAAATATTACATAAATATATAATTATTTATATAAAAAAAATATTAAAATGATATGTCATGATATATATATATATAAATATTACAAATGTATAATTTTCTAATTATTTTGATGTTCTAAATTTTGCTCTTATTTATAAATAATCACTTTGTATATTTACATTTAATTTAAAAATACATTATAAAAGAATTTATCATTTAACAAAATAATGTTTATATTGCTAGTATAGATGGATTTATGGATGTTTAATCCATGTATGTACCTGTGATAGAATAGAATATTGTACTTTAGGCTCACAAATATTGTGCATGTAATTAGTAAGTTCTTTATTTTATAACTAATTAAATCTAATCTGAAATTCGAATCAACATTCCCAAGAAATAACATCGTATTAAATACGTATATATATTAATTAACCTTTTTATTAAAACATAATAGTATTTAAATATATATACATTTATATGAAATACATATATCTATAATTGTGATGTCTTCTAGCATATATGACGTATATGAGTAACAAGATATTTGGTTTATGAGTCAACTGAGGTTCTATCAATGTAATTGAATATTGAAATACATAAAAATCAACTCCCAAAATATAATTAGTTTTTCTTACCTTACACTCAGTTAAATTATTTAGGCTTAGCAATTTTTTTCTTATATTATATTTTATTCCTTAAAAATAAAATATTAAAAATTTTGATATATGTTACTTAATATGTATATGTATATATATACATATATTATACATACATACATACATACATATATATACACACACATTTCTATATATGGCTTGTTCAAAATTAAAACCAATTTTAATATAGATATCTCAAGTTAAGATGTATGTGAAGAACCACCACAACAGGAACTTTTAATTGGTTCAGTTTCTTCACCTTCATCTTCAACCACAACAACATTACGACGTATACTACTTGTTCTTGATAATGTAGATTTTTGTTCCATTAAATCTGCATGTTCTATCATTCGTACTGTTAATTGAAAAAACATTTCTTCAATATTTTCATTTAATTTGGCAGAAATATGAAAGTGCATAGCTCCTGCTTTGTTAGCAAATCTAATAAAAAAATTTTATATTAAAACAAATTTTATAATATAAGGATAATCAAAAATCAAAAAACTTACTCTTCTGCTTCTTCGATATAAACACGTCTATCCTTTTCAAGATCTATTTTATTTCCAGCTATTGCTAAACAAATTCCACTGCCTAACATTTTCCTAAGTTCTGTAACCCAATTTATTACCTGTGAAATGAACGTTAATATAGGATATAAAAAAATAGAATAATATATTTCTTTAAATTTTTACCCTTAAGAATGTATCGTAATCAGTAACATCATAAACTATAATGGCACCATTTGACATTCTGTAATAAATTGGTCCCAATGCATGAAATTTTTCTTGACCAGCAGTATCCCATATTGCCAAGTTTACTTTTTTTTCATGTATAGTCAATTTTTTATTTAAAAAGGAAGCCTGGAAATATAAAAACATTTCAGTACTCATTATAATTTATCAACCATAAAAACATTACAATCATAATTATATATAAACAACAAATTAATAAATTTAAGATATAAACGAAACATAAAATAATACATTAAAAATTTATTACCTGCAATGTGCTGATATGTCTATCGTTAAATTTGTTTTCAACATATCGTAATGCAACAGAAGTTTTTCCAACACATCCTTCGCCGAGCAATACAACTTTGAAATTATAGACATTATTGGTGCTACTAATTGAACTAGCCATAATTTGTATATAACTAATATATATACTTAGAATACAATATGACAGTTGGAAATGCGTACAATAATCGTTGATAGAACAATTTATAGAGTATATTGACGACTGACGATCATAACGATGTGATATTCACGGGTGGGGCCCCTCATGCGGCTTTGTCCCCCTCTACGCTAGTATTTTACAGCAGTGGGGCATATTACGTATCTCCTATACATTTCGCAGTTACATATTTCTTCACTTCATAAATCTATATAGCGTAAATTATATTTGCTTGAGTGAAACATTTTTTTTTTAACTATGAACAACTATAATCGTTACTTAATCTTTTTATTTATTATGAAAATAGTAAATTATATTTTAATTTCTCCATATTAGGTGCACGAAACTTGCGCGAGATCCACACTGGACTCGCATGAATAGTATCTTGGTTTCCTTGACGACAATAGCAAAGTGGGGGAAATGTATCTTATTCACAAATAAAGTTTAGATAACACTGATTTAGAATTACCATGAACTCATGATAGCATACATTTAAATTTTCATTTCTCTTCAGTGTCAAAATAAGAAAAATCAACTATTTTTTACTTTACCATGTATCAAGAAAGAAATAGAAGTATCTATTCTTACTTCAAATATATAGCCGATAGATGGCAAATTATGATTATTTATCAAGTGTTCATGTTTCGAAGTTCAAAAGATGTTACTGGACTTTAAATGAAAATGTATGATGAATCAAAAAATTATAAATAATTCATGTCTAATAATTTCAATGTTATATGAAAAAGACAAAATTTTATATAATAGTTGTGAATAAAATTTATTTTTGACTTATTAAATTAAAAAAAAATTATATCTACGTATAATTTATTTTTCATTGTATTTATTATCCATGAAGATGGCGCTATTTTCACTGTTACTAAGGTACCGCAATTTTATTCAAATTACTCTGACAAAACACATTTTCTTGTATGTATTAGGAAATTCATTGTTTATATATAGACTTATATACAAAAATTTAATTGAGATAATAAATCAAATTTTGTTTGTATCTTAAAAAAGTAGAATTTGTACTGTTCTAGAACTCTGGTGGTATATTATCGAACTGATGTCCAACAAAAATCAAATCTTTTCACCGGAAATCAAACTTATACAAGTAAGAACAAATTTATAATTTAAGTTTCTTATATTGTTAAAACATATTGAACAGAATACATAATAAATTTTTTTATGAAAATTATATTTATCAGAAATGAAAAACAAATAATAACAACATGAAAATTATAATTTCTTATTCAATACATACAAATGCTCGTTTGATTAGAGTATGCAACAGAGCCAGCGCCGTGAGTCTGCGCAAAGAAGTTCTCAAATCTGGCCGTCACCTGTATTGAAAAGGTAAGTACTCTGCTGTCATTAATCTTAACATCTTAATATGAATTTCGCGATCACGTGTCATAAAAATACGATGTATTGATAACATAAGACAATGTCAGCAACTTTGTAGATTGTCACGCGAAATTACTCACGTGATTAAGATAAATATGTTCCGAGATGTCAGCGTCTTCGGCTCTGAACTCAGAATCTGCCAGGCTGCTGTATCATCATCGATACATTTGACACTTATTTTTCATTCCTGCCTTTTCATCGACTATTCTCTTAATCCGTTCTTATTATACATTATTATAGTCGTTCAAATTTTAGTGGTTTATGTCAAGTGCAACGAAAAACTTTCACCAGATCGTAGGTACCGCGTACCTTCACGGAATTTTCATTGTCGGCATTCATCATTGTATTGACAGGACACTGAATAACCTATAGAAAAGATATTCATAAAGTATCATGAAAATCTATCAGTTGTTATATGGTATTCATCTTTCAGACCGACGATGATTCCCGCGTTTTACCTGCGCGGTGTTCCACTTGGCAAGTAGACTTGTTTGTTTGTGCGTGCCGTATCATCTGTCATGGCGTGCCCGCTTGTGGCGGGTATCATATCACTGACTTTTTTGATTATTATTCGTTCAAGGTACATGTCAGTTAGTGTTGTTATATATGTTGTTTGAAAGGAATCGGACAAATAATTTTCAAAAAATTGACTTGAGGGAATATCATATTTATTTAACATTTTGAATATGTATTCTATGTATTCATGAAGACAGGGTTGGTTAGAATAGTGGAAAGGGAAGGAATTGACGATGGCGGCGAACTGTACTGTGCCATGCGCCATGTCGGTCTTTTGCTTGCGCACGTCCTTCGTTCAGTGCACTACGTTTGTCTAGATTTCTTTTTTTGTCTTTATGAAAATGGTACACAATCTGTCACAAACTAACTTCAATAGAAATCTATATTATTTGAAAAGACTCAGCATTATAATTAATATTATATAAATTTTGAAAATTGATAAAACTTTTTTATTTTGAACCGAATAAAAAAAAATTCAATATATTTTTAGATAAAATCGCGGTCTTCAATGTTTATGTATTGCTACACCAATGCATACTCAATTTTTTTCTTTATTTATGGAAATTTTTATGAATTCAATTTTCTTAATTTTCGTAAATAATTTTTAGTATTTTATTTTCCAATTTTTATTTCTTATAATATTGATAAAAAATACTTTTAATGTTGAAAATGAATGTTGAAAGTGTATTTAATAACAATTAGGAATATTTTGTTTTGATGATAATACTTTATGATAGTAATTATTTATATTAATATAATAAGATGGTTATTAAAATAGTTTTCGTTATTATATTTTAATTATAATTATTTTCTCATCAGAATAAATACAACATTTTTATTTATATTTTAATAATCTTTAACAAATTAAAGATATTTATTTAATCTAAATAATAGATAAATAAGATTAAAATATTCACTATATAAAACATTTTATTTTATTATTAAAAAAAATATTAATATTAGTAATTTAATATTTAATAATATATTCAAAATGTTTAAATTTATATTTCTCAAATCGAATAAAAAAGATAATAACGATTTTAAGAATATTAGAAACTAATAAAGGTAGAGAAATGTCATAAAGGTAGAGAAATGTCTCCATGTTTTTATTCTGACCAAAATACCGGAACCTGTTTTATCATAATGTAGGTCATCTCGATCAAATACTTACGACATCATTAAACATCGCCTCAACGAAATCGAAGTTTCTCAGGCTAATATATTTTTATTATTAATTATAATTTTATATATTGTTTTCTTAATACGCACTCAGAGAAAATGTGTTTGCATTTACTTCTACAAACGCATACAATTTGGTGACATGTATTTGTATCAAAAGATGGCACCTTCTATTTTTAAAACTGTAGAAGCAACTAAAAGTAAGAACGAAAGTTGAACTACTGAGAGTTTAGCATGTCAGGGCCATGTTATTCAGACATTATGCATTTTTTATCTTCGTTATATTTATCCTTTCAATAATATGTAAAACAAAATTATTTTTAATTATTATGAATATTATTTATAATGAAAAATAATTGATTTCAAATTATTGATATAGTATATAGTATTTTAATTTATTTTTACATTCAATCAATAACAGATTATAATATGTAAAAAATACAAAAACATATCTGATATGTTTTTTTGAATCTTGTTTTGCTTTAAAAATAGTAAAAATAATTTTATATAATTTTATGATAAGTATTTGATCATAATTACAAATTAGAAATATATAGTGGATATTATATGATAAAATTAAATAGTTAAATTATAGATATCGTAAATTTATTATCAATTGTTATTAGTTTTTGTTTTGATCTTGACTCAATTTATAAACAAAACGTAAAATATAGGTAATGTTGTTTAATATGCGTGCAGTCAGGTCAGAGATTTGAGTCGTATCGGGATGAAGAGGCAACCGATCAACAAACCACGTGGCAACATCGCTATACCCTCCTCTTTTTTCCCCCTTCCTATTGCTTGATGTCCCTTATATCGTCTCCCACTATAATCATTGACTACAACGAGGCGAAAGCACATTTACATTTTTTTGCGTACCATACATTGCAACATTTTTACTTTGAGGTTTCAACTACTGATGGCGCCACTCCCAGAATGAGTAAAAAAATATATCGTTCATTGAAACTAAGAGACAGTACTTTTTGATATATGCACCGCAAGAATTCTATCGCATTTTATATTTTTATAGTAAAATGAATTTGTAGATATCAAATTTTTCATTATATTAATCAAAATTATTAAGATTTTATTTTTACGAATTTTTTATTTTTATATTTTTTCAAATGAATTTATATGATAAATTTATATTTAATAATTGTAGAAAGAATCTCCTAATGAATTACAGTATCGTAGAATATAATAAATGTAAGATGTAAGAATATATAAATTACTAATATCAAATCAATTCATTAAAACTTTGTTATGTTCCTGAATAAAATCATCCTTGAAAAAAACAAGGACAGGTAACATACACAACAAATTTGGTATATTGCACGAAAACTGGTTTACCTCCACGCATTTATTATAATGCATGTCAAATGAATGTCATTATATATTTCTAAATGCTTAATGAAATTGCCAAAATAAAATACACTCTCTAAATTATAAATTTTAATATTGCTTCTTGTGATATATCATATGTTATTTTTTTTTTAATTTAGAAATGATATGAAATAAAATATAAATAAGCAATTGAAAAATAGATAGAAATATAATAGTTGAGATAATATCCTTTCTTTAAATTTAATAATTCATAAATATAACGGAGACATTGTTTATAAACACAATAGATATTGCTACATCATTCGGTAAATGTCATATTACTTGCATATAGCCAATAGATTTTCAAACTCAATCTTTTTTAAAATTACAAATGAAAAATTTTATTTTGATTTTGTTTTATTTTTTTTTTATATAAGAAATCTTCTAATATCCGCTTTTATATGCTATTTAATTACTTTTTGTATATTTTATTAAAATATATACTATAATTTTATATTTTCTTTTCTTTTTTCAAAATTATATCAATTTTGAAAGAATAATTTTAAAATTATATTTAGGTATATATCTTTTTATTGATAATTAAAAATATATTCTATAAAGTTATAATATTTGTAATAATCATTAAAAATTATATTAGTTTAAAATACAAGATTTTTTGTTACATTATATAATTATAATAATATATAAAAATATATTTTATTAAAATAATAAATATAAAAAATCTCTGCACATTAAAATTTTATAATTTGTTTAATAACGATAAAAATTACTAATAATTTGTAGAAAAATTACATATTTGTATCGTATTACAATAACTTTTACACTGTAATTATGATATAACTATGATGTATAATGATAAATGGCAAGTGATTTTAGTGTTTCTATATAGAAAAAAATGTTTATAAAGTGTCGATTTCCTGTAGCACGTTGTTTTTCTTTGCAGTTTTATCGTGTAATATAAAGTGGGGATTCGTGAAATTCTGGACGCCCCCTAGTAGCATACGTGCGTCACAGCGTGTAGCGTCTTGCACGTATACTGTCAAGCCAAAATCGCGGTGTTAGTTACAGAACTGGCAACGAATCGATGTAAACAAGTAAAATAAAGATGGTGACGATCAGTGACTTTTTCGTCATAACAAATTATCGCGATTGAACTTTTTACATGCTTTTTATATATTATACGGACAGAACGGAGCTAATTTCGACTACTGTCACGATCATCGAAACATGCTGTTTTCAGTAAAGGTACATTATTTTCAGGACGCGTTAAACATACGGTTAAACCAACGATTATTTTATCTTTGTACCTATATGCAATTCTTCTTTGTAGGTAATTACTTACAATTATAAACATAAACCGATAATAAATTGTGAAAAAAGATATTGGAATGAATTTGGTTGGGATAAACTTTTATTGGTTTTTTATGAATTTGTTATCATGTGATATGATTTCTTTATGTAAGATCTTATAAAATTTTAATCTGATCATCTATATGTTGATTTAAAAATATTATTTAACATTTCGACTTTTACAGAAGCAGTCTGAAAATAACGTGCAAAATGTTTAGTTTTCATAAACCAAAAGTGTATCGATCTAGTACTGGATGTTGCATCTGTAAAGCTAAATCAAGCAGGTAAGCAATATAATAATTTCAATAAATATTATTTAAATACATAATATTTAATAAAATAAATTATTATTAATATTAATCTTAAAATTATAACTAATTTATAATTCCTTTTTTTCTTTATAGCTCAAGATTTACAGATAGTAAAAAATATGAAGATGATTTTATGGAATGTTTTCAACTTGAGGAAAGAAGGACTGGAGAAATTTGTAATGCATGTGTACTTTTAGTAAAAAGATGGAAAAAATTACCTGCAGGAAGTAACCGCAATTGGAGACATGTATGTTTTAATAAATATAGTATTATTTTTATTATATTATATTTTTATTATTTAATTAAACGTAATTATCTATAAAATAGATCATATTTTTATGCTTTTTATGCTATAGGTTGTAGATGCACGTGCAGGACCTGGTATTAAATCATTGACAAAATTTAAATCAAAAAATAAAAAGAAAATAAAAGATATACCGGAAAAGTTTGAAAAGATTATGAAGAAAAAACATATGTATTTAAAAGCAGATAGAGATCGGGAACAAAGCCCAGCAATGAGTGATGATTTAACAGGTTAGTAATATTAAAGTTTGTATTATTAAATAAAAAATTCCAAAATCATAATTTCATCTTTTTTTTTTTTTGTTTTTTTTTTTTTTTTTTTTGTTTTTTTTTCTCTCTTTTTTTTTTTTCTAGAAGATTATTTGAATGGAGATGGTAGTAAAGGTTCAAGTCGAGCTGGTAGTCCTGTAGGTAGTGATGATATTCCAGTAACTGAAAAACAATTAGATATGCAAGATGATCCAGAATCAAAGGATGACTTAACTGTCAATGGTTTTATTGATTTAACATATTTTAAAAGGTTAATCTTATTATTAATTTTTATGAGTGATTATAAAGTTTATAATAATTTATAAATGTAATTTGATGTTTTGTTTGTTTTTAAAATGTATATATAATTTTAGGGAGATTATTTGTTGTGGAACAATATTTAAAGGTCGATATGGAGAAGTAATAGTGGATCCTTCATTGATAAAACCTTGTATTGGTTGTATAGCTAGACAACAACGACAACAACAAACAAATGCATTAAGTTGCAGTCCTGTGCATAGTTCTGCATCTGCTAGCCCTGTTCACAGTTCTGCATCTGCTAGTCCTGCTCATAGTGTAGAGTCTAATACAGAAACAATGGTCTCTAAACAAGCAAGTAAAACATTTAGTGATTCATCGTCAGATTCTGGCTATGACGAATCTTCCAACCAAGGAGTTGGTGAGAGTAAAATTACCAAAATTATTCAAAATGCAAGTGCTACTGTAAAACCAGCAGTTAAAATACAACCATTGAAGAGTGTTCAATTAAAAGCTATACCAGTATCGGAAGCTGTCAGGTTAAAAACAGATGTACCAATTAAATTGGTACCTATAAAACAAATTGATCAATTATCTTGTAAACCATTATCATTAGTTTCTTCTGCTAATGTTACTTTAAGCAGTAGTACTTCACACTCCATTGTTACCGTCCCAAATAATCCACTTGTCGATTTTGCCATGCACGCAGCCTCTTCCAGGCAATCAGTCTCTAATTAATGTCAGTCTTTTATAGAATTTTAATTTATTTTTTTTTTTTTTTTTTTTTTTCATATATAGTTAGATGTATGTTATGATGCAAAATTGTGTGTTATGCTATTATTATCTTTTCAGATTACAAAGGCTCTGGATAAGAGTGTTTAAGTTTTATCATATTGAACACAGAGAGTTTATAATGTTATAAATGGTGAAAAAAATCTTGTAATTAAAATAACTGTTATAATATACAGTAGATAGTGCTCTTAGAAAAGATTGCATAGGATTCATGTCCTTGATCGTTGGTTGTTGAAAAAAATATATATATATAATTATATATATTATATTGTCTTTATGGACGTGAATTCTTGAAGTGTATTCAACGTCTATTAGATAATTTTTAAGAATGATAGTAAAAAACAAAAAAAAAAAAAAAAAAACAAAAAACAAAAAACAAAAAAAAAAGAAGAAAAAAAAAAGGAAAAGAGCACAATGTTTCTACTGAAAACCGTTTGTAGCATATATAAAATGCTCATAAACTGCCATATATTTTAATCGATAATTTTCTATAAATGACATTATCAATGGAAAATTATCAATTATTTATATAAGTTAAATAATTAGCTATGTACATCAAAACACTGTGATGACATTGTAATCTAACATGAGATATAAGATTATTATTCAACAAATGGCAGTTTATAGTACCTTCATTCTAAGCATTAGTTGATGTATTCTATGATATAAAAGTTTTCTTATCCATGGCTTTTTGTTTTCTGGATTATCTATCATTATATATGTGAATATTTGTATAAAGTTCCAAGATGCCAATCACATTTCAAATATTTGGGTCCAAAAATTTTAAAAAATTTACTTAGGGTCATGATAGCTACATTGTACCAGATGCATTTGATATGATTCATATAATGGTCCATGACGTTAAAATTAAGTAATTCAACTTAAGAAATGAATGTGTTCAGGTACTATAAATCCTGAATGACCCAATAATAATAGCAATAATATGAAGAGTAACTTTATAATAAAATAAACAAAGTCTCTTGAATAGTATCATATCGACATGATAATATATTTAGGCAGTATTATTAGAGAGAGAAATTGAATGAGAATATGGCAATCAGATTGGCAAACTGGACCAGTAAAAATTCATTATAATATTTCAGGGTGATTGCAGCATTAATATAAAAACAATTGATTGACAGAGTATCAACATATAAAATAAGTATAATGCTAAATAAGTGAAAACTGTTAGTTCCTAGTTTACAAAGATGGGCACATAATTCAACAAAAGCACATGAATGTACCTGTTAGGAACAGATTTCTGTGATCATTGGAATATTCGTTTTCGCTTCTTTTCTTTTTTCTTTTTTATCATTTTTATCTTTTTTTTTTTTTTTTTTTTTATGGTTAATACATAATCTTATGCGCACAAGGATAATCCAAATTAAAATATATATTTCTAACCCAGGAGTGATCACAATGTTTTTAGAAATGATATTTTATAAAGTGCATCTAAAAAAATATATAAATTTGATATTATAAAAAGAAAAAATTAACTATTTTGTATCCAAAATTAAAATAATCTTAATATTAAAGCCAAAGATGTGAAAAATGTATGCATTTATTTTATATTGAAAATAAGTAATTTGATCAATAACATATACATTTTTATTCAAATATTTGACTAATAAGTTCAAAATTAAAATTAGGAATGTGCAATATATAGTGTTTTTATATAATATCATGCATAATACAAAGTTATTCTATAATTAACTAAATTTTAATATTAATGTACTTCTGGGATAGTAGCAATCTTTATAGTAAAATTTTTCTTACATTTCTCTTACATCATTTTTCTTATATAGGCAAAACTAACTTACAATTTCAAAATGCTGCGTTTTTGCTGCCCATCTGGCTTAAGCTCATTGACAATCGTTATTTAACAAGGAAATAATAACAGTTTTTCATATAAAATCAAACATCGAAATGATGATTTGTCTAAGGACAATGTTAATTACCTTGTCCTTCTACAAATTTTAATTGTACATTTCTTTGGACTAGGAGACTTTCTGATCTCTTTACTGTGAATATTAATAACTATGTTCTTGTTGTAACTCACATATGTTATGATTTACATAATAATTAATATATATATCGAGAATAAAGGTTGGATCATAGATCTGTAAACCATGTATATTTAGCAATTTGTATATTGATTTTTTTTTAAGTGAAAATAAATTTTGCAACTAAAAAAGCTCAAATTACAATTAAGATTTCTATAATATACTCAATCAATATATAATATATAATTTTTTTAATATAATCTTTATAAACTTTCTATGATCCTTCCTTAACAAAATGAAAATAAGAAATACTTGTTTAACTTATTTATTTTGTAAGTTTATTTACTTGCAATACATACTATTCCTTTTCTATATGAATTTATATATATTTTTATACAAATTAATCTTTGCTTTTTATGAAATAAAGTTTAGCACTGCCAGGAAAGAGGGATATAAGAGGAATATTTGAATATTCCAAGTCAATCTGCTGGCAATTCAATGAATTATTTATTTTCGATTAACTCATATATCTAATATATATTAATCTATTATTGAATTATTTACATTTTAAGAGAAAAAAAAATTATAAATGGTGCCCACAGATTGATTGAACAGCATTCAAAGAAAAGCATTAAAATAATATAAAGAAATTTTTTTTATATAAAAAAATTTTGTAATAAAAAAAAGTGGTCTCATATTCAAAGTAACAGTTACGTGATACATAAAGAATACAAATAATTGCGTGTGTTTTTAAGTGAAAATGTGAATGATGCATTAAAATTTTATTAATTAAAAGAATATATATGATATATTGCACATGCAGCTATTAAAGATATACATGCGATCTATTGTAAATAGCTGCAGAACATCAAATTATCTTACATAGATATAATGTATAAAGTTGAAATTAAAAAAAAAGTATAATATTCGATTATTTAGATATATTCTAAAAGCGGAATAATTAAAATTTCTATTCATTGCTAACATGTAACTTAGATTTGATGTTTTTTTGTTACAAAGATATAATAATTAATATATGTTGATTTAAAGTCTTGAGAAAGTAACTTTTAAATGTACTGTTTGTGAGATCTATTGAAAAATATCGAAAATATCAGAAGATTGTCACAAGAAAAATTATGTACTTAAAAATTTGATTCGTCTTCCTCTTTCTATCTTTCTTTTTTTTCTCTTTATCTTTATTTCTCTATATTTTCTCCACTTTCTTTATAATATTTAATTATAAATACATACAAAATATTATCTAAAAAAAAATATTAATAAAATATTCATTTTAAAGTGATGAATTTAAAAATTGATGACCATGATTTCAATAAATCTTACAAACATTATTATTAAACATAATTATTTTAAAAAAATGAAAATATTATACAAGATTTACTTTCAAAATTTACAATATGTCAGTTTTTATTTTTTTCTAAAAAATATAAATAGAAGAAAATCAAATTATGAAAAAAATTAATGTAAATTATTGATTTTTATATTAACATTTTATTACATCAAAATTCATGACACGAAATGCTTCGTTTTAACACGTTGAATACGTTATTATTATAATATATCCAAAATAAAAAAAAAAAAAAAAAAAAAAACAAAGTACATGTTACATAATGAAAATGTGATTTTGATAAAAGAACTGCGTGATTTTGGCAAATCGTTGATTTCAAATTGCATTTTTTTTTTCTTATTATTATCATATTTTACAAAACAAGAATTAATTAATTAAGAGAAAAAACAGGGAAAAAGAAAGAAAGAATCCGTGAGCGAGAATACAAAATAAAAAAAAAAAATAATGGTGCAAGTATTTTACTATAGTGACCTGGCAGATTCCGATATTTAAATATTTTGCGATGAGAAAAATGAACAATTTTTCCGAAAATTTTTCTGTGTAAACTTTTTTTTCTACGTTTATGTATAACAAATTTAAAAAAAAAATGAAAAAAGAGGATCGTAATAACTCGATGTAAAAAATCTTTGAACTGATTTTACGATCCATGCACAAAATTGATGAGATGATTTATTTGAGTAAAAGGTAACTCTTTTCTACTTTTTTTTTTTTTCCATTTACGGTGTTTATTTACATTCAGTAATATTAAACTGAAGAATAATTTATATAATTGCATGTTTTTATATGCATATGTTGAAAAATTGTGGTGCAACTCTCGGTCTGAATATTTTGAATGTTTTCGTGCGTTCTTATCTTATGCATTACATGCCGGTGTTTGTTCTTGTATATATTTTTGTTCCTTTTCTTTCAATTACTTTTTTTTATTTTATTTTTCTTCTTTGTTTTTTTTGTTTTTTTTTTTTTTTGTTTTTAATAAGTTTCATCTATAAATATTTATATATCGCATTAGACATTTTTTTTAAATTTATACAAATTGAGAGAGAAAGAGACAGATAAAAGAGGAATGACAATTTTGAAGCATGATATAGCATAGAAAAAACATATATAAATGTAATATATATGTTTTATAATGTCGATCTCGCAAGAACGTCTTAATTATATGATAGTGGTGATGGTGGTGGTGGTAGTGATGATAATGATGATAATGATAACGATGATTTGCCCATTGCAATTGTGCAGTAAACACAGAGAGAAAGGAAAACTTTTACATCAATTTATTAAAGATATAACGATTGTGAGACTGATCGATGTATTTAGCAGATAATTTTTATTTACATAAAACTATTAGAGATAGGAAAAGATACATTGTACTATTCGTACATATATTATTATTAATGAAATTCTAATGATAAAAATAAGAAACGAGGACTGCCGCAACAAATATTTCTCGTTATCGCAATGATTATTATATATATACAGTATGAAATATTTGTATATACATACTTCGCATATATATTAATTCTAGACTACATCTAATTCCAATCATTGTACAATGATCATGGAAGTATTAACTCGTTGATCGATTATCCCATGGCTTTTTTTTAAAATATGATACAATCAATGGGGCAGTTGATTATTACAAACGAAAAAAAACAACGTATGCCACTTTTCGCTATGTACAACTTTGTAATAAAATAATTTTACTTTTAAGGAATCCGTCAGTCACGCAAATTGTTAAACGTTAATAATTGTACGTTCACGAAATTATCGTGAAGATTTTTAACGTAGATCAACGTAACATTTTTTCATGTTTTATTTTGATTGATTCTCATTTTTTGTAGAGAAATTTGTACATTGAATATAGCTTACATTTATATGTATATTATTTTTTTTTTCCTTTTTATTTTTTACAGTATATGCGTCGTCATCATTTTTAAAAACAAAGTAAAATCGACAAATCAACACCAATCAAGGTGAATTAATGAATTTGTACTATATTATATAGAAGATAAACAAAAATGTACATCTACTATATATTATACATTATATACATACATACATATATAGAAAAGTCTGTGAGATACCAAATTTTGATAGATAAATAACATAAATCATAAATATATAATATATATATGTCTTATATTTTTATATAAGACATACTTAAAAAGGATGCGCAATATCTAAAGAAATGTATCTCTAAATTTTATGTTTTGCTTTATATAGATTTACGAAAAAAACAATCTATTATTATTATATAATTATTACGATTATTATAATTATAGTTATTACTACTACTACTACTACTACTATTATTATTATTATTAATATTATTATTATTGTTATTAATATTATTATTATTATTATTATTATTATTATTATTAATATTATTATTATTATTATTAGACTATTAATTACGTCTTTACTGTTCTGCTGTGATGATTAGTCAGTATGACGTATTTAAATTGTCTCTTAAAAAAACTTCAACAAGCTGTTCAAATGATTGTAAGTGAGAGTTCGCTATTGCGGGGATTCTCAAAGTGAATCGAACAAAATTCATGAAACGTGATTGAAAAATTTATAAAAAGTAGAAAATTAAGATATTAAAGCATTTTGCATTTGAATATTGAAAGATCTTTATTGGAAAACGATCTTATGAGATTAATTCGAGCAGCTTTTTAATTCTCCATAAAATGTTTTTATATAGAAATAAGATTATAGAATTAAATAATATAAATTTGACTGATAAATTATGAAGGTTTTTACCTTATATTGTACAATTAAAAAAAAAAAAAATAAAGAAAATCATAAAAGTGCAATTACAATGCTATAGTAAAGAGTATTTTTAAGATTGAGAAAAATATAGAAAAAAAAAACAAAATGAATATCGAATGAAAGTGCAAAATGCTTACTCGAAATATTATATATATATAAATTCATATTGATAGTTTTTTGTAGAAATTCTTTGTATCCATATCTTAATAAAAAAAGAAAGATTAGATGAATAATAAAAATTTATAATTTGAAAAAACACAAAAAAAAAAAATAAAATTTGAATAAATATTAAAAACTAATATCAAATATGGTGCTAAATGCAGGAAGTTTGAGAAACCCTGCTTTATCGAATTATGTTCAAAATATTCTTTTTAAGTTCTATAATATTATTTTTGAGTCAATAATTTTTTATCGATCATATGAATAAGATAGGAATATCAATTAAATGTTCTCATAATTTTCTTGTAATTATTATAATTATAAATAAGTTTTCAAACTATGGAATCAAAATCGAACAAATACAATTTTATAATGCAACAAGAACAATTTGCAATAACTAGATTTTACTGACATAAAAATCATTATATATAACCAAATTTCTCCTGGATATTTTTTTCATAAATAGAAATTAAATTTAAGTGAACGCAATAAGATCTTGCATTTTTATATATACATATATTAATAGAGAATATAAGAAGCACATGTTACTATTATTATTCTTAGAGACATTAAATAGTAATGTTTTATAATTTATATATATTTACATCTATACGTATAATATAAATAGGTAAAACTGTATATAGAGATAATTAAAGTTTTTTACATTCTATTTACGATATATGTATATATATAATATATGTTATATATATTTACACATATATTACAAAATAATGCTTGTGTACGTCGCATACCGAATGAACATTTTTATCTATTGCGTGATAAATAGGTCACGCGAGAAATTATGTACTTATTCCAATTGTTAAATATTGATTAAAATATTGTATATAAAATTCATACAATTTGTCTTGAATTTTTCAATTAAATTTACACAACAAATGAATCTTATAATTTTTTGATATTAATAGTTTATTTACTGACATTAAGATACTTAATAATTCAAAATTTTATATAGAAACAAGTTACTTATCCATTTTTGTATGCTATTATTTTCAAATATATAATCTAATATTTATATAATAAATACTTGCATTTATTCTAATTTTTCATATTTAAACAAAAATTTGATGCATAAAAAATTATCTTTTATAATATATAAATATGTATACAATATTTTGATAATTGAAAAAATTACAATATTTTGATAATTGAAAAAAAATTAAATATAAATTATTAATTATTCATTAATTTTAATTAAAAAAATTCTATATAATTCTTCTATATAATTCTAACACCATTCACATGTTTTTTACAGAAATGTCACGTGTTGACGGCGTGAGAATAGTCGTCATATTTTTATTCTTTTGAAATGAGATGCACAAGTTTCTTTAATGTGATTATTTTTCAGTTCATATTTCTTCAACTAGTTATTTTATTAAAAATAAATTTAAATAGTAAGTAAAAATAAATTTTTATTATTAATTTTATCAAAAAATTGTGTCAAAAAATATTTATTAATCATAATTAGTATTAAAATAATGAAATAAAATAGCAACGCAAAATAATTTAAATTAGTATCAATTTTTTTATATGAAAATAAATTTGAAATTGTTATCTTATGATAGCGTTGAAAATATAAAAAAAATATGAGATGATGTTTCTTCATATGAGATCAATTGGTAGTACTGTTCACGACGTGAAACAAGTGTATTTTTTTCGTCGTATGTTATATGATAAAAATAGTATTCTAAATATTTGGTATTTCTTTGGTAGACAAAATTTAATAATGATAAAGTTCACTCGACCGCGATTAATAACATTTGATGTTACTGATACATTGCTGATGACAAACTTGGAGAAACATTATGCCGAAATTGGTTCTCAACACGGCCTGTCAATTGATCCACATAAATTGGCGCGAAGCTTCAAAAACAACTTTCGTAAACTTAGTCTAGAACATCCTGTTTATGGTAAACATACAGGCATTGGATGGAAAAATTGGTGGAGACAAATAGTTCATAATATTTTCAAAGAGCAACACAATTATATTTCGGATGCTACTTTGGATAAGGTGATAAAAATTATCACGATGTCGAAAATTTAGTATTTATAATGAAATGATTAAAATAAAATTTGATGTCATTTTTATTTAACAAAAAATTATTTCTATATAGATTTTTATATAAAACATGTATCAATATAAATTAAAGGTATGATTTATCAAAAATAAGATTAATATTTTTAGATAAATTAAACTTAACAATTGTTTTAATTTAATTTTTAAAGTGAGTATAAATTATCTATATTTTATCATTACATATTATTTTTTATTTTATACCAATTTTATATTTACGATAATTTAAATTTTTATTTTAACCAATTTTATTTTGGAATTTTTATGTTGATATAAAAAAGATATAAAAATTATAAAATACAGGAAGTACTATTAGAAAAAGAAAAATAATTACCGAAAAAAATCTAACCTAAACTCATACCTACTGTCGATGACCTTTTTTATCATTATGACCCGTAGGTTGCTAACAGTTTGATAAAGTGCTATGGTACGAGCTTATGTTGGCATAAATATCCTGGCACAATCGAATTATTGGAATATCTTCGAGAAAAGGACTTGATTTTGGGTGTAATATCAAATTTCGATGAGAGATTGGAAGCGGTACTTGAAGACACGAGGATTCGTTTTTATTTTTCTTTCGTTTTAACATCTTATGATTTCGGTATTGAGAAACCAGATACTTTAATATTTAATGAAGCTCTTAGGTTAACAAAAGAACGACATAATATCAATATAATTCCCCAACAAGCGATACACATTGGTGATTCTATTAGTAACGATTATATCGGAGCGAAAAATGCTAACTGGAATGCTATCCTTGTTCAACATAATAATAATGTTATAGATGAAAAAAAAGTCCCTACGAAGGATGTGTTTAGAAATCTTCGAGATTTAAAAGTACATCTTTCCACACTTTTAGATAGAGATATGTAATGTACATAATATAGTCAAATGAAAATTGAAAATATAGTATTTTATAAATCATCATAAGATTCATATTTTAACAAAAAATAAATTTATAGGTAAGATTTGTCATAACAAAAAAAACAGGAAAGATTATAAATATTTCTGATTTGTTTATTTAACAATGAAATTAAATACCGATTATATAATACTCTATGTTATATTTTATTGAAATTAATAAAATTATAAATATATTTTATTAAATTAAAATTAAAACATTTAATATTGTTGTATATATAAATAATAAGATAAACGGAAAAATATATCATAATGTTTATAACATATTCTTTATATAATATGTATTTAAATTGTATTTATAATAAAAATATAAATGTATAATAACAATTTTTGACAAATATATCTACAATAACTAATATTATATATATATTTTTAAATATTAATAATAACTTATATACTTGTTGAATTGATGTAAAATATAATTTTATATAAATTTTATATAAAATAATGAATTTTATAATAATGTGATACTGTTACAATTTTATAGTAAACATAAGATAATTTTAAAAATATATTTTAAAATTATTTATATTTTTATATAATACTCTATATTTCATTCATCTTTGTATTTTATTTATTTTAACATATTTTATTTAAAATTAGATAAAAATATGAAGTGAGAATATTTGAAGTATTTTATTGTATTGTTGATAATGATAGGAAGAAGTCATCGTTTTCTAATCTTTTCACTTCCGTTCTAGCAAGATATTACTGATCATGAATTCTATTAAAATAATATAATTCTAAAATAATATTTCAATTCTCAATTCGCGAAAATAAAACTCTATTAAATAAATAATGCTTAATTTAAGATTTTTAATTATTTCAAGATTTTTTTATTGTGTTATTTATTTATTGTGTTCATAAATATATCAAGAAAATATTTTTCAAATTTTTAAAATATTTTTTCTTTTAAAATTAAAAATTTAAAAAACATAATTATATATATTTATACACATTATTGCTAGTAATGAAATATAAAATATAACAATTTCATCGTTACATTTCTTTTAGCCTACACTTCCTACGGCATATTACCACTACAAATATTCGACATATACGATTCTTTCACTCATATCTACGACAACGATACGATGCGATATAACTCTCGTTCAGTATCCCGCTAAACTGTTGCAAGGAAAGAAGCTTTCTTGTGATTTACCAATCTTCTATCAGTTGAAGAGGTTAGAATGAAAATTTATTGTTCATTTTAAAAATTCGTGATACTAATGTGAATTTTTTTATTGAAAAAGAAGTGAATTAGCGATCAATTTGTGTTTCGTGTAATTTTGTGAATATTAATTATTCAAATCTTTATTTTAATAAGAAATAAAAGATTATTTTTTTTGGTTACAAAATTTCTTCTTTAAATTGACATTGTTTATTTTTTAAATTATAACTTATAAATATTTATTGAAATTGCGGTTCGTGATTTATATGTTGAAATATGTGATCAGAAGAAATATGTATATTTATTCTTCAAAATTTTGAAAATTTTAAATAACAAAAAATAGATTTTAAAAAAGAAACAATATTAAATATAAAATAATTTATTAGAATATATATTAATTAATATTTAATTATTTTATTTTAACAAATGTTACTAATTCATTGCAGAATTTTAATTTGAATTAAAAATTATTTTATAAGATCAGTGAAAAATATATGTAGAAATATATAAATTTTACAATAAACATTTTTATTTTATATAGTAATATATTTTATGTATATATATGATTTTATTTTAAATTATAAATTTGTGGTTTTTATATTTAAATTATAATTTTCATAATTTTTCATTGTGAAATGACATAAATTTGAAAACAGAATTATATTCGATTTTTCTAAGTTTTTGTATGTAATTAATATTTTCATTTTAATTTTTATAAAAATTACATGTATATATTTTCTTATGTGTTAAATTTAGTAAATTTAGTATAGAGAAACAAAAAATTAATACTAAAATTAATAAATATTAGATATGAAGGCCAGGAGAACGGAAGATTCCGAAATGCAATCGCGACAGTAAAAATAAAAATTATTGTGGGAACTTTTCTTGTCAATGAACTCAGTCGAAAATTAGTGTATATTCTGACCTTTAAAAAATTCAAAAAAAGTTTGAAAGTTTTCATTTAAAATTATTAAAAAAATTATAAAAAAGAACTCATCTAAAGAAGTTCAAATATGAATAGAGGAAGACACAAGAAAATATTAATTTTAATTGCAATCTGCTTGGTAGCAGTATTTGCGGAACCTGATCCTTTAGACGAACTTTTTTATAGTCGATTTTCAAAAAATCGTGATGAAGATAAATGCTATGATGACAATGGAAGACCACAGGTTCGTAATTTTATTTATTATATTTATATAAATTATTATATTATATAAGTATTAAAACAATTTATTTTATTTTTCTTTCTTTATTTATTCTTTTTTTCTTTCTTTATTATATTTAATTATCAAATAATTATTTTTTATTAATTTAATAATAATAATTTGATTAATTTATTTTTTACTTTTTTGAAAAAAATATAAATTACCTTTCACAATTATATTATTTTATAAAAATTAGTATTATTTTATAAAAATATAAATATAAATATAATAAACATAAACAGACTTTTAATTATTTTCTTTCTTAATTATTTAAATTTTAATTTTTTTTTGAAGATGTTATTACATTAGGTTATCATTTTAAAGATTCGAAATTACATCAATTTTCGACGATAATTATATAATAAATATAATTAAATAACCGCTTTGACTATTAAAGAATTTCAAAAATCTTTAATAAAATTCCAATTTTTATTTTTCTAATTTTCTAATCTATTTTCTTAATTCTTTAATTTTTTTATTTAAAATTTTTTAATTTTAATTTTTAAAAAATTCGAAATTTAGGTAAAATTTTTTCGTTCGGATATTATAAGAATTTTATAGGAAATATGTTATAAACTATTCGAAACTGAAATGATCTGAAAATATTATCTTGGCCGATCCTATATTATTTTTGTCTATCATTTTACTAGCATTTAATATAAATATGTTATGTTTATGTTTAATTTAAAATATTTAAATTTTAATTTAAAAAAAAAGAAAATGAAAAAAATATACATAGTGAAAAAAAAGTAATTATTGATATAATTTCTGAACATTACGAAATAAAAAATATTTTAAATTTTGTAATGAAAATTTATTAAAAAAAATTTATTATTAAAAAATTCTATCAAATATTATTTTGAACACGTGTTATAGAGGTGTATACCACCTTTTGAAAATGCAGCATTTAATGTTCTTATGGAGGCAACAAATACATGTGGCCAAGATCGACAAACAGAATTTTGTAAACAAACTGGTGTCCAAAGAAAGTCCTGCGAAATTTGTCGATATGGAGATCATTTAGCTTCATTTCTTACCGATTATGATAATAATGACAATGCAACTTGGTGGCAATCAGAAACAATGTATGAGGGAATTCAATATCCGAATCAAGTTAATCTCACATTACCATTGGGTATGATATAAAAATGTTATATATTTTATATTTTGTTTGAATTCAAATATGGCTGTATTCATATTAATTGAGATAATTTTTCGTAGAATTGAAATAGATAATGTTTATGAAATTTATATTATAAATAGAAAAAGAAAATTCATTCATCAGTGCATTTCACGGTATAAATTTAATATTTTCTCGATATTTTTCGTTTTCTTCTTCATTTCTATTCTTTCATTTTATATTGTTATCTATCAGGATGTATATGCGATGAGATAATTCTCGATGATAACTGTAAATGCGGAACTATAAACTGATGGAAAAACTATACAGTTATTTACAAAAGTTTTATATATTTCAGGAAAATAATATTTTTATTCAAATAAATTATATAATAAAATCATATATAATGATATATTTATTATTTAACATAAAATAATAATAAAACAACTATTTATCTTTTTCGAAGAATGCATTAATGAATATAAAAAATGTTATAGAATTCTATTTTATTATTAATAAAAGTAATCTTTTTATACAAATAAAATTAATAATTGTGATTAATGATAAAATAATTTTATCTTCTACATGTAATGAAGCTAATTCTAATATCATTCCGAAAACTCAGATAATAGTAGAAGGTTCTTAAAAATGAGAAAAACATAGAATCTCTGCCACATGTACCACATGTTCATTTAGAAAGAAAGCCACTTGCATCCCGCTAGGGAAGAATTACAATGGCGTAGAATCTTTATTTTTTAATAATTTCAAATCATAATTTATAATAAATAATTTTTTTTTTAAACATTTTTTATATCTATTTATATCATAAAAATTTTGTTATCTTTATATTACATATATCAATTTTTATTAAATTGATAATTTATATTTTTTTACTATCTTTTTTTTTTACATATATACACATGCTTTCTAATAATTATTAATTATAGGCAAGACGTTCGATATAACATATGTTAGAGTGCTTTTTGAGTCTCCACGTCCAGAAAGTTGGGGTATCTATAAGAGAAAAAATGAAAATTCGCCATGGGAACCTTATCAATTTTATTCTGCGAGTTGTAGAGATATGTATGATTTACCGGATTCAAAGGAAACAGTACGAGGTGATGATACCAGAGTATTATGTACTTCTATCTATTCCGATATATCACCTTTAACGAAAGGTGCTGTCGCATATTCTACTTTAGAAGGACGACCTTCGGCATATAATTTTGAATCTAACACAGCATTGCAGGTACAATTTTTATTTTATCAATTCATTTTTCATTTTTTTATTTCATCAATAATAATTTTTTTTTTTTTTTACAAAAATTATTATTGAATGTAGAAAACAAATTACAAATAACATATTAAAAATAGAATAAAAACAATAATATGAAATTAAAGTAACAAAATTATTTAATATAATAAAAAAATATATAATGATATAATATTATTCTTATTTTAAAAGGAATGGGTGCAAGCGACAGATTTAAGAATCACGTTGGATAAAATGAACACTTTTGGTGACGAAGTTTTTGGCGATGATCAGGTATTAAAATCCTACTACTATGCGATCGCTGACGTTGCTGTTGGAGCACGTTGTGCTTGCAATGGTCACGCTGGAGAATGTGTAAACAGTACTAGTGTAGATGGAAAAACTCGTAGAGTATGTAGGTAAGATAATTTATAAATAATTATTTTTCTATATACAATAATTAGTTAAAATGATTAAATATTAATAATATATAGAATATAAAATATGAAATGATAATAAATATATAATTAGAATAATTAATTATAATTTTATATAAATATTATATATAATATATATACATAATATATATAAAAATATTTTAAAATTATATATAAAATTATTTTACATATTTTATGTTTTATATTATTTATGAAATTTTAAGAAAATACAATTAAAGTGATTTCATATTAATTTTTTTATATCACAAATTTATAATTCATAAATTTCAAATGGATATGATTTAATCTTTTATAGATGTGAACATAATACTGCAGGTCCAGATTGCAACGAGTGTATGCCCTTTTTCAATGATGCACCTTGGGGACGTGCCACTACTAAAGATGCGCACGAATGTAAACGTAAGTAAAATATTAAATATGGAATAACATTTAAAATAAACTAATAAAAACAAAATATATATTTGCAACTATACTTATATACACATATCGCAAATATAAGCGAAAAGAGAATATCATTGAAGGATTATTATTTCATTTAAATCTTATTCTTCCAACGATTTTTCGTATTCTATTCGATAATAAAAATATTTTTATCATTATAAATCATATTTTTAGTTTTTTATTATTATTATTATTATTATTATTATTATTATTATTATTATATTAAATCTTTGTTCAGCTTTTATTTAAATCTGCTAAAAGCAACATAATTGATAATACTATTATTCAATTTTATTAGATGCAATATCAATTTTTATGTAATATTTAAGAGAACGAATGATAAAAAAGTTTATATAAAATGTATAAAATATATATATTATATTGTTATTCTATTAAGAAACATTTTTTAACTTAAAAAAAAAAAAATGAGAAAGTTAATTTATTGAAAAAAGTTATCTATATCTATAAAAATAAATCATTTTTCTACATTCATATTATCTCCTATATCAATTTTAATATTTTTTTCACTCATAAAAGTATTATATATAAAAGAGAAAGATTTCTTCAGTATTACGGGTATCACCTTTCTGAGCAACTAAAGAGAGTTTACGTTTACGATCACGTTGGCATTACCTTTTACGTTCATTGCTTGTTCTAAAGTGGGGACTGTTGGCAGAAACACATAATGCAGCTTTTCTGTAGACCACGAACTCAGTGTTCAAGATATCGCGATATAAGTAGATATTCATTATATCACATTGAGTCATTACATGATTTTTTAAAAAAAAAAGGATGATTTTGATTTTATACATTTATTTATAATTATATTATTTAGTATAAAATATATTGTTTGTCATTAAATAAAAAAATCTGTGTTATATATTTATATATTTTAATTTATTAATTAAATTTATAACTTTTTTATTGTTATGGCTATTTTTTATCAAATTGAAAGACTTTTATATTTTACATATTTTATGAATCATTGGTCAAAAATATAAGATATACTTTCCAAATATATTAAAATATATATAATATATTTTAAATATTATTAGATATATTTTTAGAATATATCTCAAATTCTTATGAAGAATGATATTTTTAAAAAATTACTCTTTTTTTGTTTATAAATTGTATAATTGAACTTTCATTTAAAATGAAATTAATTACATATTTAATATTTGTTAATGTAATGACTATTACTTCATCACACTGGAATGAAATTTTGCCATGGTATTCAAAATCCAGTAAATAATCCAAAAAATATTATAATATCATATTAACAATTTTTTATGAAAAATTATAATTTATAATATAAAATTTTGAAATATTTCAAAATTATACAATATTATATAAAAAAATATAATCCAAAAAATATTATAATATCATATTAACAATTTTTTATGAAAAATTATAATTTATAATATAAAATTTTGAAATATTTCAAAATTATACAATATTATATAAAAAAATATAAATTTTACGTTGATTATGATTGTAATCTTATTTTTCAGCTTGTAATTGCAATGGTTATTCAGAAAGATGCTTTTTTGATAAAGAACTATATAAGCTCACTGGTCATGGTGGACATTGTTTAGATTGTCGAGCTAATCGTGATGGTGCGAATTGCGAACGTTGTCGAGAAAATTTCTATCAGCGTCCTGAAGATAATTATTGTGTTGCTTGTAATTGCAATGAAATCGGTAAATTGATATATTTTTTTCTATTTTTATTTTAAAATTAAAATATATTTATTAATTATAAAATATATTTGTAATTTGTTAATTATAAATATATATAATAAGAAATATTATAATTTTTTATTTGTATCAAAAATACAAAACAAATAAAAATATAATACAAAATAAATATTTGATAAAATATATATTTAAATAAATATTTGATATTATAGGTTCAAGAAGTTTACAATGTAACAGTGAAGGAAAATGTCAATGTAAACCTGGTGTAACAGGTGATAAATGCGATCATTGCGCAGCGAATTATTATAACTTTGGTTCATATGGTTGCAGTTCTTGTGAATGTAATACAGCAGGTTCTCTTACAAACACACCAAATTGTGATCCTATCAGTGGTGTTTGCACATGTAAAGAAAATGTTGAAGGAAAAAGATGTCGAGTGTTAGTATATTTATATCATTAATATTTTTTATGACACTATAAAATTATAAAAATAAATAACTGAGTAAAATTACACATTTAATAATATCGTTTCTATAATAAATAGATGTAAACCAGGATTTTTCAATCTTGCAATGGATAATAAATTTGGTTGTACACCATGTTTTTGTTATGGTCATTCTTCAGTATGTAAACCAGCAAGTGGTTATTCTAAAGTTGTAATAGAAAGTATGTTTGTGAGAGGAGCTGAACGATGGAAAGCTACTGTAGCTGGTAATCCAATAAGACTTCAATATGATCCTCTTACTCAAACAATATCTGCTACAGCATTAGATCGAGACAATGTTTATTTTGTTGCACCTGGTAAATATAAATAAAATTCTTATATCATTCTAAAAATTCTAAAAATCTTATATCATTCTTATAGCAAATGTGTATAGTAAAACATTTGATTGTCTTAATAAAAATTTATACTACATATATTTACTAACTAAGAATATCATTGCATTATACAGATAGATTTCTTGGTGATCAACGAGCCTCTTACAATCAAGATTTGTCGTTTACTTTGAGAATTGGAGAGGCTGGTCCTGCACCTACTGTTCGTGATGTTATATTTGAAGGAGGCAATGGAGAACAAATTACACAACCAATTTTTGGACAAAACAATCATTTACCTTCAGTGACAGTAAATAAGATTTATCTAATATAATTAAATAGTGATCCAATCATATTTATAGCTTATTAATTTATAAAAAATGATTTCAGCCATATGAATACCGTTTTAAATTGCATGAACATCCTAATTATGGTTGGGAACCTCGTCTTTCTTCTCGAGCTTTTATGTCTATTTTATCAAACTTAACAGCTATTAAAATTCGTGGAACCTATACACATCAAGGTATTTTAATTATTTTGAAGATAAAATATTATTTCTATCATATAATTTTCTTTCTATAGGTCGAGGATTCTTAGATGATGTCAAACTGGAAACAGCACTTCGAGGTGCTGCAGGTGAAAGTGCTGATTGGGTGGAACATTGTGATTGTCCTCATGGTTATGTGGGCCAATTTTGTGAATCTTGTGCTCCTGGATTTCATCATGATCCGCCAAATGGTGGTCCTTTTGCCCTTTGTATTCCTTGTAATTGCAATAATCATGCAGATATTTGCGAAGCTGAAACTGGTATTTTTTTTAAGTAAATTTGAAATAAAAATTGATTCACAATTTATTTTAATATTTGGATATTTACATTTTTTGATTTATTTTAGGACAATGCATTTGTGAACATAATACGGCCGGTAGTAATTGTGAATTATGTAAACGAGGATATTATGGCCATCCGTTAAAGGGTACACCCGATGATTGTAAATCATGTCCGTGTCCCGATAATGGACCTTGTATATTACTTGGCAATAATCCAGATCCAATTTGTTCTGAATGTCCATTGGGTAGAACAGGTAAAATAAAACTTTAAATATTTTAAATAATTTTTTACTTTTTACTTTTTATAAAAAATTATTTATGTTATTCTTTGTTTTAGGACCTAGATGTGAAACATGTTCGGATGGATACTTTGGAAATCCTGAAAAAGGTATAGCTTGCAGACCTTGTGATTGCAACAACAATATCGATTTAAACGCTGTAAGAAATTGTAATCATGAAACTGGTGAATGTTTGAAATGTGTAAATAACACGGCTGGTTTTCATTGTGAAGAATGTCTTTCAGGCATGTAAAATATAATTTTACTTTTTTAGTATATTTTTTTGATTTTTTAAATAACTATATTTGTAATATTCAACAGGATATTATGGAGATGCATTATCTGATCGTAAAGAAGATGGATGTAAGTTATGCCAATGTTATCCACCAGGTACAATTGAACTCAATGATGGTAGAGTAGCACCTTGCGAACAATTAACAGGTCATTGTACTTGCAAATCTCATGTGATTGGTCGAAATTGTGATAAATGTGAAGAAGGATATTATCATATATTAAGTGGAGAGGTACTTCAAATTGCTATAATCGTTTTACAAATATAAGATGAATATTAGCTTGTTTTAAATTAAATAATTATATACATATATTTTAGGGATGCACGCCTTGCAATTGTGATACTGAAGGATCTTATAATCGTACTTGTAATCCTGTTACTGGTCAATGTGAATGTAGACCTGGGATTACTGGACAACATTGTGATGCGTGCGTTCCTTATCAATATGGATTTAGTAGAGAAGGCTGCAAACCTTGTGATTGTGATAGTATTGGTTCTCAAGATCTGCAATGTGATGCCAGTGGACAGTGTCTAGTAGGTTTATTAAAAATGTACTGCATGATAAAAAATTTAATTTATTTATTAAAATAATTATTTTTATATTTTAGTGTTTACCAAATGTAGAAGGAAGACGTTGTGATCGTTGTAAAGAAAATAAACACAACAGACAAAATGGATGTGTCGATTGTCCTGATTGTTACAATCTTGTTCAAGCTGCTGCTAATAATCACAGAATACGTTTAACTGAACTAGAAAATACACTCAAAAAGATTAACAGTAGTCCAACAGTTATAAAAGATTCAGATTTTGAAAAAGAATTAAAAAATATTCAGGATAAAGTAAAGAATCTTTTACAAATCGCAAAACAAGGATCAGGTAGTAAGTATAATTTATATACTCTTTTATATATTCATTTCTTGAGTCATTTCAATTGAATTCGATTTTTTTTATTAATAATTTTTAAGTATGAAGAAAGTAAAAATAAATTGTTATTAAGTGTATAAAATTATGTAATTTTAAAATTTTTCTTCAATCATTAATCATAAGTTTTTTATTAGTTAAAATGAAAAACAAGATTGAAATGTAAAAAATGTAATAGAATTAATAATATCATTTGGATAAGATTATATGAAGAAAATGTTTTAGGTGAAAATAAAACTTTGGTGGAACAACTTGATGAATTGCGCGACCAATTAAATGAAATTAGTGAAATCTCTCAAACTGTAAATTTAACTGCTTCTGATGCATATAAAACTACTTTGGAAGGTTTAATGAATATTGATGAAGCAGAAAAAGTGCTTGATAAAATACATGCTCAATTAACTGTAAGAAAAATAATATAATTTTATATAAAATTTATAATAAAAATTAATATATGAATGAAATCTTTATCATTAAAATATAAATAGGAAACAGAAGATTATTTAGCTACAGATGGAGCAACTGCATTAACAAAAGCGAAATTACGCGCAGAACAAGTTGGTCAAGGAAATAAACAAATGACTTCAATTGCACAAGAAGCGCGTGTATTAGCAGATTTGTGAGTAATTTAGTTTTATAAATTTTAAATATTTCTTTAAAATATATCTATATATTATTTTTTATTTATAGAAATGTTAATGAAGCGAAAAAAATACATGCACTAGCAGAACGAGCTCGAAATACAACAATAGAAGCTTACACTCTTGCAAAGAAAGCTATAGGAAAATACACTAATATAACGTATGTATTTATTCATTATTTTATATTAAAATAAAGTAATAATATAATTATTATCAATGTTTATATTAATAATTATATTATCAATATAATATAATTATATCAATATATAGTTATATTAATATAGTTTTCAAAATTATTTTAACTATGTCGTAGTATTAAAAAAATAAAGTTTTAAAAAATTAATTATATATTTAGTGATGATATTAGAGGATTGGAAAATAAATTAGAATTACTAGAGCATCGTATGAATGAGGTGAAAAATCTTACCAACATAGCAGCTACTAAATCATCCACTGTTTCACAAGAAGCAATAGATCTATTGATTCTCGATTTAGCACTTCCACCTGTTGACATCGAGCAATTAAGAAATCAAATTGAAGATGTGAATAATGAAGTAAATATAAATTATAACAAATATTGTTGTTGATAATTATTTATGATAGTTTAATTGATAATAAAATATTATAGGGATTGCGATTGAAAGAACAAGCACAATTATTATTAGATCAAAATGAAAATCTTATAAATGAAATGGCACAAAAAGTAATAAAAAGTGAAGAGTTAATAGAACGAGCGCAGGATCAACAAGCAGCTACGGCCGAACTTTTGGCTGAATTAGATGGCGCAAATGAAAAAGCAGATGATGCTGTAAAACGAGGAGATCAAACTTTGAAAGAAGCTCAGGAAACATTAAAAAAATTAGGCGGTATATATCATATTAATTATATATATCATATAATAATTTTTATTGATAATAATGATAAATTTAAAAAAAAAAGGAAAAGTATATCTATTAATTATGATATTTCTTTTAGAATTTCATGCTGAAGTAGAGCGCGAACGTATTAAAGCTCAAAATGCTTTAAAAGATATTAAAAATATCGAAGAATTAATCATAAATGCTACAAATCAAGCTTTACAAGCTGAAAAAAAATTAAATGGTTCTGAAAATAATGCTGAATATGCACGCAAAATAGCACAAGATTCTCAAGTTAGTATAATTAATGTTATATATAATGTTATATATAATATAATTTTGTATGTATTAAATATAAAATATTTTTATATCAGAGATATGCAGAAGAAGCTAGTGCAAAAGCAAACAACATTAGAACTGAAGCGAATAAAATTAAAATAGAAGCAGTTCGCGTAGGAAATGAAGCTGAAAAATTACATCAAAGGGTAGATAGTACAGATTCTATGATGAAACAACATGAAAATCAAAGTGATCAAGATACAAATATTACAACTGAAGTAAGACATCAGTTGTATATAATACTTAATATAATAATGTATAATAAAAATTATGTATATTATTTAATTTTTTTAGGCAAATCATAAAGTTGGTTTAGCTAAGATTAATGTAACGTTAGCATCACAGCAAGTTGATAAAGCTCTAAGTGAAGTAATTGAAATAATAAAAGAATTAGAAAATCTACCGGAAATTGGTATATTACTTTTTTCTGTTATCATAATTTTATAATTCTATTATTTATTTTATTTTAATTTAATCTTTATATAAATATATATAAATTAAATTTTTTATTTTTAGATAATGCTGATTTAAATCGATTAGAAGAACGCTTAGCTGCAGCTGAAAAGGAAATTGCAGCTGCAAATCTAGATCAAAGAATTCGTACATTAACCGATGCAAAAAATTTACAAACACAATGGGTAAAGAATTATGAAGATGAAGTTAGTAGATTAAGAATGGAAGTTGAAAACATTGATGAAATAAGAAAAGTTTTGCCTGTTGATTGTCAAAAACGTTTACGACTTGAACCGTGAAAAACATTTTTAAACTTGTATAATATTTAAAAGTAAAACTTCATAATGCTACAGTGCCTTACATGCATTGAAGAAAGAAATAAGATTTAAAAGATATTAAAATAATAATTGCAAAATTTATCATATTTCCTTTTAAAATTAAGATTCGTACTATATTACAGCTTTCTTCAAGAATTGTAAAGTATATTTTAATCATAAATTTATGATAAAATTAAATAAGTTATAATATAATTATACATTAGTGTTAAATAAGCAGATATTACTTGAATATTTACTTTTAAATCATTTTATTTAACATATCATTTATAATGTGATTTTATATTTTTTCTTTTTTTAAATATTATGCGCTTCTATATACAAACAACTGATATAATGACCATCATACCAAAGATCTTATCATAGATTGTTTATTATTATTATCAGGCCATTTGCATTATTCAATTTGTTCATCTTTATAATACAGTTTATTTGTACGTATGTATAAATATGTATATAGTATCTATATACAATCATTTATAAGTTTTAAGAAAGCGTCAAAAGTTCCTTTGAAGGATAATTTTTTAATATACAAAATCGAATAATAAATAAATTAACATATATTGTATGGTTTGCTTATAGATTATTAAAAATCTATGTGAAAATATTTTCAGAATTAGAAAGAAAATAGAAATTTAAATATATATTATAATATATATCATTACACATCATTTTTAAGTATCATAACATTTTTATACAAATTTTTTATATATATCTAATATGAATAAATAATAAATAAACCTCAGAAAATATATGGTGTAATATATCAGTATGTTATATTTCAAAAATATTTCAAAAATATACAAAATAAACTAAATATTTTAGACTTTACATGGAAATAGGTTTTTCAGGGCGATACAATATTTATTTACTGACATAGGATGTTATATTTGATCTTATTTGTAAATGTAAGATCAAATTATTAATACATTTTTTATGATTATATTCAACTACGTTTATGTTTACATTCATTAAAAATAAAAAATCAAATTCTCATTCCTTTTAAACGATTTATTTTGAGTAATGATTGATATTAAAAAGTTTAATTTATATTTAAAAATATTTATTTCTCTTTTAAAATATCGAAAGATATTGAAATTAATACAATTTTTTAAAAGAAAAAATATTTCAGTTTAATTAATTGCATGCATTTAGGGAAGGGAATTTTATAAAGATCCTGTCAAAAATAATAACTATAAATATTTATTATAATGGATCATAGATTATCGCTAACTTAATAATTCATTATTAAAACAGAAGTTAACACATTCATCTAAATGCTATGAAGAAGAACCAATAAATTCTTAGAGAAACTAGAAAATTAAACATTTCACTTAATTATAAATAAAATTATTAGAAACACCAATATAGCGGTCAACACTCCAATGGCTACCCATTGTCTCCGATCTAAAACAAACGGAAAGTAACATCACATGCGTCACTTATGAAAAAAGTCAGAATCAAAAGATTTTATTGTCATTCATTGAATGACGTTAAAATTAAATGAGTAACATATTGTATAGTATACTATATAAAAAAAATTAATACTTATATATTTGGCCCTTCTTCAAACGATAAATATTGTACATTATTTTCAACATGCATTCATTAACAAGCAGTTTATAACAACATTATGCTTTTTATATTGATACTCTGCACTCCTAAATATTAAATAATAAAATAATAAATCTTTAATTAATAAATTTGATATTACTAAAAAATTAAAAAATAAAAAATAATTAAAAAATTAAAAAATAATGATATTGATTTTATTATTTATCATTTATAAAATTTGATATAGTCTAATAAAAAGATCTTTGATTTTTTATATATTTTAAAAAATGTTTTGATATATCTTATATAAATTTTAATAATGTTAATTAGAATGCAAAGAATCAATTTATATATAATATTATAAAGTACTTTATAATATTATAAAGTAATTTAATAATTTAATTGATTTCTAAAGTTACATTTTGAATTAAAATTATTCATACATAACAAGCAGTAATTGTAACATTTATTAAATTACAAAAGCTTCAGATTGATAATTCTTGTTAATTTTTTAAACATTGCATAAACACATAAATAAAAATTCTTTGCATAAACATATAAAAGCAATAATTAGAATAGAATGATACCTGTAAGACACAAATTTTGAATGAAAAAAATTATATTCCATGGTTGAGAGATCTTATAATAAAATTTTAGGTATAAATTGTTTATTTTTTGATTATTAAAAAAAATAATTACATAATAATTAAAATAAAAATTGAAAGTTATTTTTGATAAAAATTATATTATTAATTATATTAAAAATATAATAATATATATATTTATTATTATCTCTCAAGCAAAGAAATCAATATATAATGAATTCTTATTGTTGTAATTATTATTTAAATAGTTTTAATGGATTAGGAGTTTGGTACTTTACAGCAATATGTACAATATAAATAAAGTCTCCAATTTTATTTATCAGTATGTCTTCACAATTGGTCATTTATGCAAAATAATAAAGTATATATAATTTTTTCTTTTAGCTTTTAAATACAAACTAAAATAAACAATTTCTGTTTTATGTATGAATTTACAACATTATATTATTAATATTTTTTTAACAATGAATAAATATTTCAATTTTTAATTTTTTCATTTTTTTTTAAATGAAGAGAGTTTCAAACTATCTTATAGTACTTATGAACAATCTCATTCACATTGAGAAACAATCAATCAACAATCATCATACGTACAAATAATTGTTTTCACATTTTGCTCTTCTTTCTCTTCAACAATTTTCTTTCAAACTTTTCAAACTTTGTATTTTCGTTTACATTCATTACACACATAAAATGATTGGTACTTTTACAATGTTATATGAATATTTCACACTAGCATGTCCTAAACTATTTTTTATCTATGCCCTATCAATATTAATATCATATATTAATATCACATATACATTGGAAGTAGAAGTATCAGAAGTTTTAGAACATACTAAGAAACAGTATGTATATATCTATAAATGTGACATTAAAATTTTTCCAGGCACAAATTATTTGTGCTATTTTTTTTTATTTTTATATTTGACTTGAAATATTTGACAAAATTTAATTCTTCTAATAATCTAAAATTAATTGTATATATTGAGGTATTTTTATACAATTTAGCTATAATCTTTTAATATACAATAATTTTTTTAATTTTCTGATTTTGCTATTGAATTTCAAACTATTTTAGTGCTATTATACTATATAAATAATAATTACTTGAATTGTATTAAATTACAGAAATTTTAAAGATAATTATTTTATGGAAACTGCAACTGGTCCATTTTAATACTACACTTTTAGCATTTATTTAAATCTGAATATACATAACTTTTTCAAAATTTATAGATTTTCTAATTATTTTATATAGATTTTTAACAATTGTTTATATTAAAAAACTTTTTTCTTTATTCTTGTTTATTCTTATTAAGTGAGAAACACATTCATAAAATGTATTAAAACATATTGCATAAAAAACATATAAAAAAACACACAAATCAAAATATAAAATTTAATTCTTAATTTTTGAGTAATAAAATAAATAAAAAAGAATGGTAAAAATTTTTAAATTAAAGTAGTAATTATTATTAGATATATTTATTAATTTTTATTTTTATCTGATATTTATAACATGTCTTAATATTTTGTTAAAATTGTTAATATTTTATTAAAACATTAAATATTTAATTTTTCTCAATTGAAATAAAAGTAATAAATAATTTTAAATAATTTTTAATATTTAATAAATTTTATTTTAATTTTGTAATTTTTTGTTTATAAATAAAAAATTAAAAAATTTCATAAAATGAAATCAATATCAATATTTCATTATATGTATTAATTATAATGTAAATGCATTAAATGTAATTTAAAAATTAAAAAAAATAAATTTATAATTAATTTGACTGATTTTTTGCTTTAAAGATAATGCCAATTTAATGAGACTTCTACTCTCCAATAAATTATTTTTTCTAAATAATTACATGTCAATATAATCCTACATATATTTAATAAAAAAATCAAAAGTTTAAAAATAAGTGCAACAGTGCTAAGAATCAATTTAAATTAATTAAGAAAATATATGACTTATTTTCATAGGTGATTACAATATGCAGTTATTATAAAGATAAAATGAATTATTAAATTCATAACACAATTTCATAATTTTTCAGTAAATGTTAGAAATTATTAATTTTTAATAACACAACAATTAGATAATAATAATAAAGCCAACTTAACATTTTAAATAAATATTAATATTTATACTTAATATTTTAAATAAATTGATTTGAAAAAAATGAAATTGAAATTGTTAAATGAAAAAATATAATTTATAAATATTACTGAATAATTATGATAAAATTATAATAAAAATATTTAATCTCCAGAACATAAGAAACAGTTAGTTATTGTATTTGATAAAGATGATAGAGAAGAAGGTTTAGAGGCAAGATCAGAAACACTAGATGTTGCAGTAGTAGGAGCAGGAATGTAATTATTATAGTTACCATTACTCATATGAAGAACTTTGGCCATTTTTTTCATTGTTGCATCTAATTTAGAATCCGTTACTTCTAATTCATTACCAAATTCATCTAACATACTGAAATGATTGATGTATAAAAATATGTTAATTTAAAAAATCATTTTATTAATAACAAAAAAAAATAAATAGTAATAACTATTAAACTTACACTGCTTGTTCATCTAATTCAGTATTGATTTGTCTAGATACTGTTTTCAATGTTCCAATGCTTTCACCTATCATATCTAATTGCTCATCTTGTTGTCTCATCATGTCATTTTGTTGTTGTAAGGTATCTCCTAAAAATTGTCTATTTGGACTATCAATTTCATTTTCCAATTTGCTATATTTTGTTGTGCCATGATTGACAGGAACTCGAGCAGGACTATTATCTAAAAGTGGCTGTAAGATATAAGAAGATATAAATTAATAGATTAAAAAAATACCACATATAATGAATATTTATTTATTGAAATAAATTAATAAAAAATTTCAAAATATTTAATTAACGACTTGATAAATGTATTTAAATTACAGAAAGTTATATGTTAAATCATAAAAAGTTTATTTTATATACGATAGTAATGATATCAAATTCGTTGATTTACCGCATAAACCATTTTTTTCTTTCTGTAATTCTAATTGATAATATTTTATTTGTATATTCAGAAATAAGGGAACAAGTTTGATAATCACTATCAATATTATTGGCAATTTGACAGTTTTACATAGGTGTCGCATCATATACGGTAGTAATTTACGAGCGAAATTTAAAAGTATAAAGTGCTGTATTTGTATGCTGTATGTATATGTATCTTGTAATAAATATATATTATAAAATTTGAAAATAATAATAAATATTACAAATGTAATTACATTATACAATTTATTACAACTTATTTACAATATATTACAATTATAGTATTATAATTGTATTGTATTGTATTGGAATATTATGTTAAATCATAATCGAAATTTTCATTGCATATTTCTGAAAAATATAAATGATATACTAAATGACAAAAATTATAAAGTTAAAAGAAAATAAAATCATTTAATTTCTACAAACCTGTCTTGCTGTGTTATCACGATCCCGACCTCTACTTAAATTCATTTTATCCTTCATGGTCTGTAATAAATTAATAATAATTGATATATATATTTTTATAAAACTTATTTAAAAGATATTTAATCAAATTTTTAATTGATATAAATGTTAAATGTTATACAAGTATTACCTTAACTTCTTCTCGTGTTTGTTCGATAAAACTTCGTTGAACCGTTAATTCTTTGTTATCTATTTTAAACTTTGTTGGATTTTTTTCTACAATACGTATATATACACATACATACATATATATATATATAGTACGTTAAGAAAAATATAGAATATAGAATATAAAAATTTAAAATTTATAAAAAAGTTTTTCAATCCATTTTATACAAATATAGAGTTTAATAAATAAATAATAATTCAATATATATATATAGAATAATAATTCAATACAATATAGTGTCAATTATCTGAATTTTTCTTTTTCAATGACGGATTATCTGAATATAATGAGTATATATTTAAATTATATTTGAAAATGTTTTAAAAAACATTTTGAAAAATACATTTTGAAATAGTATCTACATTAATTTTTTATTTTAATATTCCAAATATATATTATTATATATATTATATATATTATTTTATATTATTATATATATTATATATATATGTTTTAATATATTAATATATAAAAATATATATTTCATAATATTCTCTTATGAGATATATATTATCATA
Organism: Apis florea; assembly: GCF_048593485.1. NCBI lineage: Eukaryota > Metazoa > Arthropoda > Insecta > Hymenoptera > Apidae > Apis > Apis florea. Next base: position 422,122 of record NW_028256473.1, on the reverse strand, counting down.
TATAATTATACTTGTTTGAAAATTATTGTTTTTTTTAATTGAATTATAAACATATTCATAAATTTGGTTTTTCTTAATCGATTATCTGAAAAATCACTTATAAAAAAATGATTTATTATTATCGAATAATCGACATTATATAATATTTCTAATAAATATGCATATTATATTTATTATTATTAAATTTCAAAAATTAAAAAAAATAATGTCATGGTTTATATATAATATATAATATATATTAAAGGATATAAATCGTATCTTCTAAATCATCAAGATCCCATTCGATTGAACGTAAAGCTTTCCGTAATTCAGTAGTAGTCCACTCTAATTCGTCGCGTGAGATTGGGATTCCCCCACTCACAGTAGGACTCGTGACAACATCCTGCAATTCCGTCCAGCGCCCGTATAAACCGCGATTTTTATTTAAGGCTTTACAAACTTCGCTATATAACAAAAAATAAATTTATACTATAAATAAAATTAATTAATAATTAGATATTAAGTTTCTAATATCATTAGTAACAAATATTTTATATTATATAAAATATATTATATAAAATAATTGTATTTTAAATTGTATTTTATATTAAAAATTTTAAGTAAATTTTAAGTATTTTATTTAATTAAAAAATTTCTTTTTAATAATATTAAATATTACTAAAATATAATTATATATTTTATATATTATAAATTATATTTTGTGTAAGTATTAGAATACTAAAATTAATTCGTAAAAATGTAAACGTTTTTTAATAATCATAATATAAAAAGTATAAAGAAATGTCTATTATTCTAAAGAATTTCATAAATTTTATAAATTTCTTTTTATAATAATTTACATAAATATTAAAAGACAATAAAATCTAATTGCGAAAAATTTTTCGCAAGTTCAATATTTTAATAAAAATAACGTCAATGTTGAACAAATTTAATAAATAGAATAAAATGTGAAAAGTTAAGATTAAGTATTTATAATATACGTACGTATTAAAATAACATTCAGAATAAATAAATTATTATAGAGAAATTTTTTTGAAAATTTCTTTAAATAAAAATTATTTTGAAAAGAATGGTTTTCTTTGTAATAGTTTATTCTATTTGTAATAGTTTAGACTATTCATATAAAGGGCTGATGTATATATACATTATCAATGTTATAAAAGAGACAACAAAAGTTTAGTAACTACATAAATTTGACGAAGCTGATATTAATTCATCATTGATAATTTATAAAATTAAAAAAATATTGATTTAAAATTTACGATAAGATTATAATTTTTACTTACTCCTTGACGACAAAGAACGGATTCTCTAGCGTCATTCCTTCTTTTAATTTAAAGAGGTGGCCTTTCTCGCCGCCTCACGGCACCCACAGAAATACGTATACACAATTTGTCGATCATCGGTAGAAATTCCAAACTTACAGAACTATTGATAGTCACAGGAACGATGACAATAATCAAATTGACACTTGCTCGCGCTCTACTGTTATGGTATACAATGTCGTGATGTATTGTGACGTCTGCTCTGAGTCTTCCTGCAGACGACTATTTATTCGATTTTTTTTAATTCGTTCGTGCGCAAACACGCCTCTCTAAAAGCCACTGTAATATTGATTTCGTGTAGAAACATTTAAAGTGAAGTTCACAGTCACTTATGATAACAAAAATTAATTAATAATCAAAATACGATAAAATGTATACAATGATTATTAAAATTTAATGCTTGATCATATTGTGTAATAAATTTAATGTTTTTTATGGCTAACTTAAAAGCGTTTGATTTATTCGACAACACTTGTTCATCTATATTCATAGATTGAAACTTGCGCATCAAAAAAATTATTTCGCGCCAATTCTTTAAAAATATTCTGATAAATTGTAGTACAAACATTAAATTTATTATTATATTTTAATTTAATTTCAATATAATTACGTATATAATAATTATATGTATAATTATAATTTATTATTTACATAATTAAAAGATAATTATATAATGTTTCTTTTTAATTAGCTACATAAACAAAATAAGTTTGGAAAATTGTACATATATATTTCTGATATAACTTCATAAAAAAAAATGAAAAAATCATAAAATTTTTAATTGATATAATAAATTAAATTATATTATATTATAGATTATAGAAAGATATAATAAATTAAAGATTAATAATGTTATTAAATAAAAATGTATGTATAAATTTTATTACATAAAATATTCTTATATAAAAATATATATAAATAAATTTATGTCTTTTTAAATATCTTATGTGATTTCTGTTTTTATATGATCATGAATTACAATATGTAGTGTTGATATTTTATGGCAATCTTAAAACGAATAAGTGAAAGAACATATTTAAAAATTTATGTGTATGTGTAAAAAGAAAATATTGTGTTGATACTTCTTAGTATTTGAGAACATATCATAGAGGAAAGCAGTGGCTGGCTTTAGAAGATAAAATTCGTAAGTAAAAAAATTATATTATATCTATATAAAATTTGATATCCATAACCTCTTTTCTTTTGATCTAAGTGCATTTAATTAAACACTTTCAATTTCATAAATCTATTTTATAAATATATTTTTCATAAAAAATTAATTTTGATATTGAAAATGATAAATTACATAATAACAAATTAAAAATATTTACATATATTTAAATATTTGCAATAACAATTTATTTTTCTGAATATTTTTACAGTTTATTAACATAAAATTAGATTATTAAAATATATTCGTGTTTTGTACATTTTTATTGACTTAAAATTTGCAATATATATATTCTGAAAGTGCTAAAAAATATGTTTACAAAGCTAATATCAATATGCAAACTGTATTTTTTAAGGATTATATTCTTACATTCTATTAAACATAAATATATATATATTACATATTTATTTCTTGTTATAGAATTCTTTGTAATACAAGAAAAAGTATATTTATAGAATATAATTTAAATATTTTAAATAAATAAAATTTTTTATATATATTAGAAGCATCACATTTTTATATATATTTTTAAGAATATAATTTTTTTTAATTTTTTTACTAAGCTAATAAATATACATTAAATGATTTAACAAGATTTAACATTTATAATTATATATGAATTCTTTTATATGTAATTCTTATATATTATATATATATAAATATTCTTGCAGGCATATTTTATATCTGCAAAGAATATTTTTGAATATTATACATAGAGTAGATTATATATATATACATATATTTAAATTAAAATAATATACCTTTTACAAAATAAATTTTGTTTATACTTGAGATATAAATTGTCAATTTTAATAAGAATGCACAATCAACATAATCCTTCATATTCATCTTCTTCATCATTATTTATATTTTTTGAAAATGCTGCTTGTGCTTGTTCTTTTTCAACAGTGTCTTCTGATGATGTTTTTGAAGCATCTTCAGATTCATTAATATTTATGTTCTAGAATATGATATATAAACACAAATTGAGGATTTTTATTATAATATATATATATATATGAATGAATAAAAATAAATTAATAAATAGAAAAATTTATTTTTTACTTGAACTTCATTTGTAGTTTCTTCCATTAATTTTGATGCGTTAGGAGATGTATATGATTCTGCTGCATTAGCTCTTACTCCTGGAGGAGGTATTGCATATTCTTGTTGTGGTAAAGGTAAACCTCTAGCAAGTTTAGCATATTCAACATCCATGTGTTTAATAAAAGGATTATTTAAGGCTGCTCTTGCAGCATCTGCATCTTCATTGTCATATGCTTGTAATAACATTTCTAATGTATTAATCTAAAAATAAATACAAATATAAAAATTTTAATATAAAAATTTTAATATAAAAATCAAAAGAAAATTTCTAAAAGATGATTTGACCTCAGGTGCTTCACAATAATTTCCCCATTCTTTGAAAGCTTTTTCAGCAGCTACTTGATCACCTCGAGCTAACTGTACTAAAACTAATGCTACTGTTAATCTACCAACAGATGGTGTATGATCTGTCTGTTGATGCATTCCAATTTCTCTACGAATTGCATCTGCTGCTTCATCATACATTTGTAGTTTTACTAATAATCTTGCCACTTTGCTCATATATTCTGCTGCTTGACGTGGACTATCTTCACCCTTCATTAAAAAATATGTTAATATAATTTTCAATTTTTATTATTATTTATTAAAAAGAAATTATATTTTACCATAACAATACTAGCAGCACGTTTAAACAAGTCTAGTGCTTCTTGTGGTTGAGTAGCTTCTATCATTTTTCCTACTTTATCAAGTACAGTTGCACCTGATTCAGGCGACCCATGCATCAAATATAAAGAGCAAGCACTATGTGCTAATTTTGAAACTTCTGTAAGATTTCCCATTTCTTTACAAATTAAAGTAGCTTGTTCAATACTCCTATAATATTATATATTGATTTATTATACATGATAAATAAAAATTTTTTTTTATAAAATATATCATTAAAAATCTAAAAAACTTACTTTGCAGCATGAAACCATCTTTTATGCAGTAATGTTAAAGAATAAATATTTTAAAATTATATAAAGCAAACTCAAAATCATACTATAAGATGAGTCATATAAAATAATTATTTTAATTATCTTGTAAATTATTACCTATATAATAAAAAATTTCATAAAAAAAATTATATGATATAAATGGAGATATAATTTAATATTATTAATTTCTTGCAGATATACATATAAAGAACATATAAAAATCAATTTTGTTTTTTTTTAAATAAAATCATAAATTTTTTAATACATCAATCAATAATGATTATTTCTCATAAAAAACTATTAAACTGTTTATACAAAAAACAAATATACAAGAAACATTCCTCTTTTTTCATATAGTGAATTTTACTTTTTTTTCATTGAAAATTATTTATAGCATAAAGAATTGGATCATTAAATTAAAAATTATATGATTCTATTAAGAAAAGATTTCTATATGTCTATTTATCTATTTATAAAAAAAATATATTATATCTTCATCTATACAATGCAATTTTAATATGTTATTTTATACAATAAATAATTTAAAAATTATTATATGTGTAATCGTATTACATAATTCATCCTGTACATTTAAATACAAGAAATAAAATGTTGTTTAAAAGAAAGGATACGATCTATTTTCTTTATAACAATCGGAAGCTTTCATTAAGCAATCTTTACATTGTTGATAAGATTTTGCTATTCTAAAGCAAGTTGCTAGAATAAATAACAGAAAATATGTTATTTATATAATATTATATCAGTTACTAGAATGTTTTATTTTACATACTACTTTAAGTTATATATATTATATCTAATATATTTTACCTGCACTTGTATATTCGTCAGCCGCAACTTCGAAATCAGGTCTCCATTTTAATAATGATGTTTTCAAGCTATAATATAAAATTACCTTATTTGAATATATGAATCGATAAAAATGAAATTATTTTTATATTATAAAAAAATATATATTATCGATTTCATATAAAAAAATTGTCGAAAACTAGATTAATTGTTGACATAATTTTATATGACTTGTCATCTTGCATTAACAATACCTTTTTTCAGCTTGTCGTATATGAAGATTTCCTTCTTCAATTTTTGACATTTTTTTCCGAATGGTGTCTTAATTTGATTTTCGTCAGATTTTATGATTGTCAGTAATGAAATGATTACTGTCAGAATTATTTCTGTATTGAATGACTATTATCGAACCACCGTACAGACAATAGATTTTTCGTTCTACACGATTTAAATGTGTTAGATTAGTTTATCAATGTACGTGTTATTTTACATTGTATGTGAATATCTTTGAGGTCTCTAGTAGTCTTACCATTTTCGTATCACTTCCAACTTTATCGATATTATATGTATTTTCACTTAGTTAACTGCATGTTATAAGATTATAAATAACAAATGAATTGATTTGACAAATAAATAGTATAATTTTTTGATAGATGCTTCAGAAATCCTTTCTATTTCCTTTGTTATCTAGCCAGATTTTTGTTTGTTTAAATTCTACTGTTATAGTTGAATGGTCAAAACTGATATATCAGATTATATTGCTTTGTGAGATTATCATTCTAAAGATACATTGTAATAATAAATTTCAGAATATCTATATTTTTTATATTAAAAACTTACATTACAAAACATTACATTATAAAACATTATTGTCATATATTGTCTTGAAAAAGAAAATATATAATTGACATTTTATATTTCGTCTATAGTCACGAAATAATTCTTAGTTTTTAATTTAATTTAAATATAAGCATAAATACCAAGAGAAAATAAAGGATATGATGAGAATATGAATAAACCACCAATATTTTTCTTTCTTTACTCTCAATACTATATCTCAACATTTTAATACTATATCTCATTTTAATACTATCTCTTTATATTTTTGTTTATTTCTTTTTCATTATTTGCACTTTTATTTGAATTGCAGAATGCATTTAAGAAATGATTCTGATTAATTTTATTATTTTCTTTACATAAGATATTGATTAACAATCTTAAAAATCTTTGTTAATATTTTTTCTCTATATTATATAAATACTAAATACATACATTTTTATTTTTTATTATTTTTTTTAATGTTTTTAACATATTAATATAAAATTAATTTTATTTATGCATATTTATGAACTAACCTAAGAATATATTGTATTATATAATAATATGTTTACTTATAAACATATAACATATTTTTTTAAAAATAAATCTATTTCTTCACGAATATTTTTCCTTTATTATTCCTTTTAATGTTATTATCCATTTTTATATAAATAAGATGTAAATTATAATTTATCCATTGTCCATCCATCTTTCTTTCTTTCTTTTTTAAATGATACAAATATTTAATAAAAATATATTTCGTCCATAAATCAAACAAGAATCGAAAAAAAATGTTTTGACAATCAGCGCCATCTCGTGTTTGGATTATTGAAGCTCCGACTCATTACTAGCATAACAGAATATGCAAGGAGGTATACGAATTAGCGTGACGTCATAAACAAGGAAAACAATATCTTTTTAGATATGGCGTTCCTTGTCTCTGAATTAATATACTTCCTTATACTTCTGCTATGTTAATAACAAATCGAAACTTCGACGATCTAAACACAAGATGGCGTTGATATTCAATTCTTATTTATTTATTTTATTTTTATAAAAATATTTTTAATACTTGAAAAATAGCGCTAAAAGTCAATTCTTATATCTTATCCTTATTTTTTATCCTTTTTTTTTTGTTTCATTTGCACTAATTTCAATATTTCTTTTCGATGATATAAAGTATGGTATGATAATTAAAGATATTTTCATTATTTTTCTTTCAAAATTATAATAAATTTTAATTTTCAATATAAAAAATATAGATATATTATCCTTTGAGATTCTTATATAAAAACAATAATAATTCTATATTAAATCTGATTTTAGATTTTTAGATTGGTCAGAATTATAATTTTTATATCAAAAACAAACTAATTATTTCTATATTTAATTACAATTTTTTTTATCTCAATAATAGTATTGTCTTAATCTGAATTAATAATATAATATTAAAATGATAGAAGCATGAAGATTATATGATACAAAATGCATTGGATGATCTATTTTATATCTAATCTATGATATAACATTTGAAATTTTATTTTTAATTTCTCTGCAGTAGATGGTGTTGTAAGTAAAAAATTTTGATGTTGTGCACGCGTTATACTATTTCAAAGCAATTAAAAATATTATTGTTAATATTAATAATTTAAATTTAATGCTATAGATGTTAATATAGATTTCATGTATCTGTGATTTATTGCTTTTTCTTCATGTGATATATATATTTGTATTGTGTTTTATTTATTAGTTTATATGTGAACACATTGGCGGGAAATAAGAAGACATTGTGTCAAAATTTATTACCTTTATTTTAATATAACTTTTATTAAATCAATTAATTTTAACGTTTTAACGTTTGTAGAACTAAGTAAGTTTATTTATAGTTTTTTACTATTATTAATATTCTTTGTTCATATTACATCATAACCTTAGAATATATATGTATTTTTTTAATTAATAATTCTTTTTTTTTTTATATTTTATGGTTGACATTAATGTGTTTCTATAAAATAAATAAATAAAAATATCAGATGGCAGAAAGATTGGAAGATCTTAATTTACCAAATGCAGTTGTAACAAGAATTATAAAAGAGGCATTACCAGAAGGAGTTACAATTGCTAAAGATGCTAGAACTGCAGTAGCAAAAGCATCTTCAATTTTTATATTATATTTAACATCATCTGCAAATATAATTGCTAAAAAAGGAAATCGTAAAACAATAAGTGGTCAAGATGTTATTCAAGCAATGACTGATATAGAATTTGATGAATTTGTTGATCCACTTCAAGAATCATTAGAAAATTTTCGTAAAGCTCAAAAAGAAAAGAAAGATGCAACATCTAAAAAAAAACAACAGAAAAAGGATGAAGATGATATAATAGAAGAGGAAGATGGTGGAAGAGAAGTTATGGTTTTTTGATTTTATATTACGAATATAAATTATAATATGTAAAAAAAAAGATATATATACATATTTTACAAAATTATTATATAAATAATAAAGTTAAAGTCTAAACTGATAAAGTTTGTCACATTCTATTTATTATTATAAAATAAACTAAATAAAATATATTAATATAAAAAATTTAAATATTATAAATATTTTATCTTCATTAAATCTTCATTAAAAATTACATTATTCTTCAAAAAATTGTTTCTTTTTAAATCTTTTATTTGTAATTTTTATTTTAACAATGTTTGTTCAAACAATATATACATTGATAAAATGTAAATATTTTAATTATTAATATCTTTAAGATACTGCATTTGAGAAGTGAATTTTTATAAAAACAATTTTTTTATAAACACACATAATTTATAAAAGCTTGCTTAATTTTTATCTTTTTTTTTTTTGTATTATTAATTCTCAACTATTATAATGGATTAAAATTATAATTTTACTTATAAGACTATTATATTTACAGATATATCAGTGTCCATTTTATATAAAAATTGTTTGTAATCAAGTTAATAAATGCAACCCTCATTTTATTTCTTATTTTCAAATATTTAAAATCTTATTATATAATTAAATAATAATAAAAAAGTTAGATAATTTTTATCTATTTTAAATATAATTTTTATATATAATCTCACTTCTATAAAGTATCATTGTAATATTGAAAAAATAAGTGAGATTAACAAATTTTCACATATATATAAATAAAACTTGTTTGTTTCTTAAAATTTTTGTTCAATAATAATCATAATTATACAAAAAATCAAACATTAAATATAATTAAATCAATTACTTAATGGAAAAGATATATTAAAATAATCTCATTCGGTAAATTCTATACATGTTATGAAATATTTTTCTTGTAAATAGAAATATTTGAAGTATATAGATATATACTATACATATTATAATTTTTAAATAATAAATTATTCGTATATCATTAACGAAATAGAAATTCTGAAAGACAAATGATCTAATTTTGGAATTATTTACAAAAAACATTATTCATATTTTAAGGCTTTATAATGTGAATTTTATGTTTTATCACACTTCTACACATTGGACAATCTGAAGAAATCATATTTGCACAACCTGAACAACAACAAAGGTGCCCACATGGTAGAAAAATTACTTCACACTGTAAGAAAAGTAAAAGACTCTCAAGAAACGTATAATTTTAATATAAAGATCTTTTAAATAAAATGAAAATTTTTTTTACTTGTAAATCAAGGCAAATTACACATTCGGCAGTATTAATGCTCTGAATAGTATTATATTCTTGATAATTGGAACTTGTACAAGCTTCTTCTGGTGGTGCAGAGGGTGTTATAGATTCGTTGAGTTTTAATTCTGCTAAATAATTTTCAACTGCAAGTCTTATAGCAATACGATCGTTTTCAGAATGTATTCCAATCTAAAATATTAAATATATAATTAATATTTTATATAATATATAATAGAAGTAAAAATTTTTAAATATTTTACATACAGTTTTCAATTGTTCATCATTAAGATTTGGAAGTAATGATGGTAAAGAAGCTAGGAATGGCAAACAATGCAATGCACCTGCTATTGCAACATGTCGTACTAACATTGGTTCTAGCATTTCTAATAAACCCTGAGGTCGTGTTTCCATTAAAGATTGATATTGCATTAACCAAAATTGACTTTTTCTTCTAGAATTCTTTAAAAATAAATTTTTGTAAAATTATTATAAAAAAATCAAAACAATATTTAAATTTATACTTACAGTAATACAACGTTGTTGCTCTATATTATTAATTGTTTTTAGAAGTTGATCTCTTCTATTTTTCTGTTGTTCTAATAAATTCATTAGAATAGCACTCAAAGCTACTCTTTTCTGAGCTATTTCATTCTATTTAATATAAAATAATAAAAAAATCTTAATACAGAAAGTTAAGAATGTATATAAATAAATAGCTAGAAATATTACATACAAGTTGTTGATTGATTTCTAATTTTCTCCTCTCTAGTTCAATATTTGTAAGAGCAGCTAATTGCGATTGTACCAAATTGACTTGTTGCATAATACTCCAATAACGTGCATCACTACGTTCTAGCAATGTTGCAACAGCAGCTTTTTGTAAGACTTCATCTTGTCTTAATGTATCAATTAAATTTTTTCTATTTTTTTCTTGATCTTGCATTATTTGTGCTAAATGATCATTATTCCTTACTTCTCTGAAATATTTATTAAATATTAAATATATATATATTATATATAAATATATAAATATATTTATATTTTTGTATAAAATATTATCACTATGTTACTAACAATGTGAGCAAAGATTGTGCTGCATAATCTCTATATTTACTATGTTCTTCCAATTTTTTGGTTCTATGAAGTTCTTCTTCAAGTAATTTTTCCATTGACACTATTAAAATCATATAAATAAATATAAAAAATTATGTATAATTATATAATATAAATATATATATATGTTATATATATAATTATACATATATTTATATATATAATTATATATATATATATACACGATTATTGCTTTAGATATTTAATACTAACAAAGAGTATCTTTTGTACGAAACATGAATTGTTCTGTGTGACAAGAGGATAATAATTGTACTTCTTCCTGTTTTTCCTGTTCTAATAGTTCAGCTTGTGTTTGTCTTTCTTCCTCGCTATTTCTTAAAAATTCTTTGATAACTTTGTCTGCTTCTTTTTCAGCTAAAAAAATATTTATAAGTTAATATACTAGTTAAGTTAACAAAGAGTTTTAAAAAAATATTTAAAAATTTTTTTTAATTTAAATTTTATTTTTATTGATAATTATTATAACTTTATTATAATGTTTTAGTAATAAATATTTATATTTTATTATTAATTAAAATAAATATAATAATTAAAATATTTTAATTATACCATTATAAATGTAGGAAAGTAGACGTGCTCTGTTAGAATCTTTTTCTTGTTGTACCTTTTCTAATTCATGTTGTAATTGAGTTTGTTGCAAAACAAGATCTTCCAACAACTAGAAATAAAAGTATTTTAATGCTAGTAATTGCAATAAATTTTTTTATATGAAAATAAAAAGTGCTATTTGTAAAACAATAATTGCAATCTCCAAATACCTTTTTTTTATGTTCTTTTAACATTGATTGAATTTCGATTTCATATTCTTGTTGTTGTTTAATGTTTTTTTCAACCTCTAATAATGCATTTTGGCGATGTTCCTATAAGATAAAATTAATTATTTAAATTGCAAATTAATTTTTACTTACTAAAATATAAAAATATTTGTTTTAAAATAACATAAGCAAAATTAAGCATTTTTAAAAATATTATAGCAATATAAATATATAAATTAATTTTTGCTTTTAATAAACATATAATAAGTATTTTATGAATAAAAATTAAATCTCACAATAAACAATAGCAAATATGCAATGAAATATATTTGAAAGCATGCTAAAATAAAAGAAGCATCCACATGCCTTCATTTTTTCTAGCTTCTGTAATGCTGCCTAAAAGTAAAAATCAAAACATTTAAGACACACTGTAAAAGTGCAACATCAAAGTTCATAATCCTATAACACATGATACCTGTACATCATTATTTTTATTCTGATATATCCTTTCTACATTCTCAGAACTTATATTTCTTGATAAATCTGTTTCAGAAATAGAATCTTCGGGTGAATATTCAATACCACTTTCATTTGCTAGAAATGCTATAATTACTATTGTGCCACCATTTAAAATATCTTGAGGAGGATATAATAAATTTAACCCATCAATATTTAACTGTGCTAATTGTTGTACATAACCCAAAGATTTAGGAAGCTTACGAAGAGATTTATTTTGACTAATATCCAATATAGAAAGCTGTCTTAAATTTCCCATTGCCTCTGGCAATTGCTTTAAATTGTTTTTTGCAACATTTAAAATATTTAATTTGTTTAAATGTACTATTTCATTTGGCAGTTTTCGTATATTGTTGTCTTGTAAATAAAGTTCCTAAAATATATAATGTGATTAAAAAAATGTGCTAATTGTTGTACATATTTCTTTTTTCAAATTTCAAATAGATTTAATTTATATAACATATACCTTGAGAGAAGCAAGACACATTATATCAGATGGTAAATGAGTAAATTCATTTCCATGAATATCTAATATAACAAGTAATGACAAATCGCTTAAGGCACCTCCACCAGAAAGTGAAGTTAACTTATTATTATACATCCATAATATCTTTTTTCTAAATACTTTACACAATGAATAAATACCAGAGGGTACATGTTTTAAAGCACATTCAGAGACATCAAATATTGGTTCTGGATTTTCTCTGGCCTATAATATAAATGATTATGATTTTCATATATTTAACTATTAATAATATTTTTATATATTTTTAACACTGAACTTTTTTTTTAATCAATAAAATGATTAAATCAATATTGAATAAAAAAAAATATTAAATATTTGATTTTTTCACTCATATATATCATTATATACATATGTAGAATAATAAAATATCATATGAAAATTATATATATATATATAAACATATATATATATATATATATACATATAATCTTCCATCTAAAATCAAGATCCATTATAAGTGTAATTTGAATGATTAACCTCCATTTATTAAGAAACATACCAGATATAATTTGTGTTCCAGTCGTGCTTTATAATCGATGTTAACCTTGTGATTGCTTCCATGTGATAGAAACATCATTAATCGTATATGTCATGACAATAAATGAATATTATGAATGCAAATCATTCTGCTATTGGTTTTTCTTCAGCACACGTGATTTCATATACATACTTTGTAAAAAACTAACCAATATCAAATTGACAAACAGTAACAGTTCATAAAACGCATAAAACAGTGATGTATCTTAATATTTTAACTCCCTTGAAAATTACGCAATATTATTTTGAAATCGATATTTTGTATGAAAATCATTATAAATTAAATTTTAATTTATTTATTTTTATATTAATAACAAAAATATGTGCAATTCGAATTAAAATTTAAAATCATATAAATAATAAATATAATGCAAATTTTATTTTTTACGCATTTATAAAAATATATTATTGAATAATAAATTTTATTAATATAATATTTTATTGAATTATATATAGTGTGTATGTATATATATATATATATATATATATATATATATATATCAAAAAAATGAATTAGAAATATTGTTGAATAAAATTGAAATTTCATTCATTCAATATTGAAATTTAATAATCAATTTCTTTTCTAAATAATTAACAAATTTATAAGCTCTCATATTTTAATTCGTATTATAATATAGCAGCGATAATTTTTTTCTAATCTTTTTTTTTAAATCTATTGTTTATTTTTTAAATCTATCTATTATCTATTATATACTTGTTATCTATGTTCTATTCATTATTTATTTAACTTTTTTTCCTAAAAATTTGTCATATCGTTTAAAACATAGTATTTACATATTACATTATATTTATATATATTAATAAATATTCTAAAAAATAGGCAATTATTATATATATTGATTATATATATTATATTAATACATATTAAATTCAAGAAAATTAATTCGCTAAAAATATTTTATTCGCTAAAAAGATAAAGATTTTTTACAAATTATATTTTTATATTTAATTCGTAAAATCTAAAAAAATACAATATTTTAAATTCTAAAATTATAAGCTCAGGTTACTATGATTTCGAGCACTTCCATTGTTTTATTTTAATCTTTTTTCTTTACGTTTTCAGATAAAGATAATAAACAACTATAGCTTTTTATAAAACTTTTTATAAAAGTACCAACAATATATAAGCTTTGTCACAAATTTTCTAAGACTTCTCTCTGTCTTAGTCGATATTCCGTTGGTGTAAGCATGCCCCTGAAAAATAATGGAATTTTCATATATCAGTTAGATATCAAAAATCAATTCAATAAAATTTTGATAAAAATTTTCATGAATAAATAAAATAATTATAATATTGAAATATATCTTTTATACAAAAATTATTCATTACAATATAATATAAGTGATGGAAATCGAATTAGTAATGAGTATATTTGATTGAAATATAATATTATAAATTATAATTTTTTTAATGTCATGAAAAATAAGAAGATTAGTTTTTTTTTAAATCAAATTAATTTACAATTTATTAAAAATGATTCATATTTAAACCTTAAAACCGTATCAAAAGAAACGCAAACGCCTTTGTCACACATTTTCTTGTAAAGATGCCAACATTCCTTTTCTTTGTTGGTTTGAAATTGCGGTTCAATAGATTGCATATGCTGAAGATTTTCCTTCGAAGGTAATACACATGTAGTTTTTGCCTGCAATTTTGTATAAAATTTTTTCTTAATAATTAAAAGTGAATTTATATTTGAATATTTACGAAATATTTATATGTCTTACATTCACAATAGAATTATTTATAGTTATTTTGGATTGTTGTGCGGGAACATCGATTTTTCGGGAAATTATTATCGGTGATTCTTGTATTTCTCTCTTTATTTTCATAGATGTTGTCTGTCTTTCTATTCCACTGTGAAACAATTTATTATAATATATTCTTATTTTAAACGAAGTATATATATTTTTTTTATAAAATTATAAAAAAGAAATAGATAAAAGAAAGGAAAAGATATATAAAGAAAGAAAGAAAGAAAGAAAGAAAGAAAGAAAGAAAGAAAGAAATATATTTCCATTTGATATCTTAAAGGATCAAGAAATCGATCACTCTTTTGCTACCTTTGAATATAGAAAACGTATTATAAGAATTATTAATACAATTCATTCACGATCTTTTTTTTTTTGTTTCCATATATAATATAATGGAAACAAAAAAAAATATATATATATATATATATATAACGAATACTACGTTATATATATACGAATATATCGTATATATATATATATATACGAATACTACGAATATAACGAAAAATATATATATATATATATTTGACTTATTATCGTTCTATTTCCTTCATATTATGTTGATATTATATTGATTATCAAACATTGTTGAAATAAATTATTATGAATTCATATTATCGAGGAGTTCATCGAGAAATCAATGAAATTCTATTGCTTTTTTTATACTTACGATCGTGATGGCGTATTACGAGTTTTCAATAATTTCCGTTTCTTATCGTGTAAATCACAAATAGGCACAGCCAGGCATCTCTTTTCGCGATCAGTCAACGGAACATCAAGCGGCTCTTCAATATCGTGAATCAATGCCAAGATAGGGAGGGTCAAACCACCACCAGTAACATCCGTTTTCCAAGACACTGCTTCTTCTTTCGATGAAGTAGCTCCACGTTGGTTACCAACGATCGCCAACCACGACTCTGTCGTTCTTTTCTCCTCCTTCGGCGAGGGTTGTTGCTCTTTTGGTGGACTATATTCTTCGTCGAAAGAATCTTTCTGAAAAGAAACTGCACAACAGAGAATTTCATTTCATCGATTATTCAATCATCGATAAATCGAATTTTATGATATATATCGAGTTAAAATTCATTGTTTTAAAATTTAAAATTTTCTTTTAATTTATAGAATTATTAATTCTAACTATTACTAGTATCTGATTAAAATTAACGATGGAGATCAGTTAAAAAAAAAGAAAAAATCATAATTTGATTGATATTCCAATAAATTGAAATTAAATTAGAAAAAAATTTAAATTTGAACAATAATAGTCACGATATGTTCATAATGATGCACTTATTTAATCACTTCCATTTGAATAAATTTATTCGATTTTTATTTAGTATTGGTAAATTCTGTAATCGATTCAATTGAATCACGATAAAATGTCAGGCCAAGAGAATTTTATAGTCACGATAAATGTATTTACCAAGCAACCTAATTTAATGGGGCCGATATTCGCAATACTTGGCCATTTACCGAAAACTGGGCCAAACGATATTTCGTGTCATCGATTCTGTTTTACAGGGCTAAACGAGCTACCTAATATTTTTCTACGACTTTCATCCTCATTTTTTTTCCATACCGTGAATTTTTTGTTTAAAACAAATACGAAATGAAAACACGAACATTTTAAAAGTGAAAATGAAAGAAAATAATATAAAAAAAAAAAAAAAAAAAAAAAAAATGGAAGAAGAAATTTGTAGACACGCTTAATAAACGTTTCTCGATAAATAAAAGATTAAATTGTAAAAAAAGAGAGATCGATCCATCAAATCGTTACTTCAATTTATTTTCCTCTTGCCTTTTCTCTCAATCAAAAGTTCTCCTTTAAACTTTTTTTCCTTCTTTCTTTCGATCATTAAGTTAAAGATTTGATCTTGTTGTGAAGAACAGGATTTCGAAATGAAAACACGATATATCTACGAAATATCTGTTCTTAGAAGTTTCATCGTTAAATCGGCATTTACCCTGACCGAACACCTATCAATCGAAGTTCAATTATTAAAACCTGATTACGTGGCGAGTTTCAATGGAATATTTTGCTTCAAGGTCAGTGGTGCAATAGAGAAGAAGTTTGGTCGATTTAACGGGTTCGATCCTCTTATTGTCTTCACGAGTTTCATGTCGTTGCACGATAGAAGTTCGCTTTAATTAACGACGATATACGATGGTATTTAAAAGAACGAAATCGTTTAGAGTGATTCGAGTGTGAAAGGAATTTTCCTCGGTTCATTCTTTGAATTTCTTGCGACGAGAATTTCCTGCTACCGAGAGATCAAAGTAAAAACGATCGGAATGTAAATGGAGATTTATTAAATCTTGTCTGCGTGAAAATGATATAATTTCTGGGTAACAGATCAGATAAATAAAATTTAAGAGATATCTCGATTAAATTTTAAGCTTTTGCTTTTGTAATTATAAGATAGAATAATAGTAGAATCTAATAACAAAATCTTAAATTCTTAAATTTTTAAAGCATGTCGTTGTTGAAATTTTTATTTTTTTGTAAAGAAAAAATGAATGTATCTCGTATAATATTTTAAGAAAGAATTAATTTTTACAAGAAGCAGTAGAATCTTTAAAAGTTTATCAATAAGATTCGTACGAATAACGAAGAAAAAATTAACATCGTGTTTTATATTTGTCCTTTTGTTTTTTTTTTTTTTTTTTTCATGCTCGAAGATACTTTAAAAACGCAGATGAATATTTCAAAGTAATTCGCGGCATTTGCGTCATTCCTAATTATTTCGTTCATTTACAATTCCATGATCGTCAAGCGTACATATGTTGTTAAATTCTTGCACGATATTCGTAAATGAAATATATATATATATATATATATATATATATTTGTGCTAACTCTATACGTGAAAAGCAGCTGCAAAAAATAAAATTTCGACGTGAAAATTAGAAATTATAGGTCTTATGCGATTTGTATTTCTAAAAAAAATCGAATTTTTTTTTTTTTTTTAGAAATAAAAAGCATCGAAGTGTATATATATATATATATATATTTATACCTGACTTGATAGGCCTTCTCGCGCTACTCAAAGCCGAGTTAATCGACGTTTTAATGATCGACGTGGTGGGCAGTTTACTACGCAACTCGTCGATTAATTTATCATCCCTGAGTGAATTTTCGATATCGCTATCGCTGTCTGCAGAACTAACAAGGGATACCATTGTAACGATGTCCATCGTTCTTGAATCGATCGAACTCTTTCCACGAGTTCCAGATCTATTCCGTATTTTTCCATCCTCCTCATTTTTCGACGCGCAAAAACGTCTTTTCGCACTTCTGGATCGTCTCTTTAACGGTGCCGATCTCACACTTCGATTCGATGTTATCTGATTAATTTTAAACAAAGTCAGATTCTCTTTCAAAATAAGCATAACAATTATCAATATCGAATAAATATTTAATATGCATTCGTTTCATTCGTAAAATATATAACAGCGAAATTTTCAATTTATGCGCCGATCGAAAAGAAAGAGTTCGAAGATGCAAAAATAAATTAGCAGCGTGAATCGAAAAGTTTTACATGTTTACAAAAAAAAAAAAAAAAAAAACAACTGTAAAAATTGGATTACGTGCTTTGAACGGCGATATCTCGCTGTAAAATAAATAAGAATTTCATAGAAATTTAATATCGTGAAAAAGATAAAATATTTCGCTCACTTTTTTTTCAAAGACGATTCAACAACGATAAAGAATTATATTACGTCTCTTTGTATATTGTATATAAAAATAATAAAAATAATCGTAAAAATCTAAGTAGAAATCAATCCAATAAAGAACGATATACCTTTGTTACAGCCGTATCTATCTTTTCCATTGTGTTGTATCTACAATCCATATCTTGATCTTTTTGATTACGATTCTTTCTCATCGAGTCGATTACGACATTAACGTGAACCCGATTATTATTATTATTAGCCGAAATCGATTCGAAACGGCGTTGCGGCGGCGCAGAATTAGTCCTCCTCGATTTCTGATCGATCTTTTGACTTTCCACCGGTTTTTTTATTGACGGATTCCTATCGTTCATCGTGTTCGATCTCGCTTCCGAACACCTCGAAAATGAAGTTTTATCAATCGTAGAAAGATCAGAATCTTTGTTCTCGATACTCGTGGACGAGATTTTCCTCGTCGAATCGGATCGATCCGTTTCCCTTGGTGTTATCGTTTCATTATCATCTTGCAAATCATTTTCTTTATTTTCGATCGAGATTGTTTTTATCTGCGCATTTTTATCACCTGCACAATTCGATTTATCGGCTATCCTTTCTATCGTCGCGGCTTTCTCGTTCGTGATCGAGTCGCACGGAGAATTTTCTCTCCACGTATTTTTCTCCTCCGTATCGTCCTCTTTATCCTCGATCGTTCCCTTTAAAAAATTCTTTTCGACAATCGCGGCCGATGATTTTTGAAACGAATTTTTCTCCGATATCGAGTTCCATTTCACCTCGGTTGCCGATCTGATTGGATCGAGGAAGGCTCGGTTAGCACCGCTGTGAAAACTTGCACGTTTCTGCTTAGCCGATGAGAAATCTTCCCTCTTCGCGGTTCCCAAACTCGAATTTTCCACCATCTTGATCGAGGGTAATGACGTGGACGACACTTGTTTTTTCTTAGTAGAGGAACCATGCTCGTCCATGCTCGAATCCTTCGATATTTGCTTGAATGAAAGGAAAATTGAAATTAACGGTGTTGAATTCGAGATTGAAAAATATTTGCACGTACATTTTAATTGTACCTCGTTTACCTGCTCCTTTTCCGTGTCAACCTTCTCTTTGCTCTTCGTCTGCTCCACGGAAACTTTGCTCCTCTCCAAAGGTAAAAAATTAATAGGCAATTTGTCTTCCAATTTTTTAACCATTTTCTCGCCTTCTTTCTCCTCGAGATCTTCGCCCTGTATTATTTTACGGTTATTATCCAGAGGAATTTCGATCTTACATTTCTCGTTTCCTCGCACAGGAGACGATGGAGCAGTGGTAGGATTCGATATTTCGGAGTCACATCTCTCCAAGTCCAAGATTTCGCGAGCCAAGAAGATATTTATATTGGCTTTATTCTTCTCTCGATTTTGCCAAGCGAGCCTCAACCTCTCGGCCAATTCTAATCTCGAGTAAAGGATCGATGATTTCTCGATCCCTCTCGACCTACCACCGGTGGACTTGGATCGTCCTGGAATTTGACGGGCCACCACTTCCACTTGCCCCAGTTCTTCTTCCTCGTTTTTTTGACGATTTTCCTTCCACGCAACGCGAACCTAAAATTCATCTTTGATTAAAGTCGTGATTAAAATTCGAATCAAGTAGTTGAAATTTTTCTCTCCGAGTTGTTGTCGACACACCAGTTGAGAAGAATACGATCGGACGAGGATTTTTAAATTGGAAGAAATTATATAGTTTATTTTAGGAAGAGAACGTTGTTGAGGAAGGAAAACGGAGGATACCTTGGGTCTGTCGGAGCCGAGTTTACAAGTTCCACGCTTGCCACGTGCAAACGGACTCGCGCAGATCTGCAGCGACTTTTCATCCTCCGCGGATCTTTGTCGTCTGACTTGCTGACGACGGGGCGCAGGTGGTTGCAACGACAATTGCCTGACTGGTCTGATCGACCTTTCGGATCCTGACATTTCTTCGAAATTTCTTCTTGCTGGCGATCGTCGTTCAAGGTTCTACGCTCTACGATAATTTAATTGCTTTGAAACCAATCTTTCTCTATTCTCTCCTACTCTTCGTGATTCGTTAAGATTTACAGCAAATATTCAAATCGTAAAAGAAAAAAAAAAAAAAAAGAATAATTATCCGATTCTAATTCGAATTGCAATTGTTGATAAATCGGTTAATAAATCGATTAATACGTACTCACTGGACGAGTTTACGATTTAGATAGAAAGGGGGCGGAGTACGTGAACACGATGGATGAACTTCCATCGTGGTTGGAGCGCGAGCAAACGCCGACTGACTAACTTCATCCATTGCCCTCTGACACGATCGTTCACCACCACTGCCATTTCACCGATTTATACACCTTCGTGTTATCCACCACCACCCGCTAGTAATCGTAGGTTCGGCCAACCAACACGTTTCCACCCTCCAAAGGGTGGTTGAACGATATATTGCTTCCTTTAATTCGAACGACGCTCGAGACTACTACACCGACACTTTGCTCGTGGCACACTGTTACCAATGGAATGTGAAGGGTGGTCGAACTCACTCGCTAACTCGACATCCATCGCCCCCTAATTCGTTATCGGTGGTGTAACTTGGCTGGGACTTTTTTCCCCTCATTCATTTCATTTATTTCGTTTTTGTTCGCGAAGAAGCTTTATTTTCGGATTTCTTAAAATCTCTAAAATTAATAAATATCTTAATTAATAGGAGATTGATTTAAATTTGTGACTCAAGTAAGATACGCGAATCATCGATGAGTTTGGATTCTTTCTTGATATTTAGAATTTTAGAAATGTTGAATTCTTGACTCGAAAAATGATAAATATCGATAATCTTTCCATCTTTCCATCTGTAATGATAATTAAAATTTTCTCTTGCAACGCGTATCTTTTATTTATTATTATTATTTTATTCTCCTATTCTTTTCTTCCTTTCTCCCCAATTATTCGCCTTCTGTTACGTTAAGGAAGAGCCAATCACAGCTCGACATGTTGTCCCACGGAGGGATCGACTACAACTGGATCACTCGATTTCGCGGGAACGTGTGTTAAATCGGCAAAGTCGAATTATAGCCGACAGTCACCGGCAGGGTTTATTATTGATCAAAACTTTACCTATCATCTGACAGCTTGTTGTCCGGTGTTGCCATGGCATCGCCGATCATTCAAATCCATTTTTCTCTCGTTCTTCGTCTCTTTCTTGCCCGCCTTCTTCTTCTTCTTCGCCCGCCACCAAGTCGCTCTTCAATCGCTGTGAGCAGGATTTAAACGCGAAACTTTCGCCCCCCTCCCCCCCCCCCGGAACTCGGCCACGTCGAATCCTTGAAAATTAAGAGAATCCCATTACCTCTTCTAGCCTTAATTGCTTCGCTTATCAACGATTTCGACGTACCTTGGCCCCAGGGATGGGCAATACCGACGGATGGATGGATGAATTGTATTACTCTTCTCTTCGTTCCCATCTTGAATTTTCATCGTTTCGTTATTTATTAAATTTTTGCTGTTCTCGTTTTAAAAATTAGGCAAATTAAATCGATCGATCCATTTGAAACTGGTCAACTGTAATTTAAATTATACTAGAAATAATTAAAAAAGAAATAATATTATCGTCTAAACGATGATTACTTTTTTTTATCATGCTAGATTATTTTTTCCAAGGCTCGTTTCTTGATAAATTAAGATTTACGAAATATCTTTACGTTTTATATTTTTGATGGAAATCCAAGTTTTTAGTTTTCATTCGAGTTTATCCATCCCTGTTCCGGTTTCTGGAATGACTGTCTATCGTGCTCGATCGGGACTAGAAAGTTCGACTTGGCGAGGCTTGCCAAGAAATTTTCGAGGCTTCTCGTTTCACGATCGAGCCGTTTCATCAGGATTGATGGATGCCTGATTTGCCTGCAACACGAAAAACGGAATTATATATTATTTTTTTCAACTATTTTCTTTTGTGTTTGAAAAATATTATTTAAAAAAAAAAAAAGAAAAAAATTGATTGATTTTATTTTTACAAATATAATATTCTAAATATAAATCTTTTCTTACCAAAAAAATATATATATATATATACATGATGTCTCAAAAATGAAAGAATATCGATTAATTAGAGATTTCTTAGATAATTTCATCTTCCTTTGCAAAAACTTTCGTTAACTTTGTTGTTAAAAAGTTATTAACAAATAACATTGGAAACTAGTCAAGTTGCGACAGTATCAGATAGTGTCGTCGGTTGAACGCGAACAAGTTCAAGCAACACGTGTCGGAAAAAATCTGTTGAATGTGATTATTCGAAAAAAAAAATTATTCGAGGAGTCTTTGTTTTCTACTACTTTTCTTTGTTATCGAGTGAAGGAAAAAAGCATTTCTTGAATAATTTAATGTAATTTTTTATTGAATATCTAAAAACATTCAAAATTCTCTTCGACACATGTTGCTTGGAGTTGTTCGTGTTTACCCAGCGTATTTAACATTAACCGTGATTGTTTTTAATAATAAGATTGTAATGAAATTTATCATGCATAGAAATCTCTAATTTCCATATTTTATTTTTCTTGAACAATTGTGTAATCTTGTTACGTATTATTTCTTATTCTATTCTTTCACAGATCTTGAGGATTAATTTGGGAGGAATGGCAAACGAAAGTTCTTTCACTTTTTTGTTAGAAGATTCGTTCAGCGACAATGATAAAAGTGTCGAAGATTATTCATCGAGATTAAAAATATCCTTTCGAATAATTTAATTTTTACATTAATATCGCTATTTTACATTAGCATGCAAATGTAATAAATGCAATTTGTTTCCATTTTATTTTTCTTAATCAATGATAATAATGATCACGATGCTTTGGAGAGTCTTATTCAGAAATACGATGGGGAATTATTGCAACGAACACTGGAGCAATCTTTATCCTCCTGCTCGGATAATTTACTGGATGAGAAAATTTTCAATGAAATTTTTCCTTTCGCTCATGATCTTTTATTCAAGGTAAAGGAGCAAAAGATACATTATTTTAATATATATGATTTTAATACGATGAATTTAACCAATTTTTTTACTTTTTTTTTTTTAATCTTCGTTCGAAGACTTTAAAGGAGATCGAATGTGAAGTGATAAATAGAAATGCGGAGGAAGACAAGGTGCAAGATACGAAACGAAAACTGTTCGTTTGCCACGAATTGTTAAAAGTATGGGAGAAATCTATGGAACGTGTGTCGAAACTTCAGAAAACATCTGCCATCGATCTTAAATCCATACTGGAGAACGTACTTGTTACAATTGAATTAATATTTGAACACTGTAGAGGAAGGTGATTTTTTAATTTTCTGATTATCTGATTGAATATTATTAATGTACAATGATTTAAAAATCGTTTTAACATTGGGGACGAGAAATCGATATAAACTTGGAAAAAGTGCAAATATATATAATTTCCTATTTTTACAGTAAAAAATTATACGGTGTTTTATTCGACGAGATATCGGAGGAACTGACGAATCTCTTTCGCAAAGCAAAAACGATCTTGAATCTATTCTTGGCCACTTTAGACGGTGTAATGGTCTTCGACACGGATACGGAATCGGAAACGGAACTGTTGGTAAAAGGTGAGCGATCCTATTACGTCTTAACGATTCTTTAATACGAATTGTCTTTATCTTCATCGAATACACCGAGTATAGAAAAAAAAAAAAAAAAAAAAAAGACAAAATCGCTCTATTCAATTTCTCATCTTATTACTCTCGATATTAGCGGTATATGATTTAGAATTTTTATTCGTGTTACATTTCGTTACTCTTCGTTAGATCTATCGAAGAGATCATATGCAATAACGAGAGAAATTAAATGATGTATAGAAATTCTTTTTTTAATTCGTCGTTTCGATTAAAGAAGATATAATTTTTCTATTCGAAACAGTGATCGATTCTATCGGATTGTTCGTCACTATTGCTCACGATTTAGACTTGAAAACGTTCGTAGAAACGTCAAAAGTATTCGGAAAATTGGCAATTACGAAACAAGATCTTGTCAAAAAAACGAATGTTACGAGCGTCACTTCGCATCTTGCACAATTGGCAAAAAATATATCCTCCATGTTCTTGTTCTGTCAGGTATGTTTCAGATATTAATCTCTTAAAAAAAAAAAAAAAAAGAAAAGAAAAAGAAAAACTATAAAAAAATTTTATATCATTAGATTAATCATATTTCCAATTAATCTAAAGTTTTATATATACATGTATATTATTGTATGATACGAGGAAATAGAATCATCGATATCGATCGTCTATTATATATCACTTTTTAAATCACTTATCAAATATTTTATTGATCTCTCCATTGATATATTTTAATAATAGTTAATGATGTCAAGTCTATGCATATTACAATTTTTTCCAATTTTTTTAAACAACAGATATGGGAAAATACTAGAAAATATAAAAGAGAATTTAAAAATAAGTTAAAAATATTTTTTATAAAATTGTATTATGTATTTTTATCTAATTATATTTATGCAGGATTCGACTGAGCGGATCGATGAAAGAAAAATAAAAGTTATTGGTCATTCGTTAAAAATTTTGGACAAATTATTCGCAACTTATTGTTCGTACATAAATAATGAGATTCTTTCGTTTGTAATCGAACTTTTGTTAAAGATGCACAGGTATTTTTTTTTTTTTTTATTTCCTTTCTTGTCTGTTTCTTGTTTAATTTTCAAATTTCCACATTATCCCTTTGCGAATAGGTGTTCTCCGTTATGTTTGCAAAAATCAAAGATTGACGATAAATTAATCGAATTAATAAACGTTCATATCTCTCGAGGATCGGAACCATTTTTCAATACAGTTTTCAAATCTTCCGATTTCAAGCAGGTTCGACCATTTTATTAATAAATTTGTTCAATCATCAATGTGGAATATTTTTTTCCATACTCTTAAAAAATATTTCAGGCATTTTTCGAATATGGAAATCAAGCAAACATCGATAAATTAGGTTATCACTTATTGATAGTTAGCATTATGAAAAAATTAACCAACATGCCGTACGAGCAACATTGTAAATGGACATTAGGCGCTGAATCGATCATCGATGTTGCATTAACTAACATTAATCACAGTAAGTAATATTTTTTTATATTATGTTTAATACTCATTAAATTTATAAATCTTAACTCGTTTAATTGTTAACGAAATTTTATCATTTGAATGAAATTTATGATGATTTTAAAAAGTTAAGTTAAGATCGAAAAGATTGTTTGGAATTAGACAAAATCTTGAAGATATTCATCTTTTGTATATGCTCATAAAGTACAGGAAGAAATATTGGTCGGTCAAGTGAGATTGCCAGGTGTACACGATATCGGTGAAAGACCAAGATCGGCTTCGATATATGAAGCCACAATAGTGCCAATTTGTAGTCTGATTAGTCAAATACCTGCGGACGGATTTCAAGCTGTCGAATTGATTTTGTTGAAGCATTTGTTAAGCGATCAACTTTGGAGTTCCTTGCTTAGTTCGGATATTTGGTGTTTCGTTGACCGGTATGTAAATCGAGTATCTCGAATAATCCATGAGTCATGATATCATATTTCGAAATAAGATACGATTATTTAATTTTTAAAATAAAATTTATCGCGATACCGGCTCTGATAAATTATTGAACATGAATGAATTGTGTATTATGATTATAATGATTATTTTTACAAAATATATGCGTATTATTTATTGCACATTTTATTTTTTATGGAACCGATTTGTTCTTCAATTTAAATCAATTTTTTTTCTTTTTAATATTCTATCTTTTTCTTGGACGTAATATCCTTATTATCTTTTCAGCATTGGTTCGTCGGAACTTTGCACTAGTCACGTGAAGTATCTACTAAAAGTTTATGCTGTTTTAATGACACGTAGCAATAGCCTCGAACTCGTTGTATTGGAGAATTTAATTGGAAGATTGTACAGTTTATTGTCAGAGGAAACGAAGCATACCCTTATAACGGAATTTGATGATCTCGAAAATCCATCCTGGTTACCCGTCGCTCGATTTTTACCATCCAAAACGAAATTATTCTTGCAAAATCGATTAGCGTGTATATTAAATGAAATCCCGACTGCCTTTGCAGAATTACAGCGGCAACCCACCATACAAAACTGGAATCATATTGTAAGTTACATTCGAATGAATTTTTCGTTTTTTTTTTTTTTTTTTTTTTTTTTTTTTTTACGAGGATTTTAATCATAATTATTTTCCACGTTAAAAGACTAAGCTGATGTCATTGGCCGGGAAATTGAATTACACGGAAGAACAGAATATTATTGATATTCTTTCTCAGATATGGAACTCTATAGCAAGCACAATCGAAATTTTCGAAGGTAGACAGTTGGATATATTATCGGAATTCATATTGAAGTTGTTTGTTGCCACACAACCTCAAAAAATTCAAGATAATACTTTCTTCTCGGTATGCTCATTTCTTTTTTTTATTATATAATAATAATTTATACATTGTCATTATTAGATAATATATATAATAATGATATTACGTAAAATAAAATTTTTATTTTGAAAATTTGAAAAGTTTTGTTGATTTTGAATTTTGCATTGGATATATTTTTTTTTTCAATTTAAATCAACTTATAAAAGTATCATTTTTTTATTTTGATGTATCATAGAAAAATTGTAACGTGCCTTTTTATATATAATGTGTAAAATTATATATGTATATGTAAATAGTATTTAATTATTTCAGATTATAGAAGCAATTCTAACGTCATTCTTTTATTTTCCGTCGCATGTTAAAGCGATTGCGTCACATTATTTAAGAAATAATATCGATTCACTTGACAATTGTGGACTTAAAGTTGCCAATGCGTTAGCGGAATTCAATTGTCGACTTTTAGAAGATGAAAATCCTTGGGTACGACAAGAAGCTTTTGAATCATTCGATCATGTAGCCCATATGTGCCCGAATGAAGATCTTGTTACTAAAATGGCTGCTGCAGTTACGAAAAAATCGTTATTAAGAGATTCTTTGCCGGCCTATTTATCTGGCACGATCTATTATCAACTTCAAAATTTCTCAAATATTGAGGATTATTTGCAACATATAGGAAAACATTTGCAAGATATTTACCATGTTTGTAATAATTATGAGGATTCTGAAAAGGATGAAAAACTTCCTAAATTGGAAACTCATTCCATCGAAAGCTTTGATGAAAATCCATCTATAAACGATCTTGATGAACACGTGAGCAGAATATGTGACGAATTGAATGATATTTTGAAAAAGAATAATGATATTAGTACTCACGTTTTACGAAGATTACGACTAGTTTGTAGGAAAATTCTGGATCTAACTGAATCTAAATGAATATATTTTGTATAAGATCACGTATGTTAAAACCTATATAAATGTATTAGTACATATATATATATATAAAAAAAACATTAATATTAAATAATATAAAATGTATTGTTACATATACGTATTTAAAAGAACATTAATATTATTTTTTACATATATTTTACTTAAACTAAGTATTATTATATATTATAATAAGGTAAGCAATACAACAGCTTTCACAAATATGTTCAATTTATTTCGTTCCATTTTATCAAATTATTTTGTTTTATTACAAATGTCTTTTGAAATATTTTTTATTTCATTGGAATATTTTATTTCGTTCTGTTTTTTTCTATATATCATTAATATCTTTATATCATTAATATAAAGATAAGATAAAATAATAAATAAGTTTAATCAGTGATTTTGTAAAAAAAATTAAAAAAGAATTAAAAATATAATTTATAAATTAGTTCAAAGAGCTAACCTATTGAAATGATTGAATATGATGATTTTATTCTTGATAAATATTGCATAGTTATCTATAGTTATATAAGTATATAGTATACTACTATAGTATGTAATAATCGTAACATATTCATGTATGTTTTGCATAATAATATCTATAATTACTATATTAATACTATATTAATGTCAACTACTATATTACATGATATACACACGAAAATGCGTAAAAATATTCAATTAAAATATTGTATATAATATTATATTAATTTCATATCATATCGTATCATTTCAGAATATTATTTATAACTTCAAGTTTGAACAAATAAAAAATTAAGATTTATTAAAAAATTTTAATTGATATCTTATATCGTTAACATTTATTTTTATTTTCAATATAATAAGCTTCTATACTTCTATACTGCTTTTGCAGTATAATTTCTACTACCAAACGGTTTACATTGCGTTATCGTAAATTTGTTTAATATCATATAATGATATATATATATATTATATAAAAAATTTTATATATTTATATATTTAAGATTTTTTATTTTTCTTCTATATTATACGATAAAATTAATAATTTTTATAGTGTATTATAGTATATTTTAACTTACATAAAATTTTTCAAGGTTTGATTAAGTGCTATTATAATTTTATAACAATCTAAAATAATGAATGCAAAAAGTACGTATTGATATTTTGTGTTATATCTAGATGGAAGTAAAAAATTTGGAATTAAAAAAAAATTTATCTAAGGATACAGTATTTAATACAATAAATAAAATGTTTATATCATTAGAAGATGATGATGTACGTAGAACTAATAAGTCTTTATTACTGGTATGTTTTTATATTATATGTTATGATAATATATATTGGCTTGCATATATAATATATATTATACTATATTATATACTTTATTATATAATATTATAATTTAATAGGTGATTCAAACTATAATAAATCTTATGAAATTAGAGGATTCATTATTTGAAAAAGCATATCAAGAAATTATTTTTTTAGGTAGTTTTTATAAAGGAACAAAAGTAGGAAAACCAAATGAATTTGATCTAAATGTTATTTTAAAATTACCTTTTAATGATAAACAAATAAATGTAAGAATATTTTTATTTAATTATAATAATCTTAAGTTATTTTTTTAATTTTTAATGATATAAACATTTTTTTTTCCATGCAGTTTTATTCAAAAAAATCAGCTTTCGTCCAAATTCAAATAGAAGATCAATCATCTATGTATTCATCTAAATATGATCATCTCTCAAGTAGAGGAAAAAAGTTGAAAAATAAATTATAATTATTAAATATAGAAATATATTTATAAACAATTTCATTATATTTTTATATAAAATATTATTGTTTTTTAGATCACTTAATAGTTTTATTTCTTCTGGATATTTAAATCCAAATAAATTTCGTTATTGGATTAAAGGAATTCTATATAAAGTTCTTAATAAATTACCAAAAGTTCAAGATAAATATGAATTAAGAATAAATGATCAATTAAAGGCAAAAATCAAAATAAAAGAGAATGGTCCTGCAAATAGAATAATAATAAATATGCCATGTGAAACTGAAAATATTCATATTGATTTAGCTCCAGCATTAGCTTTCCATATAAATTACATTAATCAGTTTACTTCAAAATTTAATGAACTTGAAAATGTTTGTATTATATTTAATTTATTATACTTAAATAAAAATATTTTTATATTATAAAAATTTTCTATTTTTAGTGTCGAAATAAAACATGGTTTGCAATTCCAGTACCTTTAACAACAAATAGTGATGGAAATAGTGATTTTGAAAATGATGAAAATCTTTATTGGAGATTTTCTTTTAGTCATCAAGAGAAAGAAATTCTTACTAAATATGGTCGTATAAAATCAGTCATACGTCAAATGAAGGTTGTTTAATAAATTATGTACTTTCAATATTACAAAACATTTCTAACATTGTTGTGTTTTTTTAGAAATTAAGAGATACACAAAATTGGAAAAGTATCGCAAGTTATTTCATAGAAACTTTATTTTTACATAAAGTGGAAGAATTAAAAAACGATCTCGAACAAATACCATTTACATTATTTTTTTTTAAAGTAATATATAATATATAAAAGTATTTGTGTAATAATATACATAATATATAATATTAGAATCAATACATATAAAAAATTTATAAGATATTACATACGAATTCCATATGAATTATTGTTGTTTTTAGATGCTTCAAGAACTATATTATGCTTGCAATATGCACATGTTGGAATATTATTGGAATGATAAGTATAATTTATTCTCAAAGATTAGTAAAATAGAAATGTATAACATAACTCACCATTTAAAAAATATCATAAAATGTATTGAAAAAAATTCAAATGATCAATTCATACTAGCTAAATTTATTTGTAAGTTGTATTTTTTAAAATTATGAAATGAAGATATTGATATATTTGAAGATATATTTTAAATATAATTTTTCATAATTTTTTCTTTTCTTAGTATAAAATTCAATATAAATGATTGCATTCTATTCTATATAAGTAAAACAAAAATTATTATTATGAAATTTTTCTTCAAATATTTTGATTTTTTAACAAAAATTAATAATCATTGTGAATGATTGTTTGTAAATGTTGAATCTAAATTTTATTATTTTCTTTTAAATTACAGTAAATTCAGAGGAATTAGCATTATTGATGGAAAAAATAAATAACAATATGTAGAAGATATATATATTAATCATAATTAATATATTATAATAAAATATAATTATATGATAAAATAATAATATATACGATAATTTTATAGATCAAAATAATAAAATACAAGAAGAAGAAAATGCTAATTGATGTATAGTAATCTGATTTATTTTAAAATATTTTTATAAATATATATTTATACTTAATATATTTCTAACAATTTTGTATTCAATTTTATATTCAAAATGTTCTCAAATAAAAACATTAATATTAATTAGTTTTAAACATTTTATTTTTTTAGTACATTTATTTACTAATTATTCTTTCATATGTTTGTATCTTTTCAATTAATATCTTTATGTAACATATTGTACTCAATATAAAATTTGAAATATAAAATAACTTATTTTAAAAACATTCATATTATATTATTAATTATTATATATATAATTATTACAAATATATATTATATTTATATTGTTAAATATTTGTATTATATTAAAAAGAAAATTAATAAAAGAATTTTTGATATATCACGAATATTATTTTTTTATATGATTAATTAAAGGTATTGCATTAGAATCAGCCCAATCTACAAAAAAGTTTCCTAATTGATTAGCACAACGAATCATTGTAAGACAATCTCCTTCAGCGCTGTGTGCATTTTCAGGCTCAGTATCAAAAATATGTTTATAAACATTATTTAACTTAAAATTTACTGGTTGACTATTTGTAAAATCTAATTTTCTTTTTGCGTTTGTACTTCTTTTTCTGTCCTGAAAATTTTTATCAGAATGTTGAATTTTTATAATTTGATTCTTAGGTGTCTTTTCATTCAGTTCTTGCATTTTTTTACAATAATTAGTTTGTGGAGTGTTAGATATACTATTAGAATGAGATGTTATAGATTTCTCAATTTTAAGAGAAGTGTCATTTATGTTATCATCATTTGTATTTATAGTAGAATCTAATGCATCAGATAAAATTTTATCATAACCATCATTCAATAAAGTACTAACTTCAACATTATAAGAATTATTAATTTGATTATTCATTTTTTTTATTTGATTTTCACGTAAAAAGAAGTCTTTTATTAACTGTAGCATATCAATACTTAAAATATTTTCACTGAAACTCTTTAAAAATTAATATTATATTATTTAATTAGATCATATTAATATCAAATTATTAATATCATAAAACTATGAATTATAAATACCTTGTCAATAGTTTTAAGTTCCGATAAAAAAATGGGATAATCAAAATTATTTCCATTATAAGCTACAAAGCAAGTTGGTGCTTTTTGTCGATTTATAAAATTTATTATTAAATTGTATACATCACAGTTAAAATCTTGAACTTCATATAAATTTTCATTAGATAAACCTAACAACATAAATATTATTCATATAAAAATTAAAGGATATAGAAGTATATTTGAAATAAATTAGAAATTGATTATTATTGATCATTTGATTAATTAATTATTAAATTATATATTACCTGTCAATGTTTCAATCTTTTTTGAAACATTCAAATTTGGATGTATTGGTAAAACAAGTTTTTGTAAAACTCTTGGTAAAAAATCATTGGTATTACACACAGCAGTTCTTGATACTGCAATTAATGATAATTCGATCATTTTTGGCATACAATTTTTTGTTATTAATCCTGTTGTTTCCAAATCAAAGAATATAAATGTCCGTATCATTTTTAAGGAATTTAAAATTACAATATTCATACAAAATTATATAAATTTCTATTAAAAAATAAAATTTTAATTATTAATTATAAAAATAATAATTTTCTATTTTGGAATAAAGAAAAACAAAATATTATTTTTAATCAAACCTCAGTTATATAAACTAAAATACAATAGTTTAAATACTAATAGCCAGTTAAGTACTAATGATATCTATAAATATATATTTTTTAAAACGGTGATACATTGATAAAACGATTAATAACGTTGATAAAACATTGATAAAACATTAATAAAACATTTTTGCATTTGATAATTATTTTAAATTATTAATTAAAATAAATTTTTAATAATATTTTTTATTAAACGAAACCTTTTTTGACATGCAATAAAATTAGCAATAAATATTTCCTTCATTTCAAATAATAATTATTTCAATTTTAAAATAAAAGTTTTAAATTATTGATACATAAAAATTCCATCTTTCAATTATGACAAATTAAAAGCGATACAGGTTATATATCACATTAATAACTTCCAAATAATTTTTTAAGACTAACGCCATCTCGCGTTTGGATCACTGAAGCTCCGACTTGTTACTAGCATAACAGCATATGCAAGGAGGTATACTAATCCGTGTGACGTCACAGACAAGGAAAGCAATATTTTACGAGAAGGATAGAGAATATTTTCTGCCAAAATGGAAAACTCATTAATTACTTGTTTTTTGATCAAAATTTTGGCATATTTAAAACCGCATTTAAAAGTTAAAATTTTAGCCAAGTTTCTCGTTATAATTTTAATGTGAAATTTTTTGTCATTAATTATTTATTAATGATTAACGCATCATTCGTTTCTATGCATCGGTGACGCCATATTGAAAATTCATTAATTAATCTTTTTCAACTAAAAATTTCGGCACTTTGCATTAATGACAAAG
Source organism: Apis florea (assembly GCF_048593485.1). Taxonomy (NCBI): domain Eukaryota; kingdom Metazoa; phylum Arthropoda; class Insecta; order Hymenoptera; family Apidae; genus Apis; species Apis florea. The sequence goes on along the minus strand of NW_028256473.1, from coordinate 388,198 downwards.
AATTTTACACTAAAATTGATATAAGAAATTTGCCTAAATTTCTAGCTTTTAGATGAGATATTGAAAGTGCCGAAATTTTTTTAGAAAATGAATAATTAATGAATTTTTAATATAGCGTTATTGATATATTAGAATATATGACGCTTTAATCGTTAATAATTAATTAATGATAAAGAATTTTATATTAAAATTGATACGAGAAACTTGTTTGAAGTGATAGTTTTAAGATGTAATCGTAAAAGTGCCGAAATTTTGCGTAAAAAATGAATAATTAATGAATTTTCAATATAGCGTCTTCGATGCATTAGAACGTATGACGCGTTAATCGTTATTAATCGTTAATAATTAATCAATGGCAAAGAATTTTATATTAAAATTCATACGAGAAACTTCTTTGAAATTCTAGCTTTAAGATGCAATCTTAAAAGTACTGAAATTTTGCATGGAAAACGCGTAATTAATTAATTTTCAATATGGTGTCTTCGATGATTAAAACGTATGACGCGTTAATCGTTAATAATTAATTAATGACAAAGAATTTTATATTAAAATTGATACGAGAAACTTGTTTGAAGTGATAGTTTTAAGATGTAATCGTAAAAGTGCCGAAATTTTGCGTAAAAAATGAATAATTAATGAATTTTCAATATAGCGTCTTCGATGCATTAGAACGTATGACGCGTTAATCGTTAATAATTAATTAATGACAAAGAATTTTATATTAAAATTGATACGAGAAACTTGTTTGAAGTGATAGTTTTAAGATGTAATCGTAAAAGTGCCGAAATTTTGCGTAAAAAATGAATAATTAATGAATTTTCAATATAGCGTCTTCGATGCATTAGAACGTATGACGCGTTAATCGTTATTAATCGTTAATAATTAATCAATGGCAAAGAATTTTACATTAAACTTGATACGAGAAACATGCTTGAAATTTTAGCTTTTTTTTAGATGCAATCTTAAAAGTACCGAAATTTTTGCTAGAAATCGAGTAATTAATGAATTTTCAACAACGTCACTGATGTATGGAAACGTATAACGTGTTAATCGTTAATAAATAATTAATGGCAAAGTAGGACGAAAATATTTTTCATTTATTATTTCTTTTAACGCTATTCTAGATTCTCAATTAAATAATTATTCATTTATTAAGATAAATTTAACATTACACTTCTTCAATTTATCCTTTGAATATCCAAATATGTATATTTTGTCCATGAGATAGATAAGGAATAAAACAATTTCGACGATCAACGCCATCTCGCGTTTGGATCACCGAAGCTCCGACTTGTTACTAGCATAGCAGAATATGCAAGGAGGTATACTCATCCGCGTGACGTCACAGACAAGGAACGCAACATTGTGCGAGAAGGACAGAAACATTTTCGCGCCAATTCGAACACGCCATATTGACAATTAATTAATTATTCATTTTCTAGTCAAAATTTTGGCACTTTCAAGATCGCATCTAAAAGCTGATATTCCAAGCAAGTTTCTCGTATCAATTTTAATATAAAATTCTTTGTCAATTATTTTTTAATTATTTATTAAATGAATTTATTAATATGGTCTTTGAATTGGCGCGAAAATGTTTCTGTCCTTCTCGCACAATGTTGCGTTCCTTGTCTGTGACGTCACGCGGATGAGTATACCTCCTTGCATATTCTGCTATGCTAGTAACAAGTCGGAGCTTCGGTGATCCAAACGCGAGATGGCGTTGATCGTCGAAATTGTTTTATTCCTTATCTATCTCATGAACAAAATATACATATTTGGATATTCAAAGGATAAATTGAAGAAGTGTAATGTTAAATTTATCTTAATAAATGAATAATTATTTAATTGAGAATCTAGAATAGCGTTAAAAGAACAATATTTTCGCAAAAACATTTCGAAAAATGTAAGTACATTATTTATATTAATCAATAAAGACAGTGTATTTTTTTCTTTTTTTTTTTTGGTTAGTTGCATAATTAAAACTAGCTTTAGATTAATATATCATACTTTTCATAGTAATTACCAAGTAAATGTGATTTAAATTCAACCTGTTGATATATTTAATTGGAATGGAATGACTTCATTATTACTACTTCATTATTAAAACTATAACATGTGTATAAAAATTAAAAAAATTATCCTGATTGCTGAATCTTTACAATGTACTTTTTAAAGTATGTTTAATCCTATTTTAATTATTAAATTAATTTATGTAAAACTATGAGGGAAATTTAATTTTTCTTTAATCTTTAAAAACATCAAAAAAATATATTAATAACAAATTTTAAATTTTATTATTGTTGAATTATGATGTAATGAAAGTATAAAAATTAACAGAATAAAAATGATCTCTTTTATGTTTTAGATGATTTTTGATTCAAATTTATGGCCGATAAATAAATGATATGTTTAATATAATAAATTGCTATTTTTAAAATTTTTTTAGATTTTTTTCTTTTTTGGATAGAACAAAAAAAAAAAAAGAAATGAAAATAGCAAAAAGATGATTATGTTTCATCTCAAAACAAGATAGTAATTGAAATGTTGCTGATTTAATTTTAAATTGTGTGGAACAGGAAAGTTACTGAACAATAAAAAACATTGTAATATTTCATATTTTTTTCATATGTCTTATATATATTACATACATTTAATATATAATATAATCTAAATTCTAATTCTACATTCTAATACATAATTCTACATTCTATATTCTAATTTTCAGAAAAGACACGAAATAAGAGATGAAATTTTTCCTGCAATTTGGCTGAAAAATTTTAAACATCCAGTAATATTCATGATCATAAGAATATCATGATTTATAAGAATATAATTTCTGAAGAATGTGAGAAGAAGTGACATATAAAATTTTTCTTGAAATCTTAAAATTTTCGAATATCTTGAGAATTGTATAATTTTGCATCAACAGAATATAATACATAAAGAAGTAATATACTAAATTTTTCTTTGAATTTATTTATCTTTTATATTTTATTTATCTTTTATATATTATTTACATACTTCTTTACATACTTATTTTTGCAGGTATCAAACTTCAAGAAAAAAAACATTTTTTCATCATTTTAATACTACTTAATTATGTAATTTTGATAATTTGATATCTTTTATATATTTTTATATATTATATATTCTTTTATATATTCTTTTATATATTCTTTTTACAAACTCAACTCTTTGAGGTATCATATATACATAATATACATATTTTATTTTTACTTATTTTTTATACTTATTTGTATTCTTATCTTTTCAGATGTTATACTTAAAAAAAAAAGGTTTTTTCATCATTTCATTTAACATGGAATTCAATAATCATGGAATTCAATATATGTATCTATTTTATATTCACCTCTTACATATTTTATATTCAACTTTATAAATTCGATTCTTTAAATTTTTATAATATTTCCAGTAGGAAGATATGTAAAATATATAAAAAATGTATGAAAATATAAAAATGACAAGACATATATATAGACCAGTCTATAATTTTGGTCCTGTTAAAAATAAAAAAAGAAAAGAATTCTACAGAGAAAGATTTTATAATATTTTATAAACTTTGTCATCATAATATATGTTTTTTTTTAGAGATTGTACTACAGTACTTATATTTTTCGAATATATATGAGTCTATGAAAATTATTCCTTTTTGCACTATCCAAGATTGTCAATTAAATAATTTTTCATTTATTATAAAAATAAATATTACATCTTCAATTTATCCTTTGAATATTCAAATATGTACATTTAGACCATAAGATAAGATAACGATTTAAATAATTCGATGATCAACGCCATCTCGCGTTTGGATCACCGAAGCTCCGACTTGTTACCAGCATAGCAGAATATGCAAGGAGGTATACTCATTCGCGTGACGTCACAGACAAGAAACGCAACATTGTGCGAGAAGGATAGAAACATTTTCGCGCCAATTCAAAGACCATATTAATAAATTCATTTAATAAATAATTAAAAAATAATTGGCAAAGAATTTTATATTAAAATTGATACGAGAAACTTGCTTGGAATACCAGCTTTTAGATGCGATCTTGAAAGTACCAAAATTTTGACTAGAAAATGAATAATTAATTAATTGTCAATATAGCGTGTTCGAATTGGCGCGAAAATGTTTCTGTCCTTCTCGCACAATGTTGCGTTCCTTGTCTGTGACGTCACGCGGATGAGTATACCTTCTTGCATATTCTGCTATGCTAGTAACAAGTCGGAGCTTCGGTGATCCAAACGCGAGATGGCGTTGATCATCAATATTTGTTGTTAGTTCTTGTCTATCTTATGTACAAAATGTTATTCGTCAACAATTTGTAGTAAATTTAACATCGCAACTTGTTGCAATATTTACTGTACGCATCGGAAAGAAACAATTTTGATATATATTAAATATTTAAAATGGTTCACTATTGTTTATGTAAAATTTAATTCTTGTTTATAATGAAAACTGTATAATAAATGTTTTAAATATATTTTATAATACTTTGATCATAATGTCGACGGATTTAATGAACATCGATGGCCATATAAAGAGATTGCAAAAAGAAACCTTAACTCCATATAAAATAGCAACTGTTATTTTAATTAAAGAATATTGCAATGAAACGACAAAAGGTAATATTTTTGAAATTATTTAATATAAATTAATAAATATTATATAAAAATTTCATAAATAAATAATATTTTCTTGTAGCAATTGTGGAAAGGCGTGATTTTTGTTTAGTTGCATTGAAATTGATTCAAGTAAGTATTATTATTTAAGAAAATGACATTATATTTTTAAATATAATTTATATAATTTATATAATTATAAATATAATTATTTTTGGTATATTTTTTAAATTTAATAAAATAACATATTTTACTATTGTAAAATTTTAGTATTTAATTTTATTATTTGAGTTAAATAAATAAAATCTTTTTTTATATTTTTTGGTTAGTCCCCTGATATGGAACTTAATACACTTTTGAATATTTTATATTCCCCTGAATATATTTTACATCGGTTTGCACATCACATGGAAGTACAATTGAACGTATTAAGAGGGAAAGGAGTTGAAGGATTATTAGATTTATTTGATAATGTTGGACGACTCATGAAACCAACACTGGATCATTCTCTTTCTTTACCTGCTCTAAATAAAAATTCTGTTCTTGGATTATATATAAGAAGAGTTATAATCTTTTTTGAAAAGTTACCATTTGATCAAGTTGTAGCTCTATATGAAGCTTTAAAAAAATATCTTGATAATAGAATTAATACTTTTGATGGTTCTGATGTATCTGCAAGTTCTAAAACAAAAGATTCATATTCAAATGAGTATGTATTTATTATATTTATAATCAATAAATGTATTGTATATAGAATTTATTTTTAGAACTTTTTTATATTTTAATAGAACTAAAACTTGGGGTGGAAGACAAGCTGAATTACTTGTTGCACAACAAGCACATGCATTGCAGACAGATGAACATAAAGCAATGTCTCCTGCAGAACTTCAAGTTCTTGTACGAGAACTTTTAAATTGTAGTCCTTATTATGCTGAAGCTGTGAGTACTATGTGGTAAGAATATTTTTCCCAATTATTTGAGAAAATATAATTAAATATTTTTTATATCTCTTACTTTTTATACTCTTTAATATGTTTCAGCATTATTTAAGTTACTTAAACTGTCTAAGAGTCAATGAATACTGTGGAGCTATAGACAGTCTTTATCACTGCTTTGATAGATTAGCACCTTTGGAAAATCGTTCTGCACCTGAAGAGAGATCACGTATTTTTAGATATGCAGCTTTAAATTTAGCAGTTTTACATGCTCAATTTAATCATAAGTATGTTTTATATAAGTTTTAAAATTTACTTTTATTATAAATTTTATTTATTATAAATTTATTATTATTATTATTTATTTTTTTATTGTATAAATATACGTAAATATTTCTATTGTTTTTATTTTCTTTTTATTTAAGAGAAGTAGCTCAAGCTGCTTTAAAAGAAGCTATCATGATGGCCCAAGAAGCTGGAGATAATGTATGTTTACAATTAGCACATGCTTGGATGTATCATTTAACTACCAAACAAAAGTGAGTTTTTTTAATAAATTATTAATACTTAATTACTAATTTTTTATGTTATGTTAGAAATAAAATTGGAAGTGTAAAAAATTTATTTGTTTTATATATATATGTATATATATATATATATATATATATATATATATATATATATATATATATATACACACATATATTTATATATTTATAATATATATTTTAGGGGACTTCTTATAGAAAGATCAGTTGGTAAAGCAAGTATGTTAGGAATAACTCATACAACTGGATTAGGACTTATTGCATATGCTCATAATTCTGCATTAGAAGCTAAGAATCCATCACAAGTGTTTGAGGCATACATTTTTTTTTTAATTCAATTGCAATTTGATATACATATACACTATTTAAGTTATATAAGGATTAAATCATTTTTATAATATGATTATTTATTGTAGACCCTGATGAAATCTGATGTTTTAAATTGTCAACATTCAATGATAGATTTAATGTCAATGACATATGCGGAAAAATCTGCGCTATGGGCATATTATGGTAAAACTGAAATGTCTTCTGTTTGTGCACAGCTATTACTTTTACACAATACGGGAGATAAGAAACAGCATATGTTTAATGGTCCATCTACTTGTCAAGCTGTTGTTAATATTGCAAATATCTTAGTAGAATTTGGAGAATATTTTTTGGTTGATATTGTACTTGCTCATGCTAAAGAGAGATTTCCCAATGAACCGTGTAATAAGGTATTCATTTATATGAATATCCATATCAAATCGATATCATATTTAGTTAAATGAATTATTTATATAAGTTTAAGTTTAAGTATATGATTGTATGTTATTTTTTATATTTGTTGTTGTTGTAGATATGGATGTTGAGTGAACAACTTTATATATTTACACAATTAATGAGACAAGAAAAATGGAGTGAAGCTGAAGCAATAGCGTTAAATATTTCAAGTTTAGATCCTTTGGAATGTAAATTTAGGTATATTAATATTTGAAGTTATACATATTTCGTTATATATCACTATTCAGTATATAATATGAAATTTCAAATATCTTCAAACTCCTTTAATTTTTAATGATATGTGTATATATAATTTTTATATCTATAAATTTGAATTATTAGATTAGCGGAAGTTTGTTTAGAAAAAGGAGATTATCCGAAAGGTTTAGAATGTATCGATAATATTGAGAAAGATGAACAAATAACTCCTCAAAATAAAATAAGAGCTATGATTCTTTTAAGTCAAATAATGTGTGCTTCTGTTTCATCAGAGAGTGGAATTGTAGGAGTTAATTCGTTAGTACTTTTAAATACAGCATTAGAACTGGCGATAAAGAATCATTTATCTTATTATAAAGCATTAATAAAAATGCATCTTGCAAACATTCAGGTACCTAAATTGGTTAATATTTTTTTCGATAATTTAAAATTACACACTTTATTGTTATTAAGTATATTATTATATTTATATTTTCAGTTAATAATGGGTATGCCAACTTTAGCATTAAACTTAGTAGAGGAAGCAATTACGCAAATTTTAGCGCATGGAGGATATTATGATCAAGGTAGAGCGTTTATTTTATATGCAAAATGTTTAGTCGCTACTGCTCCAATATGCGACAAAACACGAAAGGAAGTAATTTTAAAAGCTATTAAAGCTCTTTCCAAAGCAAAAAGTTACTTTACGAAAATCGAAGCATATGGAAAACTACGAGTTACGTTATGCTTAGAATCTTTACTATGTCATGAGATTGATCTTAAAACTGAACGAAATCAATGTGCTTTCGAATTTCGTCAATTAGATCAACAACTTCTTACAAAACTAGATAATTTATCGTTATATTGAAAATATGAAAAAAAAAAAAAATAAATAAATATAAAAAACGATAAATACAAATATATGTAATTGAAATACTCTTTTTTTTGTATTAAGGAACGAAACATTTCAATTGTATTTTCGTAAAAATCTTTTTTTTTATATTGAAACGTTAAATATTCGTTAATTAAAAATTATAATCTTATTATGATATTAATATGCTATTCACATAATCGACAATTGTAATAAATTATTATTTGTATACGATTACTTTTCAAAATAAAAGATATTAATAATTGATATAAAATTTTTTAATAGAAAATTAATTTAAAACTTACCTGAAAATGATTATTTATTTTCTATTATAAAATAAAATAATGAGGATGAGAGATAATAGAATTTTTAAATAATAACGACAAATATACAATAGAAACATTTATTTATAGAGTCTGCCGCGAAGATACACAACGGAATTTTTCATATTCTAAAGTTTCTTACCTACTCCTATTGTGGGAGTTAGGTACAGTTCATACGAGTTATCTTCATTTCTTGTTTGTCATTTGCCAACAAGTTTTTCTTTTCAAAAATCAACTCGCATGAATCACATAATAAGTGCACACAGGACACAGATAGGTGAATGATAACGCATGAAAATCGCGAGGATTTTTATCATTTTTATCCCAAAAATTTTTAGCGAATCATCGAGGATATTAGATGGTACTTTCATCGAAGAAAATTTGAATGCGTATACTTAAGTAATAGATTACATCCGTTGAAAAACACGCACAGATTTTTTAAATTTATCGACATTTTTTGTGAGCAATTTTTATCTTATTCAAATACTTTTTATTTCGTGAAAAGCATTTTTCTTATAATAATATTTTCTTTTTCTATAATACTAATAGCAAGACTTATTTTGCGAATATATTTCTTTCTTTTCTTATTAACTTTTAAAACGGATATGTTTTTTTTTTTTTTTTTCGAAAGTATTTGTTTCAATAATTATACATAACGATGTTTAAATAAACCCGTAATTTTTCAGATATGGATGCTCACTTCGATTTCTTTTCAAATTTTTCACGCTAAAGTGCACGTATTTTCGGTGCAACAAAGGGGGGAAGACATATGAATATACACAGCCGGGTTTACACATAATATTTTTTTTTTTTTTTTTTTTTTTTTTTACAATACAAGAGTGACATAGTTTAGAAAACATTTCTATATTGTCACAATACGATTTTTTTATTTGCTCCAATGTATTGAATTTAATTACGTAGAATTAAGCGTTTGCCTAGTTAATTTTTTTTTTTTTACAGTAATTTTATACTTTATTGTTTCTAATACAACAAAAATATTATCTATCTAATTGTATCTCATTAATTATAATTAATCAATTATTAATAGAATATAATAAGAATTAAAAATTTAATAATATATACTTAACATATAATAACAAATTGTGGCAATTTATATATTGTATCGATTTTTAACGAAATCCATTCCTTCGAAAAATGTAATTCTTTATAACTTTTCGAATGACAATGAAAATTCTAATTTGTGGTATAGTTCTTCGAATTAATATTTTAATTTCCCTGCACCATAAAAATATGAAGTGGAGCAATGTCTGTTTGAGTTTTATTCAAAGATTGTATATTAAAGAATACATATTTTTCTTTATAATAAGTTTTATAATACATAACTATTCTATTAAAAATAGCATTGTTACCATGGACATTGTTCTGAAACATATATACGAAATACCAAAATACCACGATTGTTGTAAATGTTCAAAATAGAGATGATTTTATAATCAGTTTTTCTACTTAAAACTTAAGTCTTTAAATTATGATATTGATAATTACATATCATTATTCATAATACAAAGCATAAATTTCATAACGATTATTTTAATCTTAACGAAATTTAAATAAAATTTTCATCATACTTTCTCAATTGTTCGAATAATTATATAAACACGACGAATTTACATTATTAATAATAATACATAATACGATTCGTTAAAAAAAAAAAAAACTGTTTGCGCCTTTAAACGATAAAAACATACAGCCGAGCAAATTAATCATTCAAAGCTGTGCATTTCATTCGAGGTAGGTTCTTCATTTTTTTTTTTTTCTCTCGTTCAATGTTATCCTGATTGAGCTTCTAAAAGACTTTTTAGGCGGGCAAGAATCAAAAGCGACGAGAAGTCCTCTCCTTTCGAATCGTTTCCTTTTGTTACAATTTTCTCGACTTTGACGAGATTCTGTCCATTTTCTGTCGAGCAGGTAAGGACGGTAGGGTGCTCGTAGAGAAGTAATTTACACGCCATCGTTAAACAGAGGATATCGATAAAACAATCAAACTTCCATGACTCTTTGCACGGAATTGATATCGAGTGCACAGCTGCCACTTGTATCGGGAGAATCTTGGAGGTATTCTTCGGATGGCGTCATCCCAGCGGTTCTCATGTCGTCTCTTACTCGTTCCACCTGAAACCAATAATGTTTCTTTCTTTATCTTTTTTTTTTTTTTTTTTTTTTCATTAAACAAAGAGAGAATTTTTTCACAAGATTCACAAGACGTAGAGATCGGTTTTTCTTCGGAAAGAAATTCGAGTTTAGATTGAACTCGAGTTCCACCAACCTGTCGGAGGACCCTCAACAAATTCAGGCCGGCGACTTTCTTCAAGTCGAGCACGTTCCATTTCCCACTTCGAAGAAGTTCGGCGAACAATTCCGGATACTTTGAAACATCTTCGAGTCCTCTGGGCGTTCTGTTAACAAAATCGATGCCCCTTTATATCGAATATTTGATAACAAATCATTATCGTCATCGTTATTTTTAATGATTTTTGAAATATTTATTTTTAATGATATAATGTAATAAAAAATTCATAGAAAAAAATCACATCTTTCATTCGATCTCCTCCGATCGAATTGACATTAATCGATTCATTAAATCAATGTTTATATATAAACGAAACAAACGAACAATCTCTAATGCTTGTTCATTACATAGTTGTATCATACACGAATAACAAACGTTAATTATTAAGATTTAATTTGTTAGATTACAATAATTAAAATAATTCCTTCTTATAATTCTTTTTCGACGATCAACAAATCGGTACAATCTTTTTTTGATCGTGAGAAAGAAAAAAAAAAGTGCCACTATTTCCATGTTAACCGATTTATAGTACAGGCACGATGAAACGAACCGGTAAATTCTGTTTACAGAAAGATACGGTGTCGCGTTATAAATCTTTCGACCAACACCGCAGCTACGGTTAAAAGATTAATTAGAAGTACTTTCTTGATTAAATTAAACGGATCAAATTGGATCGCTATATCTTTTATTATTCTCATTTTCTAATCGATCCTCAGACGATCGATCCTGCGTGATTTGTGATCCATACTTTAAGAGAAATAATTAAAATTTCTTCCGATATTCGATGAAAGAAAATTTTAATTTAAGGGACAAGAGAGCATTCCAAATATCCTTCTATTCCTTATAACCGTACACGACCGATTTATGGGGAGAAAAAATTTACTTACTTGTTGATACCATCGAAGTCGCCACCGACACCGATGTGGTCCACGCCAATTAGATTTCTAATGTAGTAAATATGCTCAGCGACGTCGGAAATGGTCGCCTGAGAGCCACATTTCACGAAGTAATTATAAAACGTCACCATCACTATTCCACCGTTGGCAGCCTATGAGTTAGAATTTTATTAGATTTAATCCTCGATGAATAGAGTCGAAATTTTCGAAATTTACGAGTAGATTATTTTCGACCAAAGTTTCGATCAAACGAATCCAAGATCACAATTCTGGTTTGGAATAATAATAATTTTTAACGACAATAATGAAAATTGAGGTTTTTTTTCGAATGTTTTCGAAGGAAGACGAAAAAAATCGAATTATTTTATTTAACCGAAAGTATTACAACTTAATCGAAACTTTCGTTAACCGCAGCTTCTGACCGCAACTACTGCGGCACGTTCTTCGACCAAATCTACTGCAATGTTCTCACGTAACCGCATTTCTCGCGATCGTACGTTTCTCCTTTCGTTGCTATCTTATTGAAAAACTATTCGTAAACCAACTTTTCGATTTCCTCTCGATCATTTGTTTCGACTTTACGAATCCTTTTCCGAGATTGAAATCCGCTTTCCTTTTTTCCTCTTCTCCAATGAATAATGGATCGTTACTTGGATTTTATTCGAGAAAGAATTTAAATATCTGAATTCAATTGTCCGTATTTAATAAATTAAATGATTACACATTCTTTCTAAACAAATTCTCCCTAGTTTATTGTTTATTGAAACAATAATAGGAGAATTAATAATCAGAAAAGGATCGAAGAGTTATAAAATATTTTGTCATTAATTGTAATTAAAAATTCTTTTTTACGAGGAAAGATGTTTTATCGAAGGGTTACGAAACGTTAATTTGTCCCTTAACGAGGAGATGCGAAGAGGTTATTCCCCATAATGGAGCAGCAAAGCCGACGATAGAAACGAATCGATGATAAATGTTTCTGGAACTCCGATTCGAGGGATAATCATCTATCCTCGAGAGAGAATAAAAATAGAAAAATTTCCTTTTGATTCGTTGGGAATTTATTCTCTAACGGATCCTTTCAGGTAGATCGTTGGCAAATCGTGAGTCTCCAACAATGAATTTCATAATAACAGAGAGCATTTTTATATACGTTTTAAACCAGGAATAAAAAATATTTGAAATTCTTCAAATTTTTACATCTTGCATCACGTTTAATATAACGTCCAAGACTCTTTTTAAATTATACTTTTCCTTTTTACAAAATTTCAATCCAATTCCCTTTTAAGGAAACTTACAATCGTAACGATTCTTTTAATTTAAAAAAAAAAAGAAAGAAAAAATTTATCGTATGCGCGTTTCCTTCCAGTGGAATATCTTACCAGTTGCTTCAAAATGTCGTCGGGAACGTTTCTCGAGGAATTACAAATGGCGAAGGCCGAGGAGTGGGAAAAGATGAGGGGCGCTTTGCTGGTCCTTAAAGCGTCCCTCATGGTAGCTCTCGCTGTATGACTAAGATCTATCAGCATACCAAGCCTATTCATCTCTTGCACTACTGTTTTCCCGAACGCTGTTAGACCGCCTCCTAGAAGAACAAATACAGATATTTCACTTTTTCTTCCCTTAATTGAATCCCTTCCTATTTTTCCACGTATTTATTATCGAAATTATTCCTCTCAAACTTTTTTTTTTTTTTTAGATAATTCGTCGAACCAATTTTATTCGAAGCATATTCCCTGTGACAATGAATATATATTCGTTATAATTTTAAAATTTATCCATCCACCATCTTATCCACTCACCGTCCTCATCCTCGTCCTCGACCGTCGAACTTTTCGCCCACGGTGTGTTGCAAGTGTGCGTGAGCGTCAGATAGCGCACGCCTAATTGATACAGTGTCCTTAAAACGGCTAAACTACTTCCTAGACTATGTCCACCCTCCACTCCAATCAGCGAAGCTATTCTGCCTCTTTCACGAGCCTCCAGAATCTCTGAAAGTTTGTAGAATTTGTTTAAATTTAAATCTTTGCAAAAGAACTTTGTTTATTTTTTATGAATTAAAATAAAAGAAGGAAACGGATTATTCTTAACGATAAATTTTTTTTTTCTTTTTTTAGAAAAGAAAAAAGCGAGTGTCGTAGAAGAAACAAGATTTTCGTGAATGCACGTTTTGAGTAATCAGGAGAGATATTCACCCCTTGAAGATGCAGCGAACTGCAAGTGTTGCGAGTACTTCTCTATGAGCCTCTTAATGAGGTCCACCTGCTCCAGAGTCAGCTGGACCGCGTTGAGATGCTGCGACTCGCACGGCACGTAAGCAGACCAAAACTGTGGACGAAATAAGAGGATTCTTTGGTTAATTAGAAAAAGGAAAGGAAAGAGGAGGTCAAGGTTGATTAGTCGCGAGAAACGAACAGAATTTTTCTATTTCACGCACGTGATATTTCGACTTTCGACATTTTTTTTTTATCCGCATAATTCTGAAATAAAATTTTCCTTTAATTTCCTTGCTTTTATTTCCTAAAATGAGCGATCGAATGGAAATTTTTGATCACTTTCTCGATTACGTACTATATATTTTCCATCTGTTCTCATTTTTCTTTTATCAATGCGATCAAATGGCACGAAAGTTTGCCGAGGAGAGTTCGCAAGCAACACGATCGAACTAAACCCCGACCGATGATCGATGGGGAAATGGCGCTCGAATTTCGGTTCATTATTGCAGTTTAATAAGATCGTCGTCCATTATTGTAGTGAAATTTATTACGCATTACTTTATGCCACGAAACCGTGACAAATTTTATGAGGGTGGTTCGTGATTTATCGTACCGCAAATATGGTATCACGTAGTGTCTATAAATAATCTCCTCCATGAAAATTTACCGTGACCTACGGTTAATCGAAGCCACCAAGCCAACAACGAATAATAGATCAGATAGCCGTTAAGGTTTGACTCTCGCGTTAATTTCATTTGTTATTATTATCATTTTTTTCCAAGCAAATTCTCCACGTTATCCGTATTCCGTATATTCTTGCATTATCACCCTCTTCCGTTTAAACGAATTTTCGTTTAATTCGAAATTTTACCCTCCCCCAAATATCGTTTGTCAGAATTGGAAACTAATTACGAAGCATATTCGCAGAGAAATGCAAGCTGAACGTTATACAATTTCGAAAAACAATAATAGCTATTTGCAATATTTTATAATTCCTCCCCTTTTTTTCCCCCTACCGTTTCACGTAGCAACGTATATTATATATTTAATCTCTTAAACATTAATTCTTGTTCGAGTCGAGCGATATAACGGACGATAAATTTGTACGTGACTAAAAGCTTTCATTTATATAAATAATAGATAGCACGTAAAATTCCATCGCTCTTGTTAAAAGGGATTAAACGGATCGAATTAAATTTTCCGCAGAATCGAAAATTGTAAATAATTTATTCCCCCTCTTTATACACAGATTTTTATTTTTCTAAAATCGCGAGTCGAACAAAAGTTTCCCTATTTATCGATTTCCATTTTAAAAACCGTGCGCAATTTCTTCCAATTTTATTCCTCATCCACGCATTTTTCTCCTCGTCGCAAGCGAACGTGAGGCAAGCATCCCAAAGCGATCTCTCACCCTATCCTTTATACATCGTGCGCTGCTACCAACCTCGGCTAACTCTCTCACCTTACAACTTATACCCCCCCCCCCTCCCCCCCTCCTCTAACTTTCAACCTCGTTGATCGTTCGTGACTAACTCCTAAACCAACCGAATGGCAAACTAACCGTGAAAGACCGCAAAGTCTTCTATATTTCTCTCCTCCAACGCACACGTATACTACACGTATGATACACATACATATATATATAGAAGACACACGATTTCGCTGACGATTCGCGTCATCGCCGACGACGAATGCTCGGCTGGCTGCGCGATAATGGCGATAATTCCACCGGGTTGCGGTGGGGGGAAAAAAAAGGCAGGGAGATAGGAAAAACGGGCGAAGAAGAAAACCAGTCGGGCTAGGTAGGTAGCTTGGAGCGCAAAAAGAAGCAGTGGGAAAACTTGGAGAACCGGTAACGAGCTTGCGGTCGAAAGCGTAAGGGATGAGGGGGAGAGAGAGAGAGAGAGAGGGTTGGTTGGCTGGTGTTTGCGGAACGTAATATCGAGTCGTTTCGCCGCAGAGAACACGCCGTCCGCGTGTTTCATTATGTGTGTCGCGTTACACGGTTACCCACGATAAAGAAGGGAAGAGAGTTTTCTCTGTCATCTCGCGTTGTCTTTCTTAATACTCTACCGGAGATATCCACCGGATTTCAAACCGACTCTCGTCCAACCGGAAATATTGCGTTTCCTTTCGATTTTCGCATTGTTTCCAACGAAATTACCAACGTTTTACGTGTGTGTATATATATATACACGATGGTGACTTTTCGCCATTTCCCTCTTCCTTTGTTGCTTTCTTTTTAATTTTTTTTTTTCTTTTTAGAGATTGCTGCGAATGATAGGAAGATCTTTTGGAATTGTATCGACGATGATTCATTGTTGCAAAATCGATCCAGAACGATGGATTAATATATAACGAAGATAAAAGGTTTGGAAGAAAATAGAGAAGGAAATGAAAATTCATGTGAACTCTTCCTTTTTTGTTCACGCGTATAGAGTTATACAGTTATACACTTTATTTTTTACTTTGGCATCTCAGCTTTTAAGTCCTGAAAGGTTTTAAAGCGTAGGTAAATGAGATTGGAAAAGACTTTCTCGGTAATCCGACGGTAAGCAGGATATAAAAGTTATTCTCTTCAATCGACAAGGAAGGTTATTCTGCAACATTGTTTCATGTAATGAAATGGTTAAAATTACTCGAATAAGGATTTAATGTATGAGTGAATGTATATATCGATCCAGATAAACGTGTAATTAAATATCCCCAGTTTTTGTCAACTTCTTTTTCCGTATTAACGCTTTCAGTGGAATATTTTTGACGTTTAATTAGCAATCTTTTTTTCACTCGGTGAAACATTGATGATACGAAGAAATAAATTAATTAACATTTCGACGCTTTAATTAAGAGAAGTAGTTTTTCAGAAAAAAGAAACCTCGTATTCCATTCCCCTCTCCTTTTTAAAATTAACGAATTTTAAAAAGTTCGTAATATTAATTCCCATTCAAAAATTTTCTCATTAATTCATATTATCCTTCTCTGCTCGGCCGGGGATCACAATCCTTGAAAATTGGAAAGCTTTATCGATGCGATAAATCTGTTTCGATGTTTTCAAACTCGTTTTAAGGGACCGCGTATAGATCTAGTTGTATATAAATAATCTGATCAGGATTTTTGTCCCGATCCCTGCTTAGAGGATCAAGCGGAGGAAGAGAGAGAGAGAGAAAAAATGTTGGAACTATAGCGAGAGATATCGGCGATAATAAGCTACCCCAGTGCGCCAATAGAGGGAAGTTTTATAGGTGGATTAAACTCGAAGGATAAAGTTCTTCTGTATAATTAAGTATTCTACTCTAATTTTCTTCGAAACATATATATCTTTTTCTACAAATCAAGAAGATGAAGGGTTATCGTGATAAATAAATGAATTATGAATTCTTAAGTTTGACACGTAACGATTTCAATCGTTGATAATTTCCACTTTGTACATCGTAGATACGAACGGAAACGTTTCATAAATTTTATTCGCATTAATTTTTAATCCATCGTCGCGTTAATCCAACGTTGACGAATTTATTTTTAAATAAATCCACTTTTGAATTTTTTCCCAGAATTTTCGATTTGAAAAATGTTCGACTAAAATAAATATAAACAACAAATCGTTGGCTGGAAAGAGAGAGAGAGCGAGAGCGAGAGCGAGAGCGAGAGAGAGAGAGAGAGAGAGAGAGAGAGAGAGAGAGAGAGAGAGAGAGAGAGAGAGAACTTCGAAAAACCGTTGGCCACGAAGAGAGGTCGGAAAAGAGGTTCGCAAATTAATTACATCGTTCCTTCTAGTTGGCTAAATAAAAAGCTAAGCGAATTTCATGGGATGGCGAGCCAGCCAGCCTTCCTTGTTTTATTATTTCCCTCTTTTTTTGCCCACGTTTCACCCAACTTCTCGAGAGGAGAATATATCCACACGAACGTGCCGTGAAAATATTTCTTCTTTAATTTTCCTTAAACCCCTCGGTGGTTTCGCGGTGGCTGTAAGCGCAACCCCTCGCGTGTGTTAAATCTGCACACACACACACACACACACACGCGTGTGTTACATTTCGCGCGAAAGCTTGCACGGACGTGACAAGTTTCCAAGGCTTTGTGACGATAATCGATGCATTCAAGCTGTCCCAGACGGGTAACCCGAAGTAACCCCTCGGTTCAACTGCATGGAAAACACCGATTCCTTCTTGAGACGCTTCTCGCTTTTCTTATTTTTAACCCTTTAAAGCTCGCCACGCGTGAAATTTCCCCACGTTCTTTCAACTTCGTTCACCTCGATAACCAACACTTTCGATACGCCGATGTGTATATATCGCAACGAGAAATAATCACCTGACCGCCGACCATGCCTTGGCGAAGCCTGACCAAATCCGTTTGGCTCCAGGCGCTCTTGCTCCAGGGCGCGACTTGCCGTAGATCCTTCTCGAAATCGAAGTCGGCCAGCTGGTTGTGAACGAAGTTTCTGATGTTCCAGGGCAGGTCATTGTGTCCGTCGATCAAAGGCACCTCGGAAAGAACCTGTCGCACCGTCTCCAACCTTTCCTTGGGCGATGCCAGGTGTGCAGTCTCGCCATCGGCTGGTCGTGGCCCAACCCTTCCTATCCAGCTCCCGATCGACAATATGATCACGCTTGCTGTCCAGACACCGCTCTGACCGCCACACTGCAACACCGTTCGATCACGATTGGTTATAATAAAGCGACACGATTATTTATTTATTTACGACGATTATCGATCCATCTCGCCCGAAATTGCGATTTGGGATCTTTCCAGGGGCACCAACTTGGGCACTAACGTGAATTCCGAACAATTTACTGGCGGATCACGGTTTTATTACTGCCATTAGGGACGGTTCTGTAACTAATCGCACGGGTCATAAATAATCGAGAGAGTCCAAGTTTTTACTCGGCTCTTGACAATGGCGAATAAACCTTTTCCCTTTTTTGATGGATCGCACGATCCATTTACGGAGGAGGGATTCGTTATTAATTAATTTAATTAATAATTTCTAATCTCAATCTTAATCTTGTCCTTACTGTTTCAAGTATTTCGAACAGGCTTTCGTATCGTATCGCGTAAAAACTTTAAATCGGTTTAAATCCTACACACGAATCACGTATACAAGCGGGGTAGGAGTTATGAAAAGCTTGAAACTTCAACTCCGCTATATATATATATATATATACCCTGTTTTAATCAATTTCGCTTCTCTCCAATTACCGCCAAATTCCCCTTCCATTCCATTACCTAAAATGTCAGCTTGATTAAAGCTTCATCGATCCGGAGATTCGGTTATCCGAGATACTTTCTCAACGATGGACTCGGCCAAATCGAAACTATAGTTCGATCAAGCGGTTAACCATGTAAACTCGTAGTTATGGCGGTCAGATGGGAAACGTGGTCTCTCTGGAGTATATATATATATATATCTGTGTCCAATCCTTTTTTTCCTTTATCGAAAGATGCTTTATCGAAAAACGAAAAATTCTTATTCGAAAAAATAAATCGAAAAGAATTCTGGAGAAATCTGGACGCGTATTTTTCTCTTTTTTAATTACTCGGATTATTATATCTTTCATCTTTTAAAAAAAAAAACTCACGCATTCAAGAGTGAAAATAAATTTTCTTTGAACGAATACAAGTGTAGGATAATCCGGGGACGTATTTCGCGCTAATACGACCGGATGTCGTCCGCACTCTCGGCTAATATTCGTAGAGAAACGCGATATCCAAAGAGGGCGAAGGGTGAGTCGGGTGGTAGTCGAAGAGGAGGGGGAAAGGAAGGCTTTGATGTTTTCGTCCAGAAATAATTTACTGTTTCGTCCTGTGAGTTGCAAATATTCCCTGGGATACGGTGAACTGTCATCGCGAGGCTGCAGGCGGTGAATAGTTTATGATGCTCGTCAAAGGAGCGCGAATTCCTTTTCGCAGGACGTCTGTTCAAAGCGCGTTAGAATACACGAACGAGAAAAAGGGATCGCTTTATCCTTCCTCTCCAATTATTTCCTTCCCTCTTCCTCGACCGACCAACTTTTTTTCCAATTCGATTCGATCTCTTCGTAGAGAATCTACAGGAAGACTAAAGTTCTCTTAAAAATTTCATATTCTCGTAAAAATTATTACACACGTGTATCTGTGTAGGTTGAACGAGAAAGACGAGAACGTGTAAGATCGATCTTGGTACAACATCCTTGTTCGTCAACCGTGGTATCACGTCGCCAGTGGCAATTCGTCGAAGGGATGACGAATTGCTGCTTCTTGCCGGGCGGATGATCGATCGAGGTAGTTTGATTAAAAATGGACATCGCCCGTCCGAATTCGTTTACACGAAAGACAAACTTTCGTTTTAACAGAGCTCGACAGGTGGGTAAATTCAACGGATGGTAAAGAAGAGAGGAAGTAGTAGTAGTAGTAGTAGTAGTAGTAGTAGCGGACCAATTCTTTCAGCGAATCTCTTTCACCTCTTCGATGCGAACGTTCGAATTATCGGGAATGAAATTTTTTAAAATTACGGCAATTTTTCCTTCGAAATTAACGATTAATATCCAGTTTCGTTTTTCGAGATTAAAGAGAAAAGTTCTTGTTTCCAAGTATCTTTTACACGTAAAGGATCGCACGGTTAAGAAGAGAAAAGGAGAGACACAGGAGAGTGGCGAACAACGTAGCTGTTATCCAGCGCCTGACTACTTATTAAATGGCAAACTGCGCTACTTGCTCGCCGAACTATATGCGGTAACAGCGTTGCCATATATAACATACGCTTCTCTACCGATCCTTTTCCTTCCTTTTCACCAGAGATCCTTCGAATTCCCCGCGCTCTTATGGGAATATATCCAAGGATAAAAATTTTATTTCGCCCTGTCTTCGAACGGGAATCGGAGTTAAGGCGACGCGAAGGAACATTTCTCTTTTCGAACGATATATCCTACGATATATCCGCCAACATAAATCGTTATCCAAATCTCAACTATTTAAAACCAATTTTTCTCCCTTTCTCTTCTTTCGATTCGACGGAAAATATATATCCAACGATATCCCGGCGAAAATGCAAGCATACTTATCGAATTACGATCGAATTAAATAATCTCAGACCACGCGTACGTAAGCGATAATGTAACAACCTTTCCTTAAATTTAAAAACTTAAATTCCTCTCGTTCAACGAGGGAGAAGTATGCAACGCGCATGAAACATAAATAAAATTTAATCAAAGCGTCGAGGTGGGAGCTCTTCCAAAATGAATTCCATCCGAACCCCTCGCTCCCGATTAACACCCCCTCGTAAAAATTCCAATATCGGGCAGATCTGGTGCCGACTATCACCCCGACCAGGAAACGGGGACAACCCGTGGAAAAATCTCTCACGGATTCGGCATCGTCTCGCCGATTCACTTCGCCCTTTTTTCTTTCTTTATATTAAAAGATCGTAAAAGAGTCGTCGCGCGGCACTCCCTGTTCGTTAACTCGACCGAAAGAGGGAAAAGCAAAGGGACAGGAGTTGGATTGGCCTGCATCCAAATATCCCGGTATTAGAAGAACGTGGTCGAAGAAAGTAGAGATCTCGATCGATCGATCGGTGTTCGAATCGTCGTCGCCGTCGTCGTCGTCGTCGTCGCCTGGCGTCGAGAATCGAAGTTCGACCACAATGGGCGTTAGTTACAATGGTCCAAAACGAAAGGATGAAAGGAGTAATCGCCTCGTCCCTTCTCCTTTATTTATATTTTCTTTTTTTTTTTTTCTTTTCTTTTCCTTCCGACGTATCGTTTCGAATCACTTATATATATATATACGGTTACCTCGAACATGCAAGATGAAATTTAATGCCTTTCTCGAATTTATCACTTGGCTGGTCGAGACAGCTACTTCGAGGGGGTAGGGGAGCGTGTGCTGCTGGAGAAATATATATTTTCGAAGGTATTTTTGTTTTAACCCCCTCCCCCTTTCCTTCGCTTTATGCTTTATGCCCGGTCTGTACACGACACACGGTATCGCGTACGTTGTTTGCAATTTCGATAAGTCGCGGATTTTCGATCGCTTGTTCCTTCCTAGAATTTTTATTTCTATATAATTTGAACGAAAAATTCGTTTCGACGACTCGCTTTGACGCCGTTTTATCGACGACCACTCGGGTATCGAGTTTAAACACCGTTTATCTTATCTTAATCGACGCTTTTAACGCCCGTACCCGAGGCAAGAGATCGAATTATCGCTTCGAAATTACCGACTATCCACGAAAATAACGATGCTCCTTCGCCTTTGTTAACTGTACCCGGGCCTCTCCCCTCTTCGAAGACGCAGATGCGTTTATTCGTCCGAAGGGAAGTTGGTACGGGTCACCGATCGCGTTTATAGATGGAGCATCGATACATCCACGATATCGTTCCTTTTATATATAATTGACGAGGCAATTTCGCGGATCCTTCGAATTCGACCATTGTAAAAATGAGAAACGAGACGTGTAATTTCACAGTCTTGAAAATGTTCTCGATTCGAATATTTTTTGGATAATTTTTCTAAAACGATTTTATACAAATTTTTTATTATTTTTCATTTATTCGGCCCCCATCTTTTCGGGTATACAATATGTATACAATATAAATTTCAATTCCCCGTGGTTCGAATATAAAAATTGATCGCATCTGTCGGCGATCGTCGATGCTTTTTTGTTTCAACCACAATAACGATCAATTTTTCCCCCAATTATTTATCCGCGTTTAATTTATTTTCCTTTCCTGCGCGCACTGTAAATATCGATGATTCCATCTCGATTCTCTCCGTAGATATAAATTTTAATTTGCTCTCTCGATGTGACTCCACGTGAAAATTAATTCAACTAACAAGTGTCACTTTTCTACTCGAATTTTCGACGATATCTCGCAATTAAAATATCGAAATGCGCGATACTTTCAATTTTGTTGCAAATTTTTTAAAATTATTCTCAATTAATTCGACATCGAAAACATCGATTTCAATCTATCTCAAAGAACTCAAAGAATCGAAATATCATTCCTTTTTTTTTTTTTTTTCATAAGGCGAATTTCAGACGCCTTAAATCGACTCGCTTACTCCACGTCCGTGAGCTTAAATATTCATCCTCGTTCGAGCAATATTTTTGAATTACCGAATCACGTGCTGCCGTCTAGCAGGAGGAGGGGCCGGCCGATAAAGTGGATGCAAGTAAGTGGAAATCTAAGAGTAAATGCCGGCGCGTAAGGGAAGCGAATTGGAAATTTCTCCGATCGCAATTCGCGTTACGTGACCGTCTCCTCTGCACGGTATTTCATGGAAATTTCTCCAGGGACGGGCCGGATGCGCATCCGCTCCAAGATGCTCGCCCATGATTTCCACCACCACGTGTGCGTTCCTAAAACATCACGATCCATCTTGCGCCCGCCAGACAATTTTTCTCCCGTTACAGATACGACGGCGCGCTCGTTGAAAATGGCGACAACGTGTTTCGCGTGGAATAAGGCAGAAAAGGACCCTCTCTCTCCCTTTCCCCCCCCCCTTTTCCTTTTCTTTTACGAGTATGAATATTCGCCAAATGTTTCAATCTCGCCTATTTTTTTTAATTCTTGGTTGAGAATCATCGGGGAACGGAAGGTATTTGTCAAAATAGGTAACGATAGAAAGGAGATTCGTTCGCAATTTCGATCGTACGTATTTTTTTAAATATTTCGTTCGCGTTTGAATTCGATCGGATCGAGCCATTATGAATTTTCCCGGCCATTGTTACGAAAAGCCACGCGCATCCGTCCGTTCGAACGAAAATACTTCTATTTCTATCTCGCGATCGGACGTCCCTCAGATTTCCATCCGTTATCTTTTTCGATCGGCCCCGATCGTTTCATTTTTTTTCACTTTTTTTAAACGAGCTTTCGATACGACATCGTATCGTACAAGCGAAATACAAGAGAAATTGGGAATAATTTTCTGCGTGGAAATTGTTTTGGTAAATAATAATTATTATTATTATCGCCTTTTTATCAATAGTCGAAAATATGGAGCGTGAATTTTGATGTGAAATTACAAATTGGATTTCCGTCCAAAAAACGCGAGGGGACATAACGCATTAAAAACACGAATTTCGCAAACTCTGGCACACGATAACACGTGTACGACATATAGAACGCAATTACACGTGCGATCATTTCCATTCATAAATTTCAAACTTTCGTATACGCCTATCGCGTTCTATAAATTGCTTTTATCCCTCGTTCATAATTCTCGCATAAAAAAATATGAATAATCAAAGAGAGAACGAATACAAAAACTGGTCGTTATTCGTGCAACGATATTTACTATTACTATTTCCACTCGTGCATCTCCGCCGATCTCTCCTTTCTTTCCTCGAATTGATTAAAACTATAACAATACCTTATTGAAATTTTAAAAATAACCAATCCTTAGAGAAATAATTAATCCTCTTCATTTTTCGCCAAGTTGAAAAAACGAAAAAAATCGAAGGGAGCAAACAGAGCGGCCAATTCGAAAAAGAGAAAAAAGTATCGATGGATTCGCGAGGAACAACCGCTGCGAATAGAACGAATAGAAGGAATCCTCTTGTTTCCCTTTTGTTTGCATCCCCCCTTTCTCTTTCCTTCGCAAGAACACACCACTCGTTTCGATTTTTCTGGTAGCAACCAGAGGCTACCGAGTTTTTCGAAACGCGATACACAACATCTCATATATTCCTCTTTCGATTCTTTGCTTTCGTTCGTATAACAGAAGAAGCATTTTCTTCGATCCTTTCCTTTGATAATCTCCAATTTTATCAAAATTAACACTCTCCTAAGGAACAATCCGAAATCACCCTCTATCGATGCACCACGTCCAACGTCCATTTCTCTCTCTCTCTCTCTCTCTCTCCCCCTCGTGTAAAAATGTTCGCTCGTAACGAGGGCTTGGCGTACGCGATGCGCGTACGAAACACAAAAGCCGACAAGACACGAGGGAAGCGAGGGGCGCGGCTAGACGGAAGGAGAGGAGAGGAGAGAGCCGGCCAAAAAAGGAACGGCGACACGCGCAAAAGAAGAAGAAGAAAAGGAAGAGAGAGGGAGAGGGAAAGAAATAACGCGTTCGTTTAATTTTCGACCTACGTAGTATAGCGCGGTGAAAATAAAAAGCATTGGCAAGCTCTGCCGCCATCTTCCCCTCCGCCACCTTTCCCCTCGAGACCTTTTTATTTCAGCCCTGCTCGTGAAACAATTCCGCGGCGCCCTTCCTTTCTTCCCTTCTTTCTTCTCGTTTCAGGGCGAGTGGACAAAAGATTCCAAGTGGGAGAGGAGAAATGATAAAATCGTTGGAAAGTTTGGAGGCAAGGTAGGTATGGAGGAAGAAGTTTGTTATTCCACTGGTCGGAGGAAGATTCATACGTGGTAAGTAGGAGGAAGGGAGGGGGCAAGATGCCTCCACACCGGCCAACTTTCCGCGCGAAACTTGGAGATTGGAAATATTTCGCCTACCTTCTTCCTTTCTCTCTCTCTCTCTTCCCTTCTTTTTTTGGATTTTCGACGCGTTACGATAAATCAATCGATCGAAACTTTTTGGAGAAGGGACGAGTTGTATAAAACGTTTAGCTTTAGCGATTTCATAGAAATTCAACGCGGTCGGAATTTTTTCCTCGAGGTCGAGAGCTTCGTTTCCTTTTTACTGTATTTGTTTCTCAACAAAAGAAAGGAAGAGAGAGAGAGAGAGAGAGAGAGAGGGGAAATATTTGTAGCGGTTGGAGTTACTTGCAAACAAGAATTGCTCGATTCTTTCCGCGTGTTTTTCGATCCTTTGATACGATCACCAGCAGCAGCAGCGTGATCCCTGTTGCATTTCCTGTTTCGTTGTTTCTTTCTGCTTTATTCGAGCAGCCTCGTCCCGTTCGAAATTAAACCGAATCCGAAAGTTTTCTTCGATTCCACGATCGAGCGGTGAAGAATAGAATCGAGATAATTTTGGCCAACCGAGTTTTCGTTCTATATTCGGACGAGTGGCCCCGGGCTAGGAAAACTTGATTTCCAATAAATTCGAGAGTACACACCGGCCTCCACCGGCCACCACCGAGTATATTCCAGGTATAACCAGGCAGAAAGGCGGAAAAACTGATAAGATTTCGCCGGAGGCTCGTGTCCTTCCTTTTATTATTCATTTGCCATCCCTTCTATCCATTTCTTTAAACGGATATCGTTTAAAAAGAGAGAAAACTTCTCTCTTCAGATCCTTGGAATTAATTCCTCAATTATTATTTTTCGAAAAGAGAAGTATTATTTCGAAGGGTAATTCGGGTAATGGGCGAGGAGAGGAGGGGAGCGTGGCGGAGAATGAAAGGGAGGGTTAAAAGAGCGCGACAGGTCCCAAAACGGGCGGCAAACACTTTGAACGCGGGCTAGTGCTATCCATTCAAAGATGCATGCACGTTCCGATTAATATTGAAACCTTAATTAACGCTCCTCCGCAGGCCAGAGGATCAATCTGCAGAATTTAAATTGAACGTTTCATCGCGCTTTCAATAATGCATTTCAATTCTGAGACCGCTTCTTGTTACTCCCCGAACGGTAATAATAGATGAGAATGGTCAATGATAATGATTCTCCCCGGCCAGAAATTTCACCCATTTCCACCATTCTTCAAAAAAAAAAAAAAAAAGAAAAAAAAAGAATCATCCGCTTCGACAATAAATGGACAAGCGATCCCTCGGTAATTCCTAACCTCGAAACGCGATCCATTTTCACGGAAGAATCATCCTCGCGGAAAACGGTTATAGCCGGTCTTAAATTTTACTTAACATTATCTGGCATCGGTGGATGCGAACCGGGCTACCGGTCGCGAAGTTATGCGCAGCGTTTGCCCGCGAGGACATAACTCTGGGCGGAAAGTTGGCGGAGAACAGCGTTGGAATCCCTTCCGTGTTGGAATAACAAACCACCTATGTTACTGTCCGCCCATCCATCCCCCTTCCCTTCCCTTTGCACAGTCTACCTGCGAAAGCGGACGCTTCAATTCGATTTTCAACTTGGACGACCGGCGCATCACCGCAGAAACACTGCTTCTCTCCTATATAACATCTTTCATCCCCTATATCGACGGAATCATCTTTCGTACGTTGCCCTCTTTTGTTTAAAAAAGATATATATATATATATATTTATCTCTTTAAGGTCAAAGCCTCGTGTGGAGAGGAGTTCGAGACAAGTGGAGCATATTAGCCGACATGGTTCGAAAACGGTGATTATTCATCGCGGTTCGAGGCGATGCTCCCGTCGCTCTTTGCCCGGGGATCGGTAATGGAAAAGTTTGTTTACACCGTGCGGTACAGCGTGCGGGGACGCGTGCGAGGACGAAACTTTTATTTACGGGCCGGCCGTAATAAAGACGATAATAGAATATTCTATAAATGGAGAGAGTCCGTTTTCTCTGGTTTTCGTAACGTATTCCATTAGCGAAAGTTGCCGCGACGAACTCTCGAGTGGAATAAAAGCGCCCAGAAAAGCGATACGTAATGGAATGGAAGAATCGTTTCTCTCTCTCTCTCTCTCTTTTTTTTTCCAACGGAGGAAAAACACCCAAACGATTCCAGATTTCCACGTTCTCGATCGAGACGAAGGATTAGTTTCGATTTCTAGATCGACGCGAGAAACGCCGAGTTTCGAATTTCACGAGGGGGGTGGGGGGAGAGAGAGAGACTCTTGAAATTTTTGCCCCGACAAATATAAACTCCTCGACGTCGACGCGGAAATGGATACGACTGGATATTCGAGAAGACGGAATTTTTACGGAATCGGAGAAAATATTCAAAGTATTTTTTTTCAAAGTGCTCGACAAACATCGATAATTAACAGATCGACAAATATATAGTATATATATATATATATGTATCGTAAGTGTCGAGAATACGAGACTTTTGCTTGGACTTTGAATATATATATATATATATATATATATATTTCTTTTCAAGCATTTAGAGAAGATTTCTTCCGTTTCTTTTTTTCCATCTCTCTCTCGTTTGACAGTACGTTTCTTCTATTCTTTTCTCTCCCTCTCTCCCTCTCTCTTTTTCTCTCTCTTCTTATCTTTTCTTTCTGCTACATCCTTAACATGCCCTACTTTCTTTATCTTCGTTTCTTCTCTCCGACTCTTATATTTATCTTTTACCACAGTTTTTTTCACCGCACCGCATATTATTCCACTGTTTGCTTCCTCGTCCACCACTTCTACCACCACCACTACTCCACCCTGTTTTCCACGCTCCATTTTCTTGTTTTTCGCTTCTTTTCACTCTATCCGACCCACGTCATCGTTCCTTCCTTCCTTCCTTCCTTCCTTCCTTCCTTCTTTTTTCTCCCTCCCTCCCTCTCTCTCTCTTTTCACCCCCGATTCTTTTACCTTTTCTATTCGCCTATTCCACGTCGCTTATCCAACGTCGAACTTACCCTCTTTCGCCGCACTTGGCGCGCGAAACTCGGTCCAGGCGAAGTTTTTTTCGTTCGCCTAGGTGGAATATTTTCCAATCTTTTTTTTTTTTTTTTTTTTTTTCTCCCTCGCCCACGTCTCTTTCTCGAATCGGCCTCCATTATTTCTTTCCCTCTTTTCTTTTTTCTTTTTTTCACTCACACATCAATTTACCGATTATCGTATCGAAATTGCACAAATACGGCACAAAGTCGATCTCTTCTTCGCCGTTGTATCGTTTGACGCGTGTATTATTCGTCCGGCCCGTTTATCGCGTTCGAAAACACGCGGCCACGCACACTCGGTGTTATCGAAATTGTCGTTTCACGTGCACGTACGTTTCAAGCGCGTACCGCCCGAAATGAACGTTTAACGGCAAACATATCGATTGGATTCTTTGATGTTGCTTCAAAGCGCAGCCAACGATTACATTGGCCGATTTAATTGAATTTCAAACCGGTTTTAGCCCCTCTTACAAATAAATTCCTGCGCGAAGAAACGGATCGAAGGGAAGGAGATCGAGTTTTAAACAATTTTTCCTATCTTACACTCTTATCCCACATTGGAAACGAAATCGAAAGCAATTCCGATCAATTCACCGAACGCCACGGAATTCCAATGCGAACTCAAGTAATTAAAAACGATACGATTGAAATAACGGTAATTATACGAAGGATGGAACATAGAAACCGGAGGAGAAAGTTTGCATGCCAATCTGTATATCGCAGAGCAATTAACATTAACGTTTGAACGTTCATATTAATTCGAACAACTGCTTTTTTTTTTCTAATCGCTCAAAAATCCTTAAGAATCTCCACAAGAAGAAGAATCCAAGATATCGAAAGGAAGGAAAAGAAAAATCGCTTACACGGCCCCCTGGAAGACAATCGTTTCTCCATCTGGACGGGGGAAAGGTGGATGCCGATCGAGGAACGTGGTATATCCGAATCGTATTAGATGGCCGGTTAAGGAGAAACACGGCCCATTGTGTATTCCGCCTTCGCAGCAATATCTCACCGAGTGTAGCATCCTACGTGCTTTTTCCGCGGTCTCGCGCGGCAAGAACGAGGTCGCGCCTCCTCCTCCACGAATTCCGGTCACGGTGTGGCCACGGATCCCTCTTGAAAGAGCCCTTACCCCTTCCTCGGTGATCGAGACGGATCGAGCATTAATGGAGTACGTGGAAACGATATTTTCTCGACCCGATCGATACGAAATTTCGTTTGTAACGGGGCGCGTATTTACGACTCTGTTCGAGGCTCGAAGAAAATCGGTCGAAGATTCGAGATAATTGGAGAAAGTTAGGGGCGCAAGTTATTCCATATAGCGTTGGAGAGGCGTTATTAAGGCCGCGTCATTAGCACTCGAGTGAGGTGTACACTCGAGAGTATTCAAGATCGTATTCGCATCACGTAACCCGGCGATAAAAACTCTCGACCGTATCGAGAGATCGAATCCGGGAGAAGTTCCTTCGATTCGTTCCTGCGAATCTTCTTCCCTCGACAACGGCATTAACGGATAACGAGCGTCTCGCAATAACGAGGCGGAAAATACGGCAATTTGGCAAAACTTAGGCGAGGAGGAGCGGCGCTAATGCCGATGGGTATTCGCGAGCGTCCAATACGCACCCAGATCCACGATAACACCCGTTTTTAATGGCCACCTTCCCCCACCGACGTTTCACGAGGTTCTCGAGGCAAACGGACCGGATTATTATTATCATTCCATTCGGGGAAATTTTTCCATTCCGAACTCGAAACAAGTTGTTCGAATTAAAATTGGTCGCCAAACGGTAGAGAGTAGAGGAATTACGCAGATTTTTTAAAACGGATAATTGTCTCGACGCGATTACACGGGCGATTATGTACAAAGTAGAAGAAGATAATCGTAGTATCTTTTTGTCTTTCTAAAAGGTTATCGCGGATGCATAAATCTTCCATGTTCGAGAGGAAGAAAGATGGGGCCGAGGAGGAGAGGAGATTCCTCCGGAATTCCTGCGGAAATCTGTCAGAGATGAGATCGATACGCGGAAGATGGAAACCCTTCCTCGAAGGATCGTTAAAATTTCCAACTACTAACAAGTAGGACGGTAATGAAAACTATTATTGGAAAAAACGAAGGAAGGAGATGGAAATTAACCAAGTCCCTTAACGAATCGGATCGATCGACGACCGACGTCGGGAAAAATAGAGGAAACCTCGTCAATGGCCATTATATCCTTCGCGTCGCGAGTTCCGGCCGCCACTCGTCACGTCCATCCGTTATTTCGAGTGTTTCTCGTTACCACGATGGACGACGAGGCCGAAAACAAATCCGCGATCGATTCCGCGAAAGAAAAAGATGAAACGAGAAGTGAAGTGAAGAGAAGAAAAAAAAAAGTTAAGAAGGCGTTAAATGGGGAGGGGAAGGAGAAAGTGTTGATTCGAGGGAAGCAAAGTTTTCGACGAAAATTTTTTCCTTTTTAAATAAGAAGATTTAACTCCCTCTCGATGAGTATTTTTTTTTTTTTTTTTTTTGAAGAAATTTAATATAAAGGAGATGAACGGATGAAAAGCTTTTCTCTCGAGATTAAAAATATTCGAAATGGAAAAGTTGTTAGATGGTCGAAGAAATAATAATAACTCGCAAGGATAAACAACATGTCGAATAAACGAATTCGAAGATGGGGGAGGATTTAAAAGAAAAAAGAAGAGAATAATGAGAAACATCGAGGATCGATAAAAGAGGGAGAGAGGAAGAAGGCGAGAGAGTTGGCGAGGCGATTAACCGTCCCCGTGCTACACTTCACGGATCGGGTGTCCCATGTTAATGGAGGACGATTTTCTAATAAAAAGTCCATTGCGTTTTCGACCCTTGAGAGCAAGGATCTTCTCTCCCTGCGATGATGTACGAATAATAATACACGATCCTCTCCCCTCGTCAATTTATAACAAGTTGGAGGAATGCGAGAAGCGTGTTCTCGAGACGAGTCGAATTAGAAAATTGGAAAGTGGTCGGTCGGAAGGAAATAAAAGGTAAAACGTTTCGTAAAAGTTAGGGACGCGTGACTGGGAAGGCGAAATCTGGGAAGGTCGAGAAGTTTTAAGCAAGTTACGAGGTCCCCGTTCGAAAAGTCGATCTTAAAAGCCATCCCCGCTCCGTGAGGAAAATTTCTCCTCTTTTCTCTCTCTCTCTCTCTCGACGAGATACAGATAGACGGAGGATTCTTGGGCAAAAAACTTGGATAATAATCCCTACCCTTCCACGTGTTGTTTCAATATTGAAACAATGTTCTTCGAGAATCCTTCCTATTGTTTTGCATC
The DNA here is from genome assembly GCF_048593485.1 of Apis florea. NCBI lineage: Eukaryota > Metazoa > Arthropoda > Insecta > Hymenoptera > Apidae > Apis > Apis florea. Next base: position 356,778 of record NW_028256473.1, on the reverse strand, counting down.
TTCTTCGCGGCTCACGCGGCTCCAAGTCGTTTCTCCCCTTTTCTCTTTTGTTATTAACGTTAGTTGTTAAAAGCAGCGGCAACGAAGCGAGTGGATAACATCGAACATGGAATAAAAAAATAAAAATATTTTCTACCAACGATTGAAAATACGCCGATTCATTTTTCGAACGTTCAATTTTTTTTTCCTTCTTTTTTTTTTTTTTTTTTTTTTATTATTCAAACAATAGTACGATAAATATCAATTGCAATTTCACGGTAGATAATTGAACACAAATGGAAAAAATATGGCGGGGGGGGGGGGGAGAATAAAAGATCGCATACACGGTCATTTTTCCCCACTGTTCGACTCTTCGCTTTGCCCTTTAATTTATTTAATTTTCACGTCTCGTTGAACGAGATATAGAACGAATATCCGATATTGCGCGCACGTTTTTTTTTTTTTTTTTTTGTTACGTTTTACTACTAATTCCAGAGGGAACAAGAGCGGGCAAAAAATTCTTCCCCAAGAAATAAATCGTTCGTCTTCCCTTCTTTCTTGGATTTCCCTGCAGATTTCCTCGTTACGCGAAAGGGTTAATGTAACTTGTTTGAAAAATTTCCTACCCTCACGAATATATATATATATATATAAGAGATCGAACAAACGAACAAACAAACGATCATCGAATTCTCGTTTCGAAGAATTAAAAACGGAAAAAATCCTCGATCGATTCTGAATCCACCACGAGAAGGAGGTGTTTCGCCATGGAATTCCCGCTTCGACACCGATAGACGAGGCCATCGTCGCGTCTCGCCGGATTAAATTATAACGTCGGCCCTGATTTACATCGATAGCGGTGCAAACTCTCTCGCTCGGTTCGTTAGAAAGTTTCACGAAAGTGTCGCGCAGTTGGCGTGTTCCGTGCTACCGTGTCCGACGATTCTCATGCAAACACGAGCGCGCTTACTACTTTGGTCACGGATACTCGGGGGTTACGAGTGTAGAAACACTCGGGCGGACCTTTCTCTCTCTCTCTTTCTCTATTTGCTTTCACTTACTTTTCGACCCTCCGCTTCCTTCCGGTCGTGCATATTTAATCGTCGAATCGATTCTTCTTAGAGAGAGAGAGAGAGAGAGAGAAAAGAAAAGAAATATGGTAGAAATAATTGGAATCCTATTTTAATACGATATTTTTACAAAGTAAGGGGGAAATCTGCAAGATGGTCGACTTATACTTTGACGTATAAATTATAGGAGAAGAGGATTCAGGTGGTAATTAAATTAGGTTGGAGGAAGATTCTTATTTACGATCGTTAAAACTACTTACTTCGTTACAGAATCAATTTAAAAGTTGGTAATAAGTTTTGGCAAGTTGCGCGCTTTTATTACCTTCGCCCGATAATCCTTGCGGTTTTAATATCGAAAGAACAGCTCTCTATGGGAACATAAATCTATGAAACAGACTCGGGACAGACTCTAATCGTCTATCATCTCGTTGAAAATGCTCTCGTTCACCCTTATTCGACGGTGGCCGAGCAAACCTTTCCCTCTCGATCGCGTCTTCAATTCGTAATCAGGCTGGATTCGTACTCGCTTCGGCTCTCTTATTATAAATAAGGAAGCGGGCAAGCACAACACGCCTCCTCCAATGTTTCCTTTCGTTTCCAAGAATCGTTGAACAGAAAGATTTTCTTTTTTTAAATTGTTACTTGCACGTCACCTGCAACAAAGGTGATTGTTCTCAAGAGAAGGGAAAGAAAATGAGAAGGATCGACTAATTCGATCGGACGAATTTCAGCGGGAAGAAAAACACGGCGAGAGAGGAGAATAAAGGCGGAAGATTACGATCGGCGGATACGTGCGGCGTACTTTAACGAACCGCGCGAGGGTAGCCCCGGTCATCTTTAATTCAAACGACGATCGAACATACACACGCACACACACACGTTCCTTCCTTCCTTCCTTCCTTCCTTCCTTCGCTCTTTGATCCTTTCCACGTTGATTTTCCACCGCACGGGTGGAGAAACGACACCGGTTCGATGCGGGCGTCCGAATCGATAGCCACGTTGATGAAAATCTATGAATTTTTTCCTCCCCCCGACCACGAGGGTTTCCTCGAATGAAAAAAAAGGGAGGAAGGGAAACGGATGAAATGTAGGTCGGTATCGAGTTTCGCCGCGAAATAAAGTGGCCTTTGAAGCGTTCACACTTTTATCGCGAATTCGATATCTTTCGCAATGGTCACCCATTCGTGCCACCGTTAAACGTTACGGTTTAACGTTTCATCGAAACTCGCCAATTTTCTCCTCCATGTCTCTTCGAAACTTTTCTCCTCCCTTTCCTATACATTCCTCCTTTCTTTCTTTCTTCTTTTTTTTTTTTATTAAAATCCAATGAGATCTCATCTCGTCCAAAGGTAAACGTTACGGTTTAACGTTTCATCGAAACTCGCCAATTTTCTCCTCCATGTATCGTGTCTCTTCGAAACTTTTCTCCTTCTTCCTTTCCTATACATTCCTCCTTTCTTTCTTTCTTCTTTTTTTTTTTTTATTAAAATCCAATGAGATCTCATCTCGTCCAAAGGTAATTTAGTTTTGATCGTCGACACGATTCGAAATCTCTGCCGGATATCGCGTGGATTCGAGAGTTTACGGGTTCAGACGTTTTATCAGATTCGAATAAATTTCCAAATACCTGGTCGGGGATACCTTCTTCCCTTCCAGTTTTGATTTATCAAAACTTTTATTTCCCGTATAAACGGAGAGCACCGATTATGAATCGCCCGATAGTTCCGCTCACGTAACCGTTATCCGTGTACAACAGAATTCGTAAAATGGGAAGGGATATCCTTCCATTTCACGAAAGTAAAATCGCACGTCGTCCACGAATATGTCGGGTATAATAATTCGTTGTCTGACAAGAAAAATGTCGAGTAGTCGAATCTACTTGAACTCTTTATTCACGATATAGAAATAGAATACGAGTCAAAATTAACAAGTTGGTCGAATACTGGAAGATGGTGTGTCGAACACTGTCGCCGATTTTAAAAAGACTAATTTAGGCGGCTCGAGGAACGTTTAGCCTTATACTAGCGTTTTGTTAGTGTTTTAAGGAATCTTGATCTGGGCCTCCTGTTATATTTATCGGGGAATTTTTTAAGTGTCACAAATAGGTGTCTTCGCATCGAATGTCCACCTCGACGAATCGAGGTTCAACGTCGGTATTTGCAGTGCACGAGGAGGTAAACAGAAAGCGGGCCGCGTTGTTACGCGATAATGGAATGCACGGGTGGCGTGGGATCGAGCAATGGAAAATCAGCAATTGGCAGGCTCCCCCCGGGCCATGACACTGTTCAGCCTGGAAATTCGGCCAAGCCTCGAGACTATTGGAACCACCATTACAACGTTAATGCACGTCTTGAGGATTTGAGATGTTTCACACGATATTCTTCACCTCGCTCTCTTTCTTATTTCTCCAATCTCCTTGACGAAACATCGATCATTTCTCGATCATTTTCTCAACGGCTGATGTGTTATTTCATCGAACGCTGGAGGAAATAAAAAAGATTCAAAGCGACGAGTTTTCCGGGCGACCGTATCGGCGATCAACGTGTTCGTTAAATTGCTTCGTGACCCTTAATTCCGTACTTGCTCGAGCAGAATTTTAAACGAGCTCGAAAACCAATTCCTTAAACGGTGACCTAGCTTTTTTCTCGCCGACATAGAGAGAGAGAGAGAGAGAGAGAGGAGGAGGATAAATGAAAGTGGACACAACGAGATGAAAGGAAAACTTGTTATAAAAGAAAAAAGAAGAAGAAGAAGAAGAAGAAAAAGACGAAGGTACGATCATCTCTAGAGGATGACAATTTATCGAAAGGGGCAATGATTTCGAACGAGTTGGACCGATTATTGGCAAATGAAAATAATGGATATCGAAAGCTGTACCCTTTTCTTAAATTTATTAAGAAATTCGATATTGAAAAACGGTCTGACGAGAAAATTTTCCTTATCCTCGATTTTACCCGATTTTAATTCCCAAATGAAAAGCTAGCCCTCTCTCTCGATATCCGCGAAAAATAGCGATCGAGTTTGCAAGTTTGGGTCAGGTTCGAGATTTTGTGGCCGTCCGTAAGAATCGAATTGAACACGATTTTTTTACTCTCAGCGGACGATAACGATGAGAGAAAGAGAAAAAGCGTAGCGGCAAAGCTCGTGAGGCGGTCGTTTCCAACGTTCTTGAATGTGGAAAAATGACTTGGCACAGTTCGCTCTGTTACACCGACGACGATCGTCCCCACTCGTTAATTACCCACCACTCCTTCCTCCCTCGAAACTCAACCCAAGGGATTGCTCAAAGTTGAGCGACTGTATTTCTTCGAGAGAATAGAATGCGAGTTAGGAGAAAATATTTGGAACGTCGAAAAGAGAGGCATGTTCGTACGGTGAATCAAAGAAAAAGTTGTTATTTATAACGAATCATCGAGGCAGAAACAATCGATCCCAATCACCGTGTATTCACCCCATGTATCGATCGTAACCGCTCTGCGTATTCGGTATTATTCGCGTTCATTGTAATCAATGTGGGTATTCACCATAATTTCTCGCCAACGGCCTTTTGTAACCAATTATTCCCCATTTATACTTTCCACTATATTCTCTGCATTTCGAGTCGGACGAAACATGTATCAATTCGAAGCAGTGTCTTTGAGAATCGATAACCGATAACAATCTTTCTCGAAAAATTCTTCCGCGTTAATCGATCTCCTCCACGTTTCGTGACAAGTTTCGCGCTCTCCTCGTTCTGTACGCGGCCCAATTTCAACGAGAATCAGAGCGGACGAACAGAACAGAGGCAATTCTGTTCTCGATTGTTTCGAGGATATCTCGCCAACGAGTGCGATTTGTTTTCGATAACGTGAATAGCGAGGGAAATTTCGTAATATTTTTAAATATTTCTCGTTTTCGAACAATTACGTTTTAACGAGAGATAGATTTGTCGCGGGGCGATCGTTGCTCGTTCACGGCAATTTGCTTGAGAAGCAATTTATACCAATTTACTGGCGCGTAATTAAATTATATAAGCGGGGACGACGAGTGTTGGTTACGAGAACGTCGTCTAAGAGCATCGTTTACCAACTCGAGGCGATACTATGGCGATTTCAATGAATCATTCGAAATGCGCCGAAATGTTCGACGAAACGAGATTCGTTTCTTTCTTTTTTCTTTTTTCTCTCAAGGTGAAATAATAATTTTAACTTTCTTTTTCCTTTCCAAAGTTGCGACCAATTTTTCTTCATAATTTTAATTACCGTTTCAACTTGCTAACTCGAATCTTTTCAATTATTATTATTATTATTATATTTCTTGTTTTCTTTTCTTTTTCCTTTTTGGAATTTTTATAACGCGTCGCTTCGCCAATTGTTAGTTTTCGCGCGTGTATATTAATCGCGATTCACCCTCGACGTCCACGATTTTTTTAACGACGCGTAAACGTTGGCGTCAAAAACGTTGCGGGATATTCGAGGGAAAAAGGTAGGGGATGCGTTGAAAGGGAGTGGCAGGAATGATCAAAGAGGGGGGAGGGGAGGGATGGAAAAAAAAGTTCGCTAGACAAGAGTCAAAAATTCACGAAACGGCAGACGTTGAAACGCTGTCAAAATAGAAACACTCGGACACAATCTGTATCGGGCAGTCAACGAAAACGCGCGCGCGCGTGTGTGTGTACGAAACGGAACGCTCGACAGAACTATAACCGAAAAATAGTCAAAGATACACGACGTGAAATTGATGTTCGCTTCGAACGAATATCATGCTCTTTCTTCGTAAAAAAAAAAAAAAAAAAGAGAGAGAGAGAGAAATAAATCAGTTTAGAATTCGAAAAATCTGAGAGGAATATTTCTTGCGCATTTTATAATCTTTCGAATTGAAAAGTTTTGAATCGATCAAAGCGAGTTTTAATATCTATTTTAACTTGGTTTAATCCCGTCGGATATCGTTTCGAAAAGGTAATTTGTGGTTTCGAAGCAAACTTGCAGCTACTCTCCGTTATTTCGCTCGATTTCTCGTTTGAATTTTACAGTTTTCGCGGACACTTCCTCCTCTTCCAACCGATTGTATGCCCCGAAACTCGTCTTATTATTTGAAAAAAAAAAAAAAAAGAAATAATTACACTATAATATATTTGGAATACACGGTTTCCAACGTTTCCATTCCTATTCTCGAACGAGAGAGAGAAAGAATCTCATTAAATTATCTCTTTCCACAAAAACGGTTAGTTATTCTTGTTCATTCCACCATTTTCATCCTCGTTTTCAGCCCCTTCCGTCGCGACTTCCTCCTCCTCCTCCTCCTCCTCCTCCTCCCCCCCACCTTTTCATTTTTCATTTTCATTATTCTTTGCAAGTTAACAAGCTTCCTGCTGGCCCTTTTGAATTTTGATCCCTTTTCACGTAAAATTCCCTCCATCGCCGTCCCTCCCTTTATCATTCTCTAAACCCCGGCCACTCGACATCCAACCACCATTCTCCCTTTGTCTCCGTCTTTACACGCTTGCACGCGCCGCGATTACGTTTGTTTGCGGTGGCCCGCGAAATTTCACCAAACCTCTCCTCGTTCTTTTCCAACCCTCCGCACCATTCGGCCATATTCGCGTCCAAAAGTCGAAAGCGATTTTCTCTCTTGGAGGAATTCGAAGCGGTTCGAAAGTCTCGATGAAGAGGATCGATCCTGAAGAGCAGCTGCGCTCGATAATCGCGGATTCGAGACCCTCTCCCGATCAATTACTCGGCTGCAATTTTGTTCGAGTTCCCAATTTGCTTCCATTTGCGCTAAAACTTGGATCGCTTCGTTTGCTTTCCAATATTGCTTCCTCGTGTCGAATCGAAACGCGTTTATGGAGGGTGACGCGTGCGACAATGCGCTCGCTGACAAATCAACAAAGACGCGCCACTACTCGAGAACGTTCGAAACGATGCGGGAAATCGAAGGAACTTTGTTCGCGTTTTTAATCGAGGAGAAACGGAGAGTCGACGCGTTCGATGATGAAATTTTCCAACAATTCGCTCGACCAACTTTCGCTAATTTTCACGAAAAATCGAATTTAACAACGGGAGCAACGCGTCTCGCCAAACTTTATCCAGCTATCAGTTTGAAAGCTGAAGTTCTTATTAGATCAGACGGAGGAAGACGGTGTTTGTGCCTCGTAGATTGAACAATAAACGCTTCGCACTTGGTCAATATGCTTATTCTAAATCGAATAAAATTCGATCATGACACGTTATTATTTATATTCAATTCGATTGTTGTTACGAGCTCGAGCCAGATAGAAGGAACGAAAATCCTCTTCAGGGGAAGAGGATCGTCTTCGAATGTCCTTTTTTAACCATCCTTCCTCGAGAACACGATTTTCCAATCGAACACAGCTTCCTCCTCCTTTCTATCCGTTTCATTCGTCCTAAGACTTGGATTCAAAGCGTCGTCGCTTCAGAGTACGACGATGCGGTTGGGAATCGTGGGACTCGACCCGATGTCCAACCTTCGAGTCGAGAGATCAGGGTCGAGTTCGATTCCAATTTATTATTCCACGCTCGATTAAAATTTCACGCTCTTCGTCGAATCGAAAAATCGAATCGGCTGGCTTAATCACTATCCACAGAGAAGGAACAGACAACTATATATATACACACACACCACGGTTTGTAGTTTCGCCGATATAAGATGATCTTGGATGCGGGAGCAAGAAGAGATTGTTACGTTTGTCGCCGGTAGAAAGGACACGCTTATTTTCGCACGGATCATGGCGTGAAAACGACGATCTGTATTTAAACCTCGATTAGCGTTAGATATGGAATCCATTCCTCGTAATATTAATTTATAAACACGTAAACGAGTTAGTTATAAGATAATAATTAAGTAAATTGGATTTACACCTTTCGACATCATTTTCTATTGGCAAGATCACGGAATTCCACGAGTTCAACAAGGATCGGAATCGAGGAAATGTAAAAGCAGAGGAGCGTTGTTGGTCGATCGATGCGTGTATCGAACTCTCTCTCTCCTCTTCGAGAGAGATTCGTCACTGGCGCATCCTATCGATTAACGATAATTATCGAGCAAAGCCGGCTCACAAAGCGGGGGAGGGGAAGGTACTCCAAGGATGGAGGGATACGTCCGGCTGAGTTGCTTTGTCGTGGAAGGAGTTGCGAGCTTGTTGCGCGGTCCATCGATCGGCCCAATCGAATCGAAAGACCTTTGTTCTCGACGAAATAGACGGCTCGCCATTTCCCGCACCACGATTCGTAAAACCAACAAGAAACCGGTTCGAATCTTGGTTAATTCGTTTCCGAATCAACCGACTTCGACCAGGAAGTTTCCTTGATCCTTGACTCGAAAAGTTAAGTTTTCTTTTTCTCCCCTTAAAATTAGCGTTCCAATAAGTTTCCTTCTTTATGAATAGACTTTAATATATTTTTATATAAACGTGCATCCATATTTGGATCACGTCTTCAAGAAAAATAAGATTTTGCACTCGTGTTTAAGAAGATTACCAATCGAGTCCTCTAGAATGTTATTATTATATTATATGTAATTTTATAATTTATTTACATTAGTGTAATAATATGCGTATAATAATAAAATGTAGAATAGCAACATACACGAGTGCAACGTATCGTGTCGCCTGTATATGGCGGAATTTTAAAAGAAACTTAATGGAACAAGCATTGAAATGTAGATATAAAATATAAATACGGAATACGGAAGAATTTTGAAATTTAAGAACAATAGAAACGGAAAAGAGGGACGAGTATGATCCGTTAGCGAGCCGCTCTGCACAACTTTAAATCTAAAATTATATATGTTATGCGTGGTAACACAGAAGGGTTGAGTCGAAGTTGGACAATCAATTAGAAACTTTATGTTCGAAATACTTAAGATTGACTTTGGAAAGTCTCTGAACGGTTGAAACGAGGTAAAAGTGGAGAACAACCATTCGAAATCGATGTTACAGATTGTTGAAACGAAAACTAGAAGAACCGTATATATATCCCAACTAAATTTTACTTTAAAATAAAAATATTATTTCAGTTTGTTCACGTTCCGTATTTGGGTCCTGTGAGAAACTCAATCACGCTGGCCGACGAACGTAAAGTTGAAGTACAGTTTCGTCGGCCTCTTTTAAAACTTTCTTCTACGCCGTTCAATATAAGTTATGCTTCAAAAAAGCATATATAATAGCGCAAATAATACTATTATCTTGTCGCAATCGGTTTCCACAATTTTCACTCGAAAGATGAAGAGCGCAGCAACGACGGATACGGAAGGAAAAATCCGCGATATAGCGAGATAACTCTGCGATTTGCTTCTCCAGCGACACGAAAGAGATCCTTTCTTAAAGAGGCTTGTCGACGAGACTTGGATTTCGTATCGAAATGCGCATCGAAAACGCACTTGGTCCAAAAACAAGAGATCTTCGATTGAAGACACCTGGAGAAAGAAATTTCTTTGTGGACAATTGGAAAGATATAGTCTTTTTTCTCGTCGATTCTACAAAATATTTCAATCCTCTTGCCAAAAAACGGTCAGAATTGGCGAATCGACGAGGCGAATCGTCGTTTTTCAACTCTATTCGTATCCTCCCCGGTTGTTGAAAAAATTTTCTCCACGCAGGAATATTTTGCAAGTGAGCACCAACAATTTTGGAAAGAGGCTTGCTGATATTCCATTCGTGTCAAAAAAAAAGAAAGAAACTTATGGAACAGCCTAATATTATTTACTCGTTCGAATTAACCGGTTCGAGTCCGGTTGTTCGATCGGAGGACAGCGATATCGCCTGTTTCGCGGAAAGAGACATTATTAGCAACCGAACGAACCGTGACGATTATTCGAGCTCAGCCTTCGGCTAGGAGACGCCCCTCCTCCTTCATCAATGCGAAATGAAACGCAAACTTTGAAACGACCGGAACAAGTTCGAGTAGGAACAATGTAGTTTGCCCAACTATTTCCGCCAGCCAACCAATGAGTACTACCCACTTGCGCCAACATTGACAAGCGTAATTTTAAAAGGAACGGGAGCGCATTAAATATTCCAAGCAACTCGGCTAACGACAAGCTTGCAAATTCCTCGAAAATGTCGCCCGATCCCATCGGCCGACTTCAATTGCCTCGTAAGCAATCCGATCCTAAGAAAATTTGAAACTACGCCAGAACTCGGATATCTCCCGTGTCAAGATTTCGTCCAAATGTGTATATATACAGCGGATAACGAAAGTATTTCCATTACGATCACATTTACAATTTTCCACGAACGAAATGTACACGTTAAAGGAATTTGTTTAAGACAAATTGTATGTATTGTATAATAGGAGGGAAATTTCAACATTGTGTCGGCATAATTTGAGAATGATTGATTAGAAAAAGTATTCGAACGCTTTTTTTTCTTGGACCATCTTTGATGGTAATAATGTCTCAGTCGATGTTAAGTAAGCTTCGAAGATACTTGAAATTTATTTAATTTTATCTACTTCAATTCATAAATTTTCGATAGGATTTATATCTGTGGTGGAGTATTCAACATACAAAGTATATTGCATATACGATCCGTGCTGCATGTTTAGGATCGAGTTCTCCAACTTATGGCCATTATCTTTGTGATTGTTTTTTATAATATCTAAGGATTTGTATTTATCGAGTATTCCATCGATATATTTATTATAATTACTAGTAAATTCTTTGTATTACTAGCAGCTTCATACCATCACTGAACCATTGTGTTTTATACATTTATACGTTTTCGATGTTCAATTCCGTATTTAGTCTTTTCCATACATAATTTATTAAAAATATTAAACTTTGACTCATCATCGAAAAATATCACTTTTTCTCGAGAAACTTTTCTTCAAAATGTTTTTATATATTTAATAACTTTTTCCCTCTCTTTCGATTAATTTTCTTAATCGACCAACAACGAGTTTTATTCGCAATTATTGTTTCTTCAATTTTTGATTCTTTCATGATACGCTATACGATTGATTTCCTTATGCAGCCGAAGAAAAATTTCTCGTTCACACTTCTGCATTTCAGACTTTCTCGAATATTCATTTTGAATATTATATACCGCACACTTTTATATTGGTGTTAACGGAACGACGGCTCGACTTCGACTGAACGTAGAAACGCTTAATACTTGTGTTTATATTTCTCGCCGAAGGGTAATATAAAAATTATCACTGTATCGGCGTTCGAATAATTTTTGTATTAACCTTTCGTATTAATACGCGTGTGTATACGATATAAATCGTTTTCAATATTTTATTTTAAACAAGTTTTTTTAACACGTATATCTCGTTCATCGAAAAAGTTTTTTTCCCCTCGCCGATTTTCAACCTTTCCCCTCGACGAGATAACGAAATAAAAAAATTCGAAAAAATCTTTGACAAATATTTTTACACCATTTTTACAGAGCGTGTTACAGAGCTAACCGGCGATTATTATTCTCTAAATCGATACATCACAGCCTCTCTATCTTCCCCTCCTCCCCCCCCTCCCCGCCCTCCCTGTTTACTTTAAATTCTCCTCCTGTTTCCGTTTAGAAAAATCTCTAACAATTTTACCCAGCGATCGATCCCTTCTTCGACGAAAAAAAAAAAAAAAAAAAATAAAATTCGTAGAAAATCTCGGCGATCTAGGCAGAGAACATTCGGGCAATCCCCTCTGCTCGTCCATCGATTCAACGAGATCCTCGAAAAACAAACGTTCGTCATCGAGCGCGAAACGAAAATTTGTTACCGTTTTTCGGGCTAATTAATCGCATTTAGCCCCGAATCGGGCTCCCGAGAGCTCGGCTTGAAATGAATTAAGCTTAATTCCATTTTTGATGGCGACGAATTAAGCTCGATTCTGTCGTTAATGAGATAAATTAACCCTGCGCGTTCGAACAGGGACCCACCCCCTCCCCACCCCCTTTGTAGCACGAATCGGAGCACGAAGCAATTAGCGGCGGTGACGCGAATTTTCAATCGCCTCCTGGATTTACTTTTATTCGCTTCAATCGCTCTTTTCGCGATATCGTCGACGAGAGATCATCTCGATTATCTCGAGCAACTACGTTCAACGAAGAAATCGCGAGGTGAATTTATTTCACGGTAGTAAATTCTGGCTTCCGCGTACGTTCGAACGAAACTTTCCTAAATTCGGTACAAAGGGAGGGCTTCGTCGTTGTTCCCCTTTCGAGAAAGTTGTCCTATTTAATTAACATCGTTCGCAGTCCGTTTACAAGTTTTTCTTCGCCCGTTAAATGAACTTGCACACGAGTCTACGAATACTATATATTTGTTGTAAAAAAAAAAAAAAAAAAAAAAAGAAAAAAAGCCTCTCGCTATTCCTCCATAGACAGAAAAACACAGAAAGTAGAAGTGAAATTTAGTGATCCGGAGATAGAAAGCGAGTACGAATAAAGACAAAGTTTCGTTCGAAAATTGGTATTCTCGAAATTGCAAATTCGGCTCGAAATTTCCCTAATTTCAATAGGATTTGATCTTTTACTCAAAGCCCTTCCCTAATTTCGTTTCAACAATCAAAATTTTAATTAATCGGAAGGGCAAATTCATTTAGCAATTTACGTAATTCGCCGATTACTCGATGCACTCGCGCAAGAAATATTCGCAAGGACACGTCCGATCGAAGGTTTTCCTCCTCCTCTTCTCATCACGTCTGAGCCGCGAGATTAATGAGATTCCACGCGTGCACAACCGTGTCTTAATTATCGGACAAACAGGTATATCCATCGAATACCTCCGTTTGATCCGATCTTGATCTTAATTCGCTTCGATCGGTTGTGGAACACGCTTGCCCCTCGAAAACCGTCTCGCGATCCAAAAATCGGAAATCGAGTTGTACGAGATTTCGACGCGGCTCGAAAATCGTTGAAATTGGAATCGAAGCCGAGTTCTCCAATTCGACAATTCTGATCAAGGATATCGCTTGGGAATTTCGAGTTCGCTCGAAGTTACTCGAAAACGTTTCGTGAAACAAGGAAAAATCTTTTGCTCTACGAAATCGAAATGATCGATGATGATACGACGCGTATCGATATAATAACGCTCGATACGTTTCTGTCATTTCGGAAATTCAAGCATAACCTGTGAATCATGTGAACACGGGGAAAAATTAAAATCGGTGAATAAATTTCCCTTTATCGATTATCCATTCGTTGCGAGAAAAACGGTATGTTTCGTTCGAAGGAGAAAGAAAAATTTACGATTAAACGGAATACGAATTTGAAAAGGAAAGAGGAGCAGGTTGTTCGGCCGAAAGGGAAAATCGAACTTTTCCCGCCGTTCGTGAAGAAGCTCGATCTCCCTCCCAAGAAACCGAAAGAAATTAAAATCATATTCCACGATGTCGATATCCCCGTGTGCGGCGAACCACGCTACGTTCTCGATCTCAGAGGGAAATACATGGTTTCGTGCAAGGAAGTCTGCACCTTGTGCGAGGATATCCTGCGCAAAGAAATAAGTGCGTATCCATTCGTTAACAACGATTCTGTATACGCGTGCAATTAAATCGAGAAAAGGACTATTTTCAATTTTCTTTTTTTCCTTCCTTCCTTCCTTCCTTCCTTCCTTTCTTCCTCGAAAAGCGAAAAGAAGAAGGAAACGGAGGATAGGGAGAAGTTTAATTGGCGAAACACAGTTACAGCTCGACGAGTGGAGCCCTTTCGAAATTGTTTATCGTTTATCCATGATTGGTTGGTTGGTTACAGTTACAGTGACAGATTTCGATATTCGATTGCCCAGCGATGTGGATGAGGAAGAGGAGGTGGTGGTGGAGGAGGAGGAGGAGGAAGTTAAAAAGGTAAAGGAGGAGATCTTCTGTTGGACGGATTTGTGCCAGCATCCGATAACGCATCCGGAACTGGACGAGCACGAGGAAATCGAGGGTACCACGCATCGATACGTGTCTCACAAAATGTAAAAAAAACATTTCCAAAATTTATATTTATTCACGTATTTTAAACGATTTAGAGACACGCTAAACATTCGATAGCTATTTTACAATATCGCCCTCGAATTCGCGATTCCCGTGTTTGATAATCGAGTACAGAGAGAAAGAAAGGATTCGAAATTAATCGAACGTTCTCAGAGAAGATCTCGACCGAGAGGAGTTTAATCGTTTTATCGACAAGAATCGAATCGAAATATACCCGATGGAGAATTTTTCTTTCCACCAATTTCGACAGAAGCCGCACCACTTCCGTATAATTGACCGGTCGCAGCTTACGTTTCTCCCGCAATTTCCGTTTCCACCACGGCTCGAGATTCTCGTTTAGAGATAGAGCCAGGAGACGAAAGACCCTTCTATTCGAAGGGTTTCGCGGTGGAAAGAAACTCGTCTCGCGCGGGTAAACAAAACCAGGTAAAGCTAAAGCTAAAGCTCACCTACTTCGTTATTTACCTCTCGATGCATCGACTCTGTCGACTCGCCATCCACAGTGGTCGGATAATTCGTTCGCTTAGAATGTACGAGTCGTTAATTCGGGATGCAATTTGTTGGAGAGCTTGAAAACGTATCCAACTTTTGTTTTCATATGCTTCGATTTTGAAATTCATTCATTTCAAGAAGTCAAAGACAATTATTTACGTACGGTATAACAAATTGTAAACAATTTTTGTTATTATATATCGAACTGTTGAGAGGTGAACCTCGACAATGCAACCTATTAAGCATTATGCAACTGTAAATGATGATGTTTCTCGGGAAATTGGAACACGAGAATTTAAGACGGCATTGATAAAGGAATAATTGCCAGATGTTGACAAAAACATCGGTGATTGAGAACGGTCGATTAAACGAATTTGGATTAAAAGGAAAAAAAAATCCTTTTAGAAAAAAGGAGCTGGTCGAGCTAGAATCGCTTTCGCGAAAGATCGTTTGGATTGGACCGCGAGAACAATGGTCCAAAGTAATTTTTAATCTGATGGAAAGACTTAGACGTCGTCAACAAAACCAACGATAATACAAAGACATCGTTATGTTTATTTAAATATATAGTAAAAAGGGTACCATACGCGGAAAGATATAAAGAGAAAAAATATGAATTGTTCAAAATAATCGACAACAATCTTCCGATCTGAATTTCATCGAAATGTTATGGATCGACGTGGAAAATCAAAAGAAGAATTGGAATAATCGTATAAAAGGGTTATTGAATATTAAGGTACTACTCGTAAGTTTAAGGTGATGACATAAAAATATGTAGCGTTCGACGGTAATAAACGGTATTCAACGTGAATTTTTGTTAAATTCTCGAAACAAATAAAAACTTGTCGAGTAAGTACAATGGAGTACAAGATGAAGATTGAGATTTTGAGAAAAGACTTGATTATTTTTTTTTTAATATCTTTTCAAGAGATGGATCAACGTGTAAATAGACGTAACGAATGACGTTTTCTACGCAGATACGTGTCGCCCGATCAAATTCCAAGGCCGAGACGTTTCCAGCGCCGTTACAAGGACATTTATTACTTCGTGATGAGCTTGCCTAAAAAGCCTCCGTCTCCCGTCAGGTTCGTACAACCGAAATTCTCCCTTCTACTCTCTTTCTATCTTTCAAAAACTCGCCCGTCAAAATCGAGAATCTTGTGTAAAAAAGTAGTGCAAACTTTCTCAAAATTAACGAGAATATATATTTCGACGAGGATATATATCCTCGGGAAGGAGATAAATTATTCAAGTTTCTCGCGCCTTCTCCCCTCTTCCTCCTCTTCCTTCTTTTTCGAGCGCAAAAAAAAAAAAAAAAAAAAAAAGAAAGAAAAAAAGAAAAATGCTTGCAATCGCAGGAAGAACCCGAAACGATTCGATCTGAAGGGCGCGTACGAGGAGTGGTATCGGAAGGAGAGCGAGAAAAGGGAGAGGAAGATGTTGGAGGAGTCGAAGAAACGAGTCTCGAACACGTTGAAGGAATTGGCGGAGAGGAAGGAGTTGCAGGAGGACTCGATCGTTTCCGTGGCCCTTCAGGCGGTGTACGATCAAATCTTGTTGACGTTGACGGAGGCGAAAATCAGTACGGACTTTCACACGTTCATTAACGTAGCCCTGATCTGGGCCCTGTCCGAGCTCGAGCTTTTCGACCACGATTTCGAGCAGTATTTCAAGACCGGATTAACGATCACCGGATTACCCGAGGATTTCATGCTCTGCAGCTTCACCCGTAAGCTCTTCACTTTTCACCATTCCATAAAATAATTCAACGATTGCTCCCCCTTTTTTTCGAATTTTTCTGTAACTCGTGATGACAATCGATGAGATCCTCTGTCTAATATAACGATCGATTTTAACGCAGGCAAAAATGTTCTGGACATCATAAAGGAAGGGGGGATAAGGAAGGTTCTGTTGACCGTGTATCGAGTGCCGTTCAGCTCCAGCATACACACGACTTTGCATCCTCGTTTGCCGTGGGCGTACATAGGGCCCTCGCATCAGCAGGGCCACGCCAAGTTCTATCCGAACACGATCGAGAGAATCGGGGAGATACTCGGCGACAAACCGGACTTCGACTCCACCTACATCTCCGACGTCATATGTTTCCACTTCATGGACGTCTCGGAAGAGTCTTACATCGCGTACAGAAGGAAAATATACCTGTTCGAGTTGAAGGGCATCGTCGATCATAAATTGACCGAGAATTTGTTCCTTCAGTTGGTCCACTTTATATGAATCGAAGAAAATAAAGGCAAGATTCCCGTTTCCCTTTCCTTCGATCCGCGTCTTTCCTCGAAGGCGAAGAAGACGAGACGAAATTTAAAATAATAAGAGAGAAGGAGAACAACAACCCTCCTTTTCGATCGAAATCGAGAGAAGGAAAAGAAAAAAAAGAAGAAGAAGAAAAGTTTGGTCCACACACACACACACACAAGGGTGATCGCTCGTTGTCTCTCGCTCCTTCCATTTCCTCCATTTTCCGGGCATTCGTCTTCTCGACGGTGGCGAGAAGCCACGTTTGTCGTGTTCGTAAAAATACACTCGCGCGTGGGTATAAGGTGAAATCGAATTCCTTCCGAGCAAACTTCCTTTCTCCCTTTCTCCCTCCAATCGAGTCTCTCCTCCCCTTTCGAGGAGGAGGAGGAGGAGGAGGAGGAGGTTTCTCCACAGATCCCATTTATCGAAATTTTATCGTTAACGGAGAGCAGAGTAGCAGTAAACGCGAAATTTCGATCCATTAATCTTTTTCATCCCTCTTCGACGAGCGGAGGAGGGATGAAAGATCGGGTGTAAATAAGTGGGGGCGAAGGAAGAAGGATCGCGACACCTGCGAGTGGTCCTTCGAAGCGATAGATCTTGACGTAATTTCACCGCTGAATCAGCAACCACCGCTGCGAGTGGAAGCTCGTGAAGTGGAAAGTCCATTAACCGACATCCTGTTGCCTGCCTTTTCCTTTTTTTCCCCCTCCCCCTCCCCTTTCTCCTCACCTACTTCGCCGCTCCACACGACCTTCCATCACGATAATACGGGGAGGAGAGTCGTGGTAGCTCGCGGTCGAGAAGATTAGGTTCGAGCTCGCCAGCCTAATAGAATGGATGCCGCTGGCAAAGGCTTCCCCTCGTCGATGGTCCAGATATCGAAAATTGAAAGACTCTCCCTTGTAAAGTCCGACCTGTTAATCCTGCGGGAAGAAACCGAGACGTTTCTCTATTTCTCTCCCCCTCCCCCCCTCCCTCTCCTTTTTCCTTTTGGAAAAAGCTTCTGCGAAGCTTCTAATCGTCGAAATGTATAACAAAAGTTTGGAATGATTTTCTCCCCCGACTTTTCTAATTTCGACAATCGCAAAATGAATTGAAACGTTCGCTACGAAAAATCCATCCATCGAGTGAAAAAAAAGGAGGGAGAATCAGCGGGAAGCGTGTCAATTAAACCAAGCACATGAATCAAGCCGCGTTGCACCGATTAAATCTAGGCAAAGTGTCGAGACAGTGACAAACCTGTCTCCATTACTCGAAATCACATCGTATCGATCCGATTCCGCGGCGAGAGGATTGATGACACGGATCCTTCACGGTTCGATATTCCTTTATATAGATCGGGCAAGCCTCTCTCAATCCTTTTTCAACGATTTCACGAGCATATTCATATTTTGAAACGTACGAAGAAAGAAAATTTGTCGAATAACAAAGTCTATTATTATTATTATTTCGTTTCGTGTATTGATATTTTAATAACGAATTAATCGCCAAGATGGATCCTTATTCTTATTATTTTTCACCTTCTCTTACCACATTTCTATCGTATCATTATCATTTTCTTCAAATTAGAAATAATTTCGTTATTTAACAACGAAAAACTCATCTCGAACTAATATACACACATTCACATTTTTAAACACAGCTTAGAAATTTATAATTTCGCGAAGCGATATTTAAAGAAAATCGAACGTAAATAAATATCGTCGCCGTTTGAATCGATCCAATCTCTCGAGTTATCGAACTCGACTGGTGGATCGAGAGTCACCAAAGGGTTAATCCATTCTCGCGAGGGAAAAGAGTTCTCCTTGTAGCGCGTGTTCAGAGGTTTCGAAGGGGCCGGGTTAATTGTTTAAAAGCGTGCCACGTATCGGGAAGCCGGTTAAGAAGCAAATACCAAGTTACCAAGTAATAATTAATGCACGTGCATGGCAGGGTAGCGCGAATTATTCGCGCACGTTCAACTCTAAACTCGATTAAAGTTAATAACGGCGATGCGGCTCGACGATTTCAATCCCCCTCGCTCAATCGGTCTAGAAATAAATTTACGACGAGTTCCTTGGCCAAGCTTCTCCCTTTTCCCCGAATTTTGCGCAGAAAAATCATAGCGAGACACGAAATAATTCGACACAGTCTGGAGAAACTTGAACTTGGTGAATTTCTTAAAATGATTTCATACATTTTACGTATCTTTACGTACGAAGAAAGAAAATTTCCCGAAGAATATTTTCATCACCGTTCGTCATTTAATAACGAAACTCAAACTTAGGAATCTATTCACGAAAAAAAATCGAGCATAAATAAATATCGTTCGAATCGAAAAATCTATCCATCACCGAAATTCGTTCGACCGAAGCGGGCTGCGACGACTGCCCCTCGATAAATATTCACGCGAAGCTTGGCCTGTCGTTTACAACGACCCGAAGAGCCTGTTCGAAATCGATGATGGAATCGTTCCCTCCTCTTTCTTTTTACGTAAGGGCGAAAACTAAAAGGAAAAGCTGGCAGCAGCCGTTCCTCGTCAAAGCTTGCCAGCAACCGACTAATATCGGATGGGATAATTTTTTCCAGAGTAAGTTTCCGTTTCTGGGTTACTGGCTGGAATCCAGTTTGAAGGAGGTTTCGAGTGATCGGACGCTGAGAGATATTCGAGAGGGGGGGGGGGGAATTAGATGAGAAAAAACGAAGTTTTGGAAGATCGGCTTTCCCTCGACTCGACGAACGAGAGAGAGAGAGAGAGAGAGAGAGCGGCCATTCGAGGGGGATATAATCGAGGTCTAATAGGCGAATTTCCCCTATACACCCGCGCTTTCACGGTAACGCGTTACATTTTAATCCGGTATTACGGCGCTGACTGTACATCATAATCTCGGATCGAGCAACCGTGGCTAAATGCGTTGCACGTGTAGCGGCGGTCACTCCCTCCCCTAACTGCAACTAACTGTCGTCCTCTCTTCCTTTCCCACATTTTCCTCTCCGCCCGTGATCAAACTTTGAATTTACGCGCGTGAAGCCGCGAAAAAGGATTAAACACTGACTAACTTTCGATATTTTTAACCCTTTCCTCCTCGTGTAACGCTTGGTCGGCGATCAAGAGGTTTGACAGCCGTGAGAAAATTATTTGTATTTCGGCGGATCGTCGCTGAAATCTGTCTTCCATCTGGCTACTCGAGATTGCGAGTCTTGGTTTTCCCTTCGATCCTTGCATTTCGTGAGAATGGAGCGAGGTCATCATTTCCAAGATGCGACTTGTAAATAATTTATTGTTGGGCACACAATTTTTTTTCTACACAACCGAAAAATTGACCGATAATTTCGAGAAACGAAGCCACAGAGATTCTTTTCGATGAAATTTTCCGCTCGTTGTGGGTTTTTGCGGTGCAACAAGAAGCCGGAATACGAGCCGACACGCGACCAGCCGGCTGGTTCACGCGAGGTAACAAATTGCCGGTAATGAGGCTAAATACGTTTCAGCATTTATCATCCGCTCGCCGTTGTTAATGGCGATCCCGCAGCTGTCGTTCAAGTATCCCGATCAATGCCGAGGGAAACGACACCCGCTTTCTAATTCAAAAATTGAGAATAGATTATAACCCCGTGAAAAAGTAACCGTTTAATTTATAATAGAGATGGAGCGGAGATTCGGGTATCGGGCAGGGAGCCGAGTTACAAATGTATCAGATTGTAGAACGGCGTATTAACAGCGGTATAGAATTCAAGCGGTAATAGCAATAGGGTCAACAGTAATGGTATCTAACAGATTACACGTACTACGATAATGACGAGGATCGGCCAACAATCACCCGATATCGCGTTTACTCGTATCGATAAGATAAAATCGTGTCGATAATCCGTGTACGAATCAATATTTTAATAATACACACACACACACACGAAATTCGTATATTTACGTACACGAAAAGATCCAAACCTTGCTGCCCCCCGCTTAAAAACTCGATCATCCTAAATTTCGGGTTAACATTCCACACACACACGCGTACACGTGGGAGAAAAAGTTTCGCTGCTCGACCCAACTTTTCACCTTCTTATCTGAAACTTGTGTATAATTCGGCCCGGTCAGAAAACGTGGAAAAAACTCGACCGCGATACGAGAACAGAAGAAGAAGATTTGAGATTCGGTCTCAATTTACGTATCGACAGTTCCAAAAGTCGTTATCATCCTCCTCGAGGATATCGATAAATCTATAATATCTCGTTATTTCGTTCGTAAAGATTCTCTTGGTGCAGGAAATACAATAAAGACGATAACGATAATACATCCTTTCCTCCTTTCTCGTTTCATAAACGTTTCCGGAAATAAGAAGGTTTGGATCGCAACCGAGCCGAATACATCCTCGATACAACGCGGTTCCATCAACGAGAAGATCGTGCTGGATATTTTCGCGCTTGCCAGCCATCAAGCGCGGGGGAGGATCCTCGTAATTGACATTCCCGGGGAACGGTTAGAGCCGGGACATTTTCCAGCTAGGAATGCGCGATAACGGGTAATGAAACGAATAAGGAAATTTCCTTTGGCACGGAGAGGAGATTGGGAGGAGGACAGGTGAAGGTGGGGGAGGAGGGTGAAATTGCTTGTCCTCGCCCTTTAACCCCGAGGTTCGAGGTCTTTATTCGCGCGAAATAACAGAGGAGCCGGTGAAATTCCGGGGAGGATAGGTGAAAGCAGGGGAAGCGTTTCGAACGCGTGATAAAATTTTTCTCCAATAATACGAGGAACTCGATTCGAAACTTTTCCACCCTGTTTCGAGCGGAGACAACGTGGTTGGGCTCGAGTCGAAAAGGTCGAGTCTGGCCGGATCTCGCCGGTATCGATTTTGATATTGTTGCCGGGATGTTGTTGCACGCGGCCGCCTCCAAACGAATCGAAGAACGGCCGTGCAACCGACGCGTCGTCGTCTCAACTGATTTATACGGGGCAGAGTTAAGGGGGGGGAGGCGTTTCCTTTTCGAATTTGTAAAGAATAATAACTCTTTTCCCTTTACATTCGACACATTAGATTCGTAATATACAAATTGTCCAATCCATGTATTATCGTTAATTTGATTTAATTTAATCCACATTTAAAAAACTGCAACTTCGTTTCCTTCTTTTACTCCTATTTGTTAATCTTTTTTCCATTTTATTTCATTAAGTATTTTACACGTCGATTCGATTTTCTTCCGTATTTTCTTTCCTCCAAAACGATAAATCTCCGCAGCAAGCTCAAAAATAATTCGCAGGCTTATAAAGGATCATCTGCCGGCTCAAATATTTAATCATTTCCCTACGCTTTGCTCGAATAACGAAAACCATCCGCTCCACCGACTCCAACTCGCTCGAAAAATTTCGACGCTGTTTCGAACAATCCATCGGTTAAAAATCGAAAATCCACGTTTTCGTTTTATCCCAAGGATCGATCTCGTAAATAAAAGAATTTTCAATCTGCTCTCCCTCCGCAATCCCTGTCTCGCAATTTCCACGTCCGAATATTTTTTTCTTCTTCCTCCCCTCTTCCTCCCCGGGAGATTCATAACAGTTTTTGACCAACTTTTACGATCCGCGATGAAACGAATGGCCGATGATATTTTTCACGCTTGTTTCGGCCGTGAACGGGAGGAGAGAGGGGGGGAGGCAAGGGGGGGGGGGTTGTCGGCCGACAGGAAATACCGCCGCCGGTTGCAAGAAATACGATGGAAGATAATCGACGGGGAAGAAATACGCGCCCGCGTTTTATGCTCCTTCTTCTTACGAGTCCACCCTTAACGAGCCACCCAACTTTCTCCTTACCCGTCGCGTTTCGTTTCGGGTGACGCGCCATCATCCGCCAAAAACCATCTCGTTTCTCGCTTTGTCACCCCTCCTACCCACTAATTCTCGCCGTGTTTTACGAGAGAGATAAACAACGGGATGGAAAAACACTTGGACTAGTTTCTTCGCTCTTCGAGTTTTACAACCCCTCCTCGCTCCATGTTTTCGAGTCGCGTAATAATGATTTTTCTCTCCCTCGCATCGAATATCTCGCTTCGAACTACTCGAAGCGAGTTAAAGAAGCGTTCGGACTCCTCTTTTGAAAAATCGTTGTATTCGACGATCCCGTGAAGCAAGGTGAATTAAATTTTCCACCGCTGTGACGAAGAAGGAAAAAGGTGAGGTAATGCAGTTACTGAAAAGAAGGGAATCTCATTGCGCGAACAGACCTCTGTCATCGAGATGACGCGGTATCTTTCATCGAGGAGGAGGGCGCGGCCGACGCAACGTTCGATTTTTCCCTCCTCCCTTCTTCCCTATTTACGCCGTCCACTATGAAATATTACCTCTGTCTCGCCGTGGTGAAAGAATACCCGTCGAATAAAAACGAGAGAGAGAGAGAGAGAAAGCTCGCCAACCGTTTCATCGCGGATCCTGCGTCCGCTTTCTGGAGGAGCGATCGCCGTCGGTGAATATTGCAATGGCCATCCTTTCTTAATTTTTCAACGCCCCTCCTCCTCCTTTCCTCCGTCGTTTTTTTGATTAGTCATCCGGTGTTTGCTCGATAATCGCGAACCGAGGATAAATTTCACCGACCCCTCTCTTCTCACCCCCTCGAAGAATCTCGAATCTTTTCCATTCGAGATTAACGCGCATCTTTTTCTCCTCCTCCTTTTTTTTTTTTTTTTTTCTAAAAAGGGAAACAAAGTATAAAATAAAATAGAGATAAAACGGCGAACGTGCCGGAAGGGGACATCTCGAGCGCGCATGCCGAGGAAATGAATTACGAAGCGTGGATGGGGCGAACAGAAACGGCTCCCTCGGGGAATAGGAAAGGTTCTTCGTTCTTGCCTTTCGAACCTGGATCTTGCCTCTGACCCGTCACCGTGCAACAGGAGGATTAGAGATCGGAGGGAATTTGGGAAAGAGCGCGTATACGCTGTTATATATACCGAGAGCCCCTGATTTTATGGAACATTTTTCGAGCATTT
Source organism: Apis florea (assembly GCF_048593485.1). Classification (NCBI taxonomy): domain Eukaryota; kingdom Metazoa; phylum Arthropoda; class Insecta; order Hymenoptera; family Apidae; genus Apis; species Apis florea. The sequence goes on along the minus strand of NW_028256473.1, from coordinate 333,103 downwards.
TCCCTCTTTTCCCTCGAAAAATTTCAAAGTTTCTTCTTCTTCGATAAATAATCCTCCCTTAACCCTTGCCCAATGACGGCTGGCTTCCGTTTCATCGAAGGAGAAAGATAAAGAAAAGAAGAGCAAGAAAGAGGAATCGATAAATCGGTGGCAACTTTTTACGTACGCCAAGAATTTAATTACGCGCCTAGTCCCCTGTTTAAATAATCAATATTGGCGTAATAACGGTCGAAACGCGGAGGTCGATATCCCAGCTACTCGAGAAGAGCCGAGTTTCGAATAATAAAATGGATATCGGTGAAACTTTTTACTCTCCTTCCGACGTTTTCTTAACCCCCTTTTCCTTCCTTTTCTATTTTATACGACCCGAGTTGTCATTGTGCAACCGTCGTGGAAACGCTTTGATCGAACGCGCATGCGTGAAAACTTTTAATTCCATTCGCTTCCCTTCGCGAGAGGCCCTCGTTGAATCGCGGATTTCGAATTATTAAATTCCGCCCCCAACGAATTAAAAATCCTAGGAGGAAGGAGAATTTTTAAAATTCTTCTTCTTTCGTTTTTAATCGTTTTTGATCGATTGACTTTCGGAAAGATAGACGATTAACAATTTATACGAAATCTTTGTCGATGCTTTTTCGAACGAGATCTATCGTCAGCCGTTCTTTTTCTCCATCTTCTTTGATCCGGATAAAATCGCGGAGGCGTGATGCGCGCGGAAGCGGATTTTCCGAAGTACAATTAAAACTTTCTCTACTCGAAAACTCCACTTCGCTCAACAATTTTTACTCCCTTTGTAACGCGCTCGAGAATGACGTGTTGACACGTCATTTTTCTCTTTCGCATCGAACGAAAAGACAACAATCTATCTCTATCTCGATCGTGTACCCGCTCGGATCTTCGTGAAAGGAAGGAGGGAGGCGGCCTCGAACGGAAATATTTAACTTTTTTGTCCGATCTCGAGGCGAGAATCAAAGGGCGAGAACAAGAGTTTACTTTGTTTGCGCGCGAGTTTAGGTTATCGAAGGAACAATGCTTGGCGGCGCAAAGTGGAATTGTTCTTTGGGAACAATGAAATCGCGAACGGTGGGATTTTTCCTTTCATCGGGATTCAATTGTTATCTTCAATGGAACAACTATAAACAACAACGCGCGCATTACGTTAAAAAAGAAAAAAAGAAACTTATATATATATATATATATATATATATATATATATATATATATATATTTTAAAGAGAGATTTTTCAAAAGATTTCTAAAGGACGCGTTTCCATTCCCTTCTCGAAAGAAATTAAAACACGATTCCTTTCTTCCTTAAAGTAAAGTACACGCGTCTGGCAAGTTGGCCTCGCGTTAGATCAGAAGCGAACGAGGTCGACGTCTTGAGACGAGAGACGCCCTACCTAACTTTCCCCCCGGAAACTTTGCCTCCCCAATTCGATGAACAATAAACTTGCGCGCAAACTCGAAACCGTTTACGTACGCGACAGCGTCTCGTTTCGAAAAAAAAAAAAAAAAAATGTCAAACCAACGAACGTTATTACGTCGAGGAGGGGATGTTTGTTCCAACGAACGTGTCTGCAAGAGATCCACCCGGAACTTTGTTATAAAATAATACGCCTCCTCGACTCGAGGAAAATTGTATTCTCCTCTCTTTTTCACGCGCTTTTATCTGCTTTTCGGGATATATATATCTATATATTTATCTCCATCGATAACGCGAATTACGAAGAGAATTACTCTCGCTTCCTTCGCTCGGAAGACGGCTCGGATTTCCCTTCGACTCGGATATCCTCGTGGATAATTGACAATATCAATTACCCCGATACGAATTATATTTCGATAATCCGCGCAATTTCAGTCTCGGTTGAACGCGATCGATAAGCGAAATCGTAATTTTTCATCGGTTTAAAAGGGATTGGAAACAATTTTCAGATCGATCTTTGCTTTCATTTTAAATACGAGACAGCGTTTCTTTTCTATCATTGGATCGAAAGAACGTGACAAATTGGGAAAAAATTATATTATATTTGTAAATGGGTATGATACACTTTTGTAAAGGGGATACACTTTATGGGATTTAAAGTGTAATTGTTTAAAAGATGGAGTTTAAAAGTTGCGATTCCGAGTCGCTGGGGAGTCTCGCGGCTGACTATATACGAGTTTATTCTACTTGCGCGTATTCCTCTTTTATTTTCTCGTTTCGCGAACGAGAAAGAAGAAACGAGAAGAAGAAATGATGCTTTATAGCGGGGAGAGTACAATTTTTAGATTTTACTACGTTTTTATAGACGTTTTTCGAGAAATTAGAAGAAGAGGATACTTATAAATACAATAGAATAGAAACATTTCTTTCTCGCTTCGTTTAATTTAGAACGAAAAAGAAAAGAAAGAGTTATCGACTGATATCGTCGGGTTTCGAAAACGGGGAAAAGGAAAACGTGTAAATATTGTTTTTATACCATTTCCCAGTTCGTCGCATAAAAATGCAGGCGCCGTTTTAACGATCGTGGCAATTTCGACCGGTTCACCGGCGTTTTTTAACGGCAATCCGCACACCGTTCCGTTTCGTTCGATAACACGCGAGCCGGCGAGATGCATAGCCGTATTGCGTTCAACGTATGCACAAACATCCCTGATTAACACCCCAATTATACACAGACGCGCTCTGGCAGAGATTCGAATTCGTTGTCAACTCTCCTTCTTCTCCATCCGATAAAAAATTCCAGTTAAAATATCATTCGAATCCCTTCGCGCCCAATTTTCCAAAAAAGCGTGTACACCCTTCCCCCAATAATAAAGCGATTAGCTCGGACAGCTGCCGATCGATTTCGAGGACAGAAAGAACCGGGATAATCGAGCGGAAACGTTCCACAACTCGGACAATTTATCCAGCTCCAGTTGTCATTTTTCGCGATAATTCTATGCACGCTCGATACACTCGGGAAACCTTCCCCCGAGCGAATAATATCGTTAACCGCCCTCTGCGATTCGACGTCCCATCGATTTCGTCCAAAGCTGCCTCTCTAAACGCGAGTTTCATTAAAAGCTTCCTTCTTCCATTCCAACGAGGAGAAGGTGATCAAAGCTTCGTCCTAAATTCTACCAGAGATCCATCTTGTCCCGCTTCTTTCTCCGTGCATAAATTCGTCCTACGATCAAAAAAAAAAAAAAAGAAAAAGAAAGTTTCCTCTTTCGCCTCGAGAAGGAGCTTTCGCAGCCAGATATATAGAGATGTAAATCTGCTAGCTCTGCAACAGACCATTCTTTTTTCCCTTCCTATTCGAAACTCGGTAAAAGGTTTCTCGCGTCTCGTCCGATTTACGATAGAACGAGGCCAATTACCATGCGTTACATCCCCGACGAATTTTTCGAAAGAAGCGATATAAAACGATATCGACGACTATTATAATAATTCCATTATTTCGCGAATTAGATTCTCATGAAAAATTACGAAACATCACGCGGTCTCTTTCCACCCTCACGACTTTCTTCCTTTCCTTCTTACCTTCTTCTCTCTTTTCAGACATCTTTGTATGTCCCTCGAAATAGTTTTTTCCTCAGCTCAAACGGAATACGGTAGGACGGCGAAATCGAGAGTTTCTCGCAGAGGTGAAGGTGCCGTCTTACGCGAGAGCATAGGGACAATCGATAGGGATATTTTCCCCGCCATCTCGAGAAACGAGAGCGTTAACAGCGCGAATCTCTACTGGATGTTTTCCAAAGAAGGCGCCGCCTTTTTCCCCTTTGTTTTGCCCGTAATTACGGAAGGAGGGAGCGATAACTGCCCGGGGGAATTCCTTTTAGCCGGTCGAACAAACGGAATAGAGAAAACTGGGGCGCGTTCAAATATTCATTTTTTCTCGGATGGTCAAGACCGGCTTCTACTCCCTGAAAATAATAATTTATATTCAAAAGGAAGCTCGGTTACACTCGGTTTAGAACGGAACAGAAAAATTATGATTTCGAAAAACAAGGCGTGTAACCTTTTCTTCGTCTTCTCCTTCGTTCTCGCCGGGATAAAGCGCGGCAAAAGAGAAGCAGATCGACGAGGAAAAAAAAAAAAAAAAAAAAAGATTGGAAAGATTTTGGAAAATTATCGAGGCGCGTGCTTTCTCTTATCGCGAATGTATCATTTCTCATTCGGCCGCTATTATTGCGAGTGAATAAAGCCCAACTCGGCCCACCGTGTCGGCCATTAATAACTTTGCCGGACGTTGAAAGTGGTCGCGTCCCGGAACTGGTATTCGCGCCGTGTTAAAAAAAAAAAGTGTATTGTCGCGCGCTTTAATTAATCGCCCAATTCGCGATTATTAACGCTTTCTCTCTCTCTCTCTCTCTCTCTCTTTAAAGGAGGAAGATGAAGTATTTCTTTCGCGTTTAAATAAACCTTCTTCGAGCGAAGGTTGGCCATTGATCGCGCTTTATCCGAATTAATGCACAAACGCTCATCGGGCGGACAACGTTTCGTTCGGTCGAGAATGGATGTTTTCAACGGCGAGTATAAAATATACACGCGTTCGCGTTGTCAGTCCATAAATTTACGTCACCGTCGTCGAATTGTTGAACCACCGCGCCGGATCGATCAGATCTCCCCCTCCCTGTGGGCGAGAAATTTTCCAATGCTAAGTCGAAATAACGCCGCTTGAAAATTCCGTAAAGCGTTTTGTGGAGATCGTTGGACCCGAACGGATTGAAAAATCTCGAAAATTTGCTCGCGTGCTAATAAAGTAAGCTGACTTGTTAAGAGTAAGAAGGAGTAAAATGAATCTCGATGGAATAAGAATATCTGGATGCACTCGTCGAAGTCGATTGTTCCGCGGCGAAAGTGTCGAACAATTTCTCGAGGAAGGGAGATGTCGATCGATGAATGTCATATTTTATCCGCAAGCTAAAGTAGACGGAAATAGTAGAGAGTTGAAGTCACCGCCTTTTCCACGCTCTTCCGTGCTCGAGAGGATTAATTTCGATCGACGTTGATTAACGACGCGAAACTCTTTGTGAATCCGTCTTTCTTACGGCGTTTCGCGAATACGTGTAAAAATTTAAATTCGCGCAACGAAAAATACAGCCATCCGTTTACACGATATCGACGCGATATAAAAATATTCTTGGAGATAATTTCTCCTACAAACGCTATAATTAGCCTTCTCTCGAGCTAGCTGAACTTTGAACCGAAGAGAAAGATAAAGGTTAATTTAACGACGCGAAGATACTTCCGGCTTACTTCAAACTAACTGATGAAGAGGAAACAAGAGGAAAAGTTGTGAAATTTGTCGTCGCGAAATTAAATATCGATTCGATTCGAAATTGTTTAAAAAACTGATCGTTAGAGACGATCCCTTCGATTTTACGTTCTATACGCGACGTAGCCGCAGGTGGCGTCCCACTATTTTTGACACTATCGAGGATACCTTCGCGGGCAAAGCACAAGGGTTATCCAGCTCGACGGCGGGGAGAGGAGAAATTGAAAGTAGCAAGTTTTGAAATATTGCTATCGATAAAGTCTTCGAATCAACACGTGTTCCGTCGATAAATCCGCCGTGTTTGTAAACACGATATATCATTAAAGCGAATAAACGAAATATACGATTTGAAGAAATTTGTAAAAAAAAAAAAAATCAAAAGTTCGAATCGTAAGATAAGTAAGACTCGAACGAGAAAGTAGGATGATCGGCGTCCATAAAGTCGGCGTAACCGACTTTCGATCTCGAAATTCATCGTATTCGTGCGAAGATCGCGATAAATCTGAAGCGTCGAGATCTTATTAGTCGCGCGAAATTTATCGACTCGTCCCCGCCATCTCGATCGAACGGTTTACGACGCTTTCGACACCTGCTACCCGCTCTCTCGTCCATCCAAAGAGGCCATCGAACGAAAGATATGGAGAGAGCATTGGAGGGTGTCCTCCTCAAACTCGAATCGTTAAACTTTATGGCGCATCTTGCGTATTTACGAGGCGAAGCTCTCTTCGTAGTCGCCTCCTCCTTTAACGTCTGGACCAGGTAAAATCCTGTCTGCGGCAATGCAGATGGCGGCACTGCAGGCACGCGATCGAAAAGGAAGGAGAGAACCAGAATAGAAGAGGAGACTTGCTTGCTTCCAGACGAATTATTTATTTAACGGCCCTTCCTCCTCCATGGAATATGACTGGAGAGGATTATTGATAGGGCAACGTAGAAAAAGTTTGAACTCATCTTTTGGGAGTAGGATGGTGAAAGATTGGAAACGGATATATAAATCGCGTGGATAATTATGATCTCAACGCTGGAATTCGATGGAGCAAATTCAAATTCAAATCAGCAGAGGTAAGGATCGAGTTCGAGGCGGGTGAAGAGATTTATCGCCGTTACACCGCCAATTACGATAGACGATCTTTCTTAATCTGATTATACGCGCTTTCAGGATGGATAGGCTTTTAGAATTAATTCCATTCCGCGTTAACAGCCATCCTCTCGTGGCCTCCTCTCCGTCTTCTCCAAGACAACGCGTCGTCTCAATTTTTTCCTCCTTAGACGAACGAACCGAGAGAATAAGTTTCGTAAAAAATAAAAATACGCCCGTCCCGAAAAAGATCGATGAAAGGATCCGCGGGAATCGAAAAGACGGGGGGAAGGGGAGGGGAGGGGGAGGGGAGTGAAATTTCAGAAGCTCGACAGTGTTGGATTGCGGTCTTTCGTTCCTCGAAACGAGGAAGAATCGGTTCTCCTGTCCGATTACTCTCGCACTCGGAGGGACACTCGAGATTGAAATGAAAAACGTCGGCGATAAATCGTTGCACCGTGTCGGAACGTGATCGATTATCGTAACGGAAGACGATTAATTGTTTCGGAAATTGATCGCCGTCACAACGAGCCGAGAGAGAAATTATCGGGACGAAATTATTTCCCCTAAAATTATTCGAACAAAATCATCCGATCCATTCCGGCTGGAAATTCGAAATTATTCGAACCGCCGTTCCAAACATCTTCCACGGAGTTGAAGCGCGTAATCAACGAACCTCTCGAAATCTTGCTTCCCTGTTTATACCATTAACGCGTCTACAACCGCGTATGCAATCATCCATCGATTCGCGGTGCCATGATTTCCGAAAATCTGCTCGACTCGCTACAACCGAGTATTTATTTTCCAGTTGAATAGTTGGATCGAATTTTTCGATACGCTCGGTTGGATCGAGGAATTGGCGGGAAACATCGGTTAATCGGAAGTTGGCGCAGCCGAGAATTCATTTTACAATTTCATCCGCCGACACGTAAGCCGGATGCGCGGCACGATGCTTATCGCGCCGTGAATTTCGCGTGGACGGTTTTTACCCGTGGCTCGATACACAACTAACTCCCTTGGCGATCTTCCGAATGCTTATCCGCACATCCTTGTTTCGCGGCCGTATAACTCGACCAGAGTATATATATATATATATACGTATCCACTCGAACCGGTTACAATTGTTTCGAAAAGCGACGACTCTTGCCTCGGAACAATACTCATACACGCTCTTTTTAGAGTCGGTTAGAGTCCAAGGAAAGGAATATTAGAAGAATCGAAACGCGTCGCCGTCAACAAGATATAGAGGAACAAAACGACCCGACCAAATAAAAAAGAATATCTTTGTTCGATCGATTTCCGATAAACTCGCACAGCAGCATCGTCGATGAGAAAGAGAGAGATGTAATAGAAAAAAAAAAAAGAAAGAAAGGGAAGAAAGGGAGAAACGCGGATAGTGGAATAATAACGGCAGAGAAACGAGCGAAAAGGAAAGAGAGAGAGAGAGAGAGAGAGAGAGAGAGAGAGAGAGAGAGAGAGAGAGAGAGAAAGAGAAATAAAATAAGACGCGTTCCAGGTGTGCGCGTGTGTGGATGGGATAATTGTTATCTCGATGGGAATAGCCCGCGTGTAAGTTAGTTTTTTCCTGGCGCAACTCCTCTCTACTCCTCGTATCCCCTCGATGACCTTTACTTTCGCAAACGTCCGCCTGAATTACGTCCACGGTAGCCGGCCGTTCCTTTCTTTTCCTTAAAAAACTATAAGTTAATATTTCAGGCGGTGTATTCGCTACGGTGAGATTACGACTCTTTTTTTTTTTTCTTCTTCTTACTTTCCGCGTTTAATAGGCTCGTAAATCGTCAATTTAAAAACAAACGTGTAAATTTATTACATTCCATATAATCGATGGAAAAGCTTTTCAGAATTTTTTCAATCGATGTAAAACGCTCGTATAAGTGTTCGAGTTGTAAACGATTCGTTTAATTTAGAAACACAGGTGTCTGGCCAATCGTTGCGAAATTATGCGGAACACGCATAATTCGCATAATTTCGAGCTACATATAGATATATACACATTTCCCGTAACCCGATACCGTTTTGGTAATAAATTGCGCGGTTCTTCGCGCTCGTTAGCAGACAATTTACACGTTGTAACCGAGCGGTGATTCGTTTCGAAGGGACTCGTTAAACAGATACGCACACCCGCGCATATTCACCTGATTAATTCCACCACCGAGCGTTTCAATGATAATCAAGATTGATGCAATCGACGTTGGCGCGTCGATCTTAGCGATTTCAACGATCTAATTTAACCCTTTGCACTCGTGTATCGCCGTTGATTTTCAGATCTTCATTTATTTATAGAAAAATCTTGCAAGAAAAATAAAGGATAAAAGACGACATAAATTTTTTTATATAATTTGTTATATAAATTAGACTCACGCTATTATATATATATATATATACATTTATACACGCGCAATCACGCGAATATAGCCGACGAGTGGCAGGATGTAAATCCTATAAAATGTAATTTTTTCAATATCACTTTTACTTGTATCATTTTTACTTTTTCACAGTTGTTTTTTTTTATATATATTTTATCGAGTATCGTAATACAAGATCGTGTTTCCGAGAAAAATATTGGAGCGTTTATTCCTACGTGTTCTTTCCAATTGAGAAATTGGTTTTATTTATTTTTTTAAAAAATTTTGAAAAATCAATATATATATATATATATATATATATATATATATATACACATATTATATATATATATTTTCGTCGAACGAGTTGAACGTAAAAATTTGTGTAATATACTCGCAGAAAAATGTTTTCATTTTGATCGATATAACCCTCTTAAATATAAATACGAGTGCAAAAGCTCGTTTGGGAAAAATTGAAGTCTGTTCGATCGATCAGGTGCAGCAATTTAAAAGCTCGGATCGAACATCTCGCTGGCAATCGAATCTCCGCGCGCCTATTTACGTTTACGAAACTGGGGGGAGGCAAAGCACAAAGACGGAAACAATCTACGAGGTTGTCGCAACGTCAGCTCTTAAACAGCCACTCGAGGAACCGAGTTGGCTGCTCGCGACAGGATCAAAAGGCCATTTCCTTGGGGGGTCGATCGACAATCGATCGTGCTTTACGCGTCGCGATGGCCACTCGAGGCCACCACTTCACCGAGAAGAAACAAACCGCGTCCCTTTGATCCGCTCTTTTTCCGTCCCAACGCCTTCTCTCGCGCTGCTCCGCTAATGCCTCGGATAAAAATGATCTTCTCGCCACTTTTCTCGGTCTTGGCGAACAAAAGTTACGGCCTCGTTAAAGGGATCGATCTAATGAAAGGGCGGAGAAACGTCTCGAAAATTTCTCCCCCTCTGTGAATTTGAGAGGGCGTTGGCAATTCTGAAAACTTCTTACGTGTCTTCTCACGTAACATCTCCAAATTGAGCGTTTCGACGCGGTGCAAAAATCGCACGAATTCCCCGTGAGGATCTATCGGATAAAGCCAATTTATCGTAGAATTTTCGTGGAAGGAAAAGTTGCTTTACGATCGCGAGGAGAGCGAAAAGGGGGAAGGGAGAAGAATAAAAATTCGGTTCGAATTCGAGCAATCTCTCACGCCATTCAGCCGCGTGATATTTAGCCGACGAGTTTTATTCGAAGAAGTGTGAATCCGACCGCGTTAATTGTCCATCAGTTTTCTCTTCTTCGAAACGACGGGAGGATATTTCGCTTTAATCGTCAAGGATTGTTTCAACGAGTTGTTTTTTTTTTACGTTTTTTTTCAAGCATCCTTGTGGAAACGTTTAAATCTTCCACATAAATGTGTTAATTGTTTTCTCCGAGAGAATTAAACCAATCTTAAGATGTTGAACGAGCTTAGAAATGGAATCGAAGAAGGAAGCTTTCGTTAAGGAAGATGCCTCGGAATCATTCGCACGTTTCGCACGACTCGATGCATTATATATGTATAACGTGCATTCCATCCAGATCTGCAGCAATATTCGTTACCGACGCGTTCATGCATATGTAACACGTATTCGATCGAATATTTGAAAGAAAATACCCGTAGTCGAGAACCTTGTATCAAAGAAAGTACGTTTGTGTAAAAAAGAAAAGAGAGAGAGAGAGAAAAATATTGTCACTCGCGATATCGCGAAATTATATATCGATCCTGGCCGAAGCAGCAGCAGAAAATACGGAATGCCAAGTTTAGGGATCGAGTTTGAAAAATTTAATGGACATGTTCGTAACACTTTGGAGCGGATAGAGAGGAAAAAGTACGGCACAGTATCGATTTCAATTCTCCCTTCTTTCGCGGTATATTCTTAAAAAATTGTAGAGTATAGGAACGAGAGAAAATTGCTGCTATAAAATTGCGGTCATAGGCGACCTTAATGGAACTTACTATTTAACGTCCTAATTTACAGTCCTATTACGCCTCTTCTACCGACTACGTAACTACCCTTGATATAGTCCGCAAGGCCACGCCTATTAGCGCAACCGGACTATTAAGTCCTTTCTCGTTATCGTTATAAAATTCCCTTAAACTACGTTCACGCCAAATTCGTTGAACCACGCCTACGAGTCTGAGGATCGATGAAATTCGACATTATCGTCGAATAAACGACGAGCCTGTTCCAATATATAAACGCGGGGAAGAGTTGCAAGAAGCTGAAACCGTGTCGTCAGAGAAAAAAAGTTTTCGTTTCGACAAAGATTCGATGTCGCGGATACCGATGAAAAATTCGCAAAGTGCGAAATGGAGACTCGAGAGATGGAGACGAGTCGTGGTACACGTGTAAATATCCCGCGTGGGGATTTCCTTCTTGTTCTTATATCGCGCCAAGAATCCTTTCTTCGTTCCCCGGGGTCGGCTCCTTCTTTCCGTCCCTTGACCGGGAAACTGTAACTCAACCGACGTCCGAGAGGCTGGTTCTCGCGCGCACAAGGCAAGGAACGGTTGATAAATCGTGCCAGACGAAAATTTCGTTGATAAATAGAACGCCTCTCCAGCGAAATTAACAGTTATGGGGGGGAAGAAAAGCGAGGAAAAATGAGAAACAGGTTAGAGTTAGAATCGAGGGATCGTCGAGAAACGAGGAATCGACCACCCACGAGACACGAGCGGGACAGTTTGAAATCAGTTTCGCGACACGAAACTCCCGTGGGTGGGTGGTGAAATTTATGGCGTCGCTTAAAAATGAAAATTGATGGAAGGAGACCAAAGTTTAAATTCGAGGCCTCTTTGGAAGCCTCGTTCGAACGATTTAATTGCTCGATATTTTGTTTCGGATAACGTGGTGGAACGGTCAAAGGCCGTTTTAAAAATAGCTCGGCTCGAAATTCAATCTCCTCCAATTTCTTTAAATCGATCCCGCGCCAATGTTGCTCGTCGCGTAATCGATATTTCAACGATCGGCGGTGATTGGTCGTTGAAACAAGCGAACGGATTTTTAACGAGCACCGTTGATTAAAACGCTTCTACTAAATAATCCCGGTTAACCGAGGCGTTAGATCCATCAGGCCTCCGGGTTCTCGCAGATACCTGGACAAATTAATGACCATTGAATTCGCAACATTCCCCGGTGTAGCTACGAATTTGCACACGCCGCTAAGCACCCGCCGATACCCGTCCATCTGGCGTTCCCTCCATCGTTTTCCAATCACCCGTGTCGTTTCCGCGCTCCCTTTTTTCACACACAACGTTTCGAACGACTTCGCCTTCCTATCTCTCTATTCTTACATATACGGAATAGAAATAACGACAAATTGTCTCTGCCCGAAGTAGTCGTCGAACAAGCGCGGGCAAGCACGATACAGTCTCTCCTTTTAAAAATATCTCCCCTTTCGATAATAACGCGCTCGAAATTCTGCCGCGAGAATGAATAAATCGAATTGCTTCCGATTACTTTTTAATCGCGAGTCGGTCAACTTTCGGCAACGACGCGTTGCACTTGGCCCATCCACGCGCATGCGCGCACACACAAAATAGTAACGAATCGAGTTTCTCCCCGTCGATCTTAATTGCCGATTCGTTTTCACGGCCAAAAGCACGTTTCGAGCGTTATCTTGTCCAACGAGATAAATCTAATCGGTCGATCGTTTCTTCCCTCCTCGGCCATTCGACGATCCACAAACCGTTTTCTTTTCGCGCGTTGTATCGATTATCCTGCGAGAAAAGAAAAGATGACTCCTCGACCTTTGAATATTCCACCTCTCGTAACCGTAACGTCGTTACGACCTACCGAATAACGGTTACGCTTCCAACCTTCTTAGAATTTGTGAAACCGGCGTGTAATAAACTCGCCACCGTTCCATTCCGCGAGTCCGTGGTGCTGGCCTTCCCCTCGTTTTATATCTTCTGAAAATTCCAACGGCCGTAAACTTGTTTTTGTCGTTACGGTTATTTCCCCTTATCCGGCCGCCTTCTCCTACTCTTTATACTATATATATATACACACGTTAATCAAGCCAAGAGTTCTAAACGCGCTCGTAAACTTTCAAACAAACGAAACGTTATTTAAACTTCTCTTTTACGATCGAGTTTTAACGAGTTTATCATATTTCGTCTCATATTTCTTAAACGTTCGATGGAAGAAGGAAGGGAAGTACGATTCGAAAGTAACGAGATGAAAAATTAAAAATGCCCGTGGATCACGCAACCAAGTCTCTGGATCGATGGTATCGGAGGGGTATAAGTCTTCGTCGAAATTACAGGCGCGATGTTTTTCCCGGTTACGCGGTCGCGTTTTAAATTTTGTGTATCGGTGTATCGGAACGTATATACGGATAATCTATTTTCGTCCCTGGACACGAGTTACGAAGCTGCGTTTTATCGCGTCCCGGAAAAATTGAATTTCGCGATAACTTTGAACCGGAATATCGGATTATAAATCGTCGTAAATCAGGGAGTCGTAATGATTACAATTAATAGCGCGTGCTTGCTGCGAGAATTTTCATCCGGATGATGCATCGCCCGACCGGAATGAAATTGTATCCCTCTCGGCAATTTACAAAGGTCTCGGCAAGATCGTTGGCAAAAATTTATCCACCTCGAAGCGACAAGTTAATTCGATAAATCCAATTTGAAGGGATTCCGGATTAAAATTTTTCCAAACAAAATCGAAAATTTTCCATGTTTACGAACTTACGACGCCCGTTCAAATTTCAACAAGAAGAACGAAACGATGGACCGCGAAAGAGATTGTGAAAAATAAGAAAGGAGTGAATACGTTACGTATACGAAATCGAGAGGGAAAGTTGTTCGTCGAGTTATTCCACTTTTGTTTCGCTACGAAATCGTACGACACATCTTCCTATATCTCTATAGAATTGGATATAATAAAAGAATTGGTTGAAAGACAAAATACACGTACGTGTACGTAACGAAACCAAAGTCGTTACCGTGGCCGAATTTTCGTGGGGGAACGAAAGCGTGACCGTAGCCCGACTAAAACGTAGCCATAAATCGACCCTTAACGAGCGTCGGGAAGGAGAACTGTAAGGGCCTATCGAGAATCAAGCTTGTCTCGTTTACAGCCAATATAAACCTTCGTGGAAGAGCGGAATTCCCTTCGAATTTCCCTCGTCGTTATCGTCGCCAATAATTTGACGAATCCATTTCGCGATGCGTCGTCGGTGGAGAATCGCCTCTACGCGCTTTCTCCATCGGTTTATCGGTAATTTAATTACGCACACGGCGCGCGCAGCGGCATCACGAGGCGCCGTAATTACTATCTCGTCCCTAATAATGCCGGATAATGCCACCCCCCTCCCCCTGCCACCGACTCTACGACACGTACGAGTTAGTCTGTAAATTAGAGACGTCCTTTCGCCCTCGCCTCGTATTCCTGATTTATCGTACGTGGCCGTACGATGGCTGTTATCGTCCCTTGCACAGGCCCTCCTCAAGGAATCGTAATTCAACCCTCGAGACGAAACGATTCCCATTTCCTTCTCGTCGAAAATCAAACTTTCTCCTTAAACGCACGCTCGAATTCGAAATGTTAATTACCGAAGGTTGGACTAGGCGAGTTTTCATCTCGCGTATCTACAAAGGGATCGGAGATAGCTTCGAAACGCGTGTTTTTCAATTAAGGGAATATTGCATTTCTAGCCGCGCCGATTAAATATGAGATTGGCCGGAACGGACGAGAAAGAGAGAGAGAGAGATTTTAATTTCGATAGGAATTTACGAAAAGCATGGGGAGCATAATCCGATCCAAAGTTTTTAGAAATAATGGCGTGGGTAATTGGTTCGTAAGAGGATTAAAACCGACCTCCTTCTCGGCCGCTTGCCACACTATTGACACCTTAACGTTAACGAATCTTTAAAAATGTCGGGTTTGAAAAAGCCAATGCGGATTCAAGACGGCAAACCTTGTTTACCCTACCTTCCAAAAGAGCTTGAAATCTTTCGCGTCGTTAAAAAACGCGCGCAATTTATAGGATAGAATAATCCTGCTCCCCGCCTAGTTCTTATGAATTTTTCAACAGCTCTATGCATATGGAACGAAACTCGAATCGCCGCCAACCATGTTTAATCACGGCCGGTTCCGCGATTTCCGTTTGATTAAACGAATTCCAAGGAGCGAACGTTGATGAAATCTTGACTCGAAAGTTTCGACCGCGGGATACGCACGATTCCATTTTACGCGCGTAACGCCTAACAATTTTCCCCATCTAAATATAGCAGGAGACGAAATTTATTAATTTCACTTTGGAAAATTCTTTAGAAATTTCAAATCCCGTGATTGGATCAAAACTGCTCGTAAAAACGTGTTCGTTAAGGGAACGAGTCGAGTTTTCCTATTATAATTTTAATTATGCCGTATTCCGATATTCCGTGTAATTTTGGCCGGAAAAGAAAAACATCGCGGCCGTTGAAATCTTTGAAAAGGAATCGCGTGGAAAAGAACGAATTTAGAGTTTTTCGTTTCATCCGAACGGATCATACCTTATTTTAATCAAACCTTTCCCCCTCCAATGCATAACGAGGCAACGAGAACACGAGAAATGAAAGAGCGAGAATTAAATTCGCGAAACGACACGTGTTCCACTCGTATACCAGTTAATTGCTCGACTATTAGAGAGCAGTTTCTCCCACAAAAAGTCGCAACAACGCGATCGTGTCCGACGGTCGAGGCACTAACCTCGAGATGTACCTCGAGATGTACCATTTGAAAGTGAATTTGGAAGAAGTAATCGTGTCTTCAGTCGAATCCTTCCTGGCTAATTGGCAGGATCACAGTTACATCACGGGCAGCGCCCGCTTCGCAACATGGACAAAGAAATTGCGCGCCTGGGCGGTGACTCGTACACAGAGATCGCACGAGAAACAAACAGTAGAGCGTCCTTCCTAATCCTCCAAACAAAGAACGATGTTAGCGCGCAAAGTCGACTGTGTTACTTGAGAATCGGTCCAGGCCTTGCTAAAACGCATAAAAACAGTACTTCAGAAATATCACTCTATCGCTCGGGTTTATTAGCGGCCATGGAACAAATGTCTGTTTACAATTTCGCGTATAGCTGAATTCTCGCAACACCCCTCCCCCAAGTTACGATCGTGGTGTCACGTTGAAATTTTTGGCGCGTTTCCATTCGAATAAAACAGGCACGAAACAACGTTTCTTCTTTCTTATTCGATATTACCGTTTCCTTACCGCTTAAATCATCGAAACATACGCGCGGAGGAGGGTCTAGAACGAGGGCCCTCTGTGTACCGTTACGCCTCTAAATTACGTCCCTCCGTTTATTGCGTCTCTGTTCAAACGGATATCTTCCCGCGTATGCATATGTATTTAAACGAAGCTCAGCGTTTCGGCGATAAACAGTGGTAAACGCGGTGTCCCCCGGCTGGCATAATGGCGTTCGAGGAGCATCGTGCAGACATCCTGCGCGCTTAGACGGACAATGGGGACCATCTCGTGGACATTCTGTAAACGTTTCGGACACTTGGCCGAACAATGGGATGCACGGGACTCGAAGAATTCGCCTGCTCGGGCAAACTCTGTCCAAATTCGATTCGTCTTTACTCGATCGTTCGTGTAATTCGATTCGCGTTCTCGGCACTTTTTGCTTCTCGTATCAAATATTTCTTCGTTTTTATCGCACTCTCGAAACCCACGAATTTTGATCCCGAACTGAAAATTATCGAATCGTTTCGCGCGTAATTAAATATACACGAGCGTGCGGTAAAAATTAAAAGTGGAAACGCGTAGTTGGAAATCGCGATAAAATTATGAGATACCTTGTATTTGATATTTTCGAAAAGTACACCGTTTGTGTTTTAAACGTGGATTTAAATTCGAATTGAAAACGAAGTAGTCTTTCCATTAACTCGCACCTCCACTCACCGTCGTCCCATTTTCGCTCTATTCTACTTTCTACGGTGGAAATAACAGAGAATAATAACCGTCCAGGTAATACACAAGCTCGCCCCTCGTATTCCACGATTTACGTTTGCTTGTTCGAAATCGGAATGCTCGACTCGCGAAAATTGACCCGTATCCGAGAGATAATTTCGTAATAATTCAAAGTCGCTCGATTTCCAATCCGGAACGTTTCTTTCTTTTTCTTTTCTTTTTTTTTCTTTTCTCGATTATGAAATTTTGCTTGAAGCGAGATTAAAGGGAATACGTACGTTTCGGTGGAAATCGTTGAAAGCGTTCATAACGGAAAGGAATGTGTCGGATTGGTCCTCCAAGGAAAATTCCTCCGTCGAAGACGAATGCCCCGTCAGGATTTATCATATCGTTCGTCGAGCCAGGCGAAATAAATATTTCCACACGTTCAATTTTCTCGCGAGAAAGAGATCGATTCTCGATCAACGATGATGCGACAATCGGAACAATTTCTTCCTAATTTATAATACGAAAATTTTGCATTATCTTATTAGATAAATTTGAACAACTCTGGCCGGAGTTATTTCATCGTCGATCGATGTTATTTCAAACATCACAGATTTAGGATATCGAGCGATAAATTACAACGGCTAATACCGCGGTATTAGAAGCATAATATGTTAATCTATTTTCAGAGGATGATTAATCGATGCGTTGACAAATGATCACCGATATGCCGATCGCGAAGGATTATTAATCTCGCCCAGTAACGAGGCAAAATAAGCAAAATAATTCGGAATATCGGGGGGAAAGTAAGAAGGGAGGAGGCGAGCAACAGCGTCGCTAACTTTATAACGAAATAATTTTCATTTAAACAAAAATGAATGGGATGGCGTTATAACGCGTTGCTTCGTTCGCGTGTTCTTCTTTTTTTTTTTTTTTTTTGTTTTTTTGTTTTGCAGAAACAAACGTGACAATGATACTAAAAAAAAAAAAAAAAAAAAAAAAAAAAACTACCAGATACGTCCTGAATATTCCACGAAATACCGCGTTTTAAAGAGGATTCTACATTCTGTATTTTCATTTATACTCTTGTACGAAGGAATGTACAGTTTTATGAAACACGTTTCCATTTTGAAAATTCATCGGTGTAGCTAGGAAACAGAGCGAGAACGCGAAAAAATAAACTTCAGTCTCGTATCGTTCAACTTCCTCCCTTCCTCTCTCTTTTTTTCCAATCTGCAAACAACTCGTTAAAACTACGTGCAACTCACGAAGAGAAATAACGACGACGCGTATCTAAGACACATTGGGAATGAAATTTTCGTTCGAACGAGAAACGAAGGAAAACCAATCCGTTTCGAACGATATACGGGGGAGAAGAATTGGAGAAATTGGCGAGAAGAGGTATATATGGAAAATTTCGAGGTATCTTGGTGCACGAAAAGGACGCGTTTAAGCGGACGGATTTACACGGGTTGTGTGATAAAGCGGCGAAAGCTGATCCCAGATCTTAGCCGCTCGAAGGGGATTATAAATCAAGGCTCGATAATGATCCGTAATGGATGGTTCCCCTGCTTCGACCCAACGTAAAGTTGCTAAGGCGCCCTTCTCCTCCTTCGCCGCGATATTATTCATACTTTACCGACTTTTCCATCGTTTCGCGGAATCAAGCCGGTCGACGTGACGCGAATCTCGATGGGGGAGGGTGTGTCTCCTCCACTTTGCTTTCCAACCGATCCGAATTTCCTTTTTTTTTTTTTTTCGGGGATTAATTTCCCTTCGACCGGCAGCTCTCCAAGTAGCTACTTTCTTAAGTAAACGAGAGAGGAGTAAAAGGAGATCCAAGTTTCGAGAGCATTTTTCTTCGAACGAAAGAAAGTTTTCGTCACCGGTTGATACTCGGTTTCTCTAGCTAGATTTCGAGTGTTATTACATCCGGAACCGGATGTATCCCACCCCACAGTTTTGCGTTTGTTCTGAATTTTCTTTCTCCTCGCAAAAATGGGAGGGAGGGGGGAGGGGGAGGGGGGGGGAAACACGAGGCAGCGAAAATAATTGAGTCGGGGAGGGGAGGGGAGGGGAGGGGAGGGGAGGGGCTCGCAAGATATTTTCCCGTCTCTGAGAAGAATTACGAACGACCCTTTGTAATTACACGATTAAAACTCTCCACGGAATAATTATACTGTCGCGTATTAAACGTGGAATTACATTGCCGTGTAACGTATATTTTTGTTCGAAAAATAAAGATATCTCTTGCATCTCTTTGGCCGGGCCCAAAGCGGCGCCTATACAACGCCCGTTTTAATCCCGACTATCTTCGAATCCCGATACAATTTTCGATATAAAACGAGCGATTTCGTTTTTTTCAATATTGACCGACCATCTCTATCGTCCTCTAACCAGAAAATCGACAATTTCCCTCCCATTTCTTCCCCCATTTCTGTCCAGCATTCGTTCGAACGTAATGAAATAAACTCTCGACGATACCGAACGAAACGAAACGGGGGAAAAAAAAATAAAGCGGTAAAATAAAATTGTTTCCAACGAAAGACGTTGGAAAATAAAATAAAAAAAAAAGTACACGAAATCAGAGAGATCGAAATTCCAATGTGGAATCGGGCGCGAAAATCCGTCGTTACAACACTCGTGTAATGGATTTCCATAACGACGCGATGCGACGAAAAATCTTTTTTCCATCGCGCGCGATACACCACCGTTTCCATGAATAAATAAGAAACAAGTTTGGAAAGAAGCGGAGACCGAACGCTACGAAGAAATTCACCGACCCCGCCTCTCCATTCTTTCCACCCGTATTCAATCTCTTCTCTCCATCCACGCCGCCTGCCACTTTTTCCTCCTACTTTCCTTCCACCCCCGGGAGAGGCTGCCTTCGAAATTTTCATATATTACGCAAACATCTCCTCCCCTCGCTTTTATTTATCCCGCCACTTACTTCCACCCTCCTCGATCCTCCTCCTCAGGGAAACGCGTCACGTAGCCCTCGCGTTTTTCCACGCGGTCGAATCCCTTTCGTTTCGAAATTTCCCTCTATCGAGATTAGAGATCGACTCGAATGTAATTTTCCTCTTGTTTCGATCTTCTTCGACTCTCGTCGAGGTCGATTTTGAGCAGAAGGGAAACGAAAGGCGATGCTTATTCACAGTGCTCGCTTCTCCCCCTCGAAATTAACACGATACGATATATACATGGACGTCCAAACCAGGATTACATATTGGGGACTGTTTTGAACGATATCGTACAACTATAAAATGTAAAGTTTTTTCAATATTGTATCATTTATTTGGTCTTTCCACGATTCGCTCTTTTTATATATTTGATCGTTATCGTAATACAAGGTTGTGTTTTCCGAAGGGAATATCGAAGCGTTTATTCCTGTGCGTCTTACGTGTTCTTTCTAATTTAGGAATTAGTTTCATCTATTTTTTTAAACTTTGGAAAAAGGAATTGAGATGCGGATAAAAATTTGTATACTCTCAAATGTTCTCTACTCAAACGACAAGTTAACTTATAATATATTAGGAAAATAATATTTTTCATTTTGATGGAATATGAGAAATAAAATTCCGATAACCTTGTTAAATATATAATACGAGTGCAAAGGATTAAAAATCCAACGTGAGGACATTCGACTTCCTCAGAAGAATCGAATACGTAACCTGAATCGTAACTTTTCGTCCGAGTTTTCGAACGAGTAACATCGATCAGAGTGTATATAAAAATTGGAAAGGATATAACGTGAAAAACTTTGACCAGTTTTTAATGCTCGCTAATTCGGAACGAGATATCATCCTTCGCGTCGAGGACACGTTCTTCTTCGTTTCCTTTCACGTTTTCGACGACGATAACCAGGGAGAAAGTTCGAGGTCACGTTGAACTTTTCCATCGGATCCGATTGCCATGAATTCAAATATTCCACAGTCGGCGCACGACTCGCCTTGTAACGCCAATATTCCAAAAGTTTTCGCGCGTTCTACGACCGGTCACCAACCAGGTATCGTCCTCCTCCACTTTTTCAATCGATCGGCATCGATTGCATTAAATATGCAGATCCGGGAAAAGTGATCGGGCCCTCTTTCGATAATTCGATTATCTTTTCCACGTGGATTAAATACACGTCGACGTATCCTTTCGATTATCCTTATCGATCGAGAACGACTGGTAATTTTAATATTATTTACGAATATATGAAATTTTAAAACCTCCTCCCCCCTCGTCGACAAACGTTTCGCGGCATTACGATTTTAATAAACATCCAGAGATTTCCAAATGTTTGCCCGAGAACGATAATTTTCAGCGAGGATACTCGCCGTCGGTCAACACCGAACGAATAAACGTTACTCGACAACGTGTCCTAACGTTATTAACAACGTCCACGCTAATATGTGTGTATATCGTACTCGATATCGTGACGCACGTTTTAACGTAGAAAATGAAGAGAGAGAGAGAGAGAGGGGGGGGGTGGTATTTTCCATAAGCGGATAATTGTTATTTATCTACCACCCAGTTCCGTCAATGTTTGTCACAGGGTTTCGATTTATTTTTCCATTCGCCATAACTGCGCTTTCGCCGTGTTTCGCTCGGGATGGACAAGCGTGAATACAACAACCCTATAATTTCCGTCGACCCGGTTAAACTGAAAATGTAAGAGGATTATGAAAAAAACGCGAATTTTCCGTTCTCCCCCGCGGAAAACACGTTTGTCGATTCGCGTCCTCCTTTCCCCTCCTCGTCGTTATTTTCTCCCACCTTCCTTTAAATATCGACGAACGAATGTCTGAAAAGTTAGCGAGTCTTACGAATTCCCCGACTATTACAATAAAAATGCAAATGTGCTTGCAGTGGCGCGGCGTTATTTACTAACGCGTGCGCATCAACGTGATATCTGCGCTTGAAATTCAAATTTCCACGTGCCGTTAGCTGCGCCTTTTCCTTTTGCATCGAATTCCAAATGAAAAAGGAAGAGGAGGAAAAAGGAAAAAGTCAACGATCTCTAACGAGAATTATTTCCCATCGAAATCGTTCGTCGTTACATTTTTTCCAATAAACGGTGGGAAACGCTATTTCGAGCTTAAATATACGAAAAAAAAAAAAAGAAAAAAAGGAGAAAAAAAGATCGTTAAATCGATTAAAAAGAGCGGTGATTCGCGACAATGGATTCAAGATGGAGAGCGCGTTCGATGGTTCGATCGAATGGAGAGCACGAATCGACGAGGACATGGATAATTAGAAACGGGCATCGTTAATTATCGCGGTGATTGATCGCCGTTCGTGGAACACGAGGATGAACAAGAACGGGAAATCGAGCTCTGTCGCGAAATTTGTGCGACAATCAGGGCGAAAATTTATTATAACGCACGCGTACGATTTTCGAAATTGAATAAATTCTTCGAGCTTTGAAAAAAATTTTTAACGAACGAAAAAGTTATTACATCGTCTATCGATCTTTCTAGAATTAAAATTTCGTCACCACGGGGCGATAAATTCGAGCGGTTGATCTCCTTTGTCACTGCTATAAATAATTGATGGATTTTCGAATGGCGGAGAACGGTGAAATGATAGTACAAAGGGAGGAAAATGACGCGATTCTTTCATTCAAATCCGCGACGTACTCCGCTCAATGGAACTGTCACAAAAGCTGGTGTCACAGAGGAAAATACGAACGCAATTTTCGTCTCGATGAAACGAAACGCGAGAATTTTCTTCGCCGTACTTTCCCCCCTCCTCTTTCGTTCTCTAATTTCATATCACGATCATACGGTAACCAAACGAAATATAAGCGTACTTTACCATCCCATCAGGATTATAAATTTTTATAATCCATAAATTCGAATTTATCTAGCAATTGCGAAACGCGATTAACTTTTACTTAATATCTCTTCGAATAATCAAAGTTCGACTCGAATATTTTCACGATTTCTCCTACGCGAAAGAATTCGTGGGCGAATTCGAGTATCAAAGAAAACAGTGTCGCGGTCTCGTCGGCTATATATTCTCGTATCTAGGAATATTTACGGTTAGCCCGGAGCCAGCCACGAGTTTACGGGCGTACAAGAAAATTGTTCGAAATGAGTTGCGCGAGAGATCCGAGGCGAGGTTGTCTCGTTCTCGTAAACGAGAAATAACGCAATTGAATTTCTTGGTCGTGTTTCGAGCAAGGTTACCACTATCTCCCCCTTCCCCTTCCACTCTCGTTCACGGCCACCGTTCCTCATCTCGTTTTCTCGCTATCCACCGCGAAAATTTTGTCGAAATGAAAACGAGCGCGCACGAAAAATCCATCGTTCGAGTTAGGCGTCTCTCTCTCTCTCTCTCTCTCTCGTGGTTGAAAAGTTTCGAAAAGTATCTCGTCCGATCGTTAACCGCGCGATCTTTCGATTAAAAGTAACGAGGAGGGCGGGGAACAAGGATGATTGTTAATCTATCGGAGTTTCCTCCTCGGTAAACGAAACTCGGAAAGAACTTGTCCCAAACCGGAAACTTGGGAGCCCGAGTCAGCGAACCGAGAGCCTCCATCGCGGTTTTGTCTATCGATTAAATTTGGTAGTAAAGATAAGTTGAGGAGCCGTTTTAAGCGTTTTGTATGGTACTTAGCGATAGAGGGCGAGTCAGTCAGTGAACTGAGAAGAAGACGGCGCACCAAGTTTTTCCTCAAGCTTTGAAAACTTTTTAATACGTTGGGATTAGATTTTTATAAACTTTGGCCTCCACGCTTGAAAAAAAGAAAAACGGAAAACGCTAAAAACGCTTGGAAACACTTTTCCAACGTGTCGAGATTAGAATTTAATTAAATTATCCTCTTTGCTTTCTTTTACTATCTACGAAATTATAATCCTTTTGGATTATATTCGAAGAGATTACGTCGGTTTCATACTCGTCGCGAATACCTACCGAGTAGATTCTAGAAAGGGTATTATACAATTATACGTGATACATGGATTACATCAACCTGATTAAACGTAATACAGAATTTACAATTAACGAACGCGTATATATATATATAAAGGATAAACTTGCAATAATTGATTACCGGACCAATAATACTCCACTTTTGTTCCGAGCTGATCGCAAACTATTATTACGATTACCGATTATGATACATCTGTATCGCGATTGTTACGATCGTACGCGTTATTTTCACTCGAATCGAAATTTGTCCGAGAAAGATCGATAGTATTCACGCGTCGTTAAAGACATAGCGAAACTCGTATCTATCACGCGTATTACGCCTCTATTAGATGCAAACACGCATTAATATCAAATATCCAATTTGCTTTACGCGCGTATCGAGCAATATCCCTGTTGCTCGGTTTCTAATAATAAATATTTCGCGGATTATCATTAAAGTTGTTAAAGGCAAACTCGATCGAATTTTCCCTATCTCTTCCCTGTTTAATTCTCGAATTAGATTTACGTTTTAATCTCGTCGCGGATCACGTTCCATCGTTCCAATTTTTTTTTTTTTTTTTTTTTTTCACTCAACCAACAATGAACGCTCGTCACGACCAAACTTCTCAAACTGCGAAAAGTTATGAGGAACTGGGAATAAAAGAACTTTGCAATCGAGATAAGGAAAACGAGGAAAAGATGTACCATCGACTAATTACACCCCCTCGGACAAATTGTTCGTAATTTACAGATTTTTCTCCTCGTCGTTCAATTTCTCCCGTTAGACTCGGTCAAGTCCCGAGGGATGGAGAAACTTTTTGCGAGATTATTCGGCGGAATTAGCTGTGTCGGATCAAGAGAGGCGAGATTTCGGTTTTCTCGTCGCCCGACTCGCCGGCCGGAAACAAAAGCCGCAGACGGATCGCGTCTGGTCGATCGATAACGAGGATTAATTTGCCAGCCGTGGCCGGTCGCGCCTACGTTCGTTTCCAAGACAAGTTCAAGACGATGCGCCTTCCAGAAATTACGCGAAAATTCCCTAGATACCACCCTTCCACCCCCTCCCCCAATCGATTCCTCTATTTTCCTTAGGAAAACACCAATTAAGCGACCGCTATCTCATCACAGATTTAATCGATCCGGCAAAACTTTGTTTACCTCGCAAATACGCGTTTCGAGGATTCGATTTCTCGCTCCGCCTTTAGTTTCATCTCTACCCAATTAAAACTATTCTGAAGAATCTCGATCGAAGATTTCGATTGCGATCCTAATAAATGGAAATAAGATTAAATATATAATATGAGGTATATGAAGATTACGCGTGTATTACCGGCTGGATCTGGTTACCGTAACGAACGAGATATCAAAGTTCCCGTAATAAACTTTGTAAGTGCATATACAATGAATGCTAGCTAGATATTATACCACGAATACTGTGTTCCCTGCCACAGAGTTTACATTACATTTGGTGCAATAATAAAATACGTCTTTACCGTAAAATCACCATGTTTCATTACCGTAATAAATTTAAATACCAGTTACTCTATCCTTGATGAATTCTTGTAAACCTATTATAAACGACGTATAACGATTTTAGGAAGCCTTTTTCGATATTATTCTCGAAAATCTCGTACGTAAGGATCGCGAAAGACTAAGAATATTTTAAAGAAAACCTCGTCGGAAATATATAGCCCGAGGAAGCTCAATTTATGACGTTGATATAATGAACTAATTTCCGCGCTTTCAAAAACTTCCTTACTTTTCCAATGTTTATCGAGATCCCGCAACTTTTACGATTTAAAATCCCAACACGACTGCCATCAAGTTCGAGAACAGCGTTTATCAAAGTTTCGAAGAAAATTTCCTCGCACAATAATATCCTCGTAATTTAATTCCGAGGATAATTCATTCGATACTTTGAAAAAAAAAAAAAAACAAGAGAAGAAACGCAATTTGCAAAATTAACGAAATCTCTGTAAATCTTAATATCCTTATCCGCCATTAAAAACGAAAAAGAAAAAAAAAAAAACGAATAAATCGATGGTCGAACCAACACGCGGGTAACACGAGGGTAGCGCAAAAACACGTTCTATCGGGGGCGAGAGTTTAATCCTGACAAGAGTCACGTGAAAATAATTACAGACCAAAGCTGCGTGGCTCGTTCAGCGCGCGATAAATCAGCGCGCGCAACGGGTGGGCTTAAACGGCAACGTACAGAGCAAACGCGGTAATACAGAAAATTCGTGCTGACATTTCGTCCAGCTATCGCCTAACCTAACTATTCCCCCCTCCTTACATTTCTACTCGACTCGAGAAGACTCGCGTCGAGGATAAAGCGTCGCGATATCTTAATCGTACGAAACACGCGTGAACAAAGATGTAAAATCATGGTCATTACTCACCCTCATGGTCGTAGCCTCACATGGTTCCTCCCCCGTTGTTGAAAGACACCGTCGAGCTGCGGCGGATCGGGAGTCTCGTGTTTATCACCCATTCGCCATGCCGAAACGAGCACGACTGGTTTCAACGAAGAACTTGCCGCGAAACTTACCGTACGACACTTCGAACGAAACTAATCGATAACACTGCTCGATATCACTCTCGCACTGTTGCCCGAGATAATCTTTTGTTTTGTTTTCGCCAATTAACTTTACGATCGAACGAAACGAGTTCGTTCGTCACTTTGCAACTATTCGGCACTATTTCTTGGGAGGAGAAGGGGAAAAACCGAAGGATAAAATTATGAGTATCGAGATGTCGAGTGGGTGTTGTTAAAATTCGCGACACTTTGAGACACGATGGGAGAAGCGTGGCTTTCGATGTTTCGACACGGAAAGGGGAGCAAAACCAGACGAGATGCGAGGTCGTGGCCCGGCAGCCGGCGACTGGCTGCTGCTCGAAACCTCGCAAGCTCGAACCTGTCGGCCTGGCTAGGCGCAAGCTCCCTACTACTCAGCCTCCAAAACCCTCCCATGTGAAGCTCCCGATGCCCCTGAATTTCTTCGCTATGTCACCACGAAAAATGTTGCTGCGCGCTCCGTACACTCGCTCCTCTAACCTCCATTGCCACTCGGTCGCGTTCACAATGAGTTTTTGTCGCGTCGATCGAGTCGTTTACTCTTTGTCATCTTTCTACCGACATTGACGCCAAATCGATATACGTAATATCATCTACAATATTGACTCTTTATATATTCTGTATCTAGATACACAATCGCGAATAATTTATTAAAACTGAATTTCCGAATCGTGTATCAAATGCAATACTTGTCGCCATCTATTGTGCAAATTAAAGATTTTTGTTCGGAAAAGAACGCGATCCAAACGCGCCAATCAGAACACGCCTTTAAATATCTTTCACCTGATTGGCACGCTCTAGCCTACCGAAAAATTTCGTAAGCTAAGCTGTGGCAAATATATCGATGGATTTTTAAGGTTAAGATCGATATTTTCTTAAAAATAGTTACATATTGTCGCTAATAACTCGGAATTGAATCGTTTGTTTTCAAATTTGAATTGCCAAATCCGTGATCCGTATATTCTTGTAAAGAATGTATGAAACAAAGGTACAAGGATGCATTATTTGAAATATATTTTCTTAACCATGTTTCGAAATATAACTAAGAATAGAAAGTTTCTGAAGCGAGAGGCTATAAAATGCACGAGACTTTTTACGATTTATACGACTTATTTTGTTACCTTTGTCTCTATTTTCTTATTTATTCTATATATATGCAATTATAATGTTTGCACAATAAAATACCGATTGTTCTCCATGCATATGAAAGACTAATACTTTTGTTTTTTTTTTTTTTCAATCAAACGCAATAAGATATATTTTTAAACACAATTAACGATTTAAAAAAAGGAAAAATAATTTTACTAATAATAGAAAAACCGCCGATTAAGCTAAATAACACTCCGAATTACCGCGACGTGACTTTAACGTTCTCTCACGAGCGCGTCTCTTGTATAACTGCTCGAGTCAAGTAAGCGGAAGTACTACTTCAATCAATGTATACGCTTGCGTTTCACTTTGACTAAAAAGATTCGTTCTCCTAGCACATCATTGTTACAGCTATGATTTCTTACTTAAGCAATTTACTTATTCAAACGTTCATAGACAGCTTCTCAAAATAAAAACGAAACTTAAAATGCGTTTATTTTAATCTATAATACGATAAATGCTATTCTATAACACGTTGGATAAAATATTTTCAATTTTTCTTTTTCAAAAACCTTAGCTTACCTCTTCTTTAGGCGTCTCATCCTTTCTTATCCCTTCTCTTTGACGTCTTAATAAATATTCGTGATTTATCCAAGCACTCGATACAAACATATGTTATACACACTTCTCTCCCTTTTCAACGCACAATGAATTCTGTCCAACTAACGTTTTATGAAGAATGTCGATCTTTTATAAACTTATCGGTATCAAGGCCCAACCAATCAGGACACGTTCTTAAATATCTCTCACGGGATTGGTGCACTGCTGCTACTAAAATATTTCGTATTTGAACAAAAGTCACAAGGAATCTTTCTTGCTTATTTATTCGCAAAATAAATAGTTTTATCTTTATTCTCTTTTACAATTTTTAAACTAATTGGAATAATATAGGTGATTTGTATATTACAAATACATCGAGATATATAATTGTTGTTTCATGAAACGAGAATTTATAAAATTACCACACTTTCAAATATTCGCGATTCATTTAAACATTTTGAACTCGTTTCTCACTTTTCAATATGCAACATTCTATTCAACTGACGTTTCACGAAAAAATGTCGATCTTTTATAAACTTTTGGGTACCAAGGCCCAACCAATCAGGACACGTTCTTAAATATCTCTCACGGGATTGGTGCACTGCTGCTACTAAAATATTTCGCACTTAAAGAAAAGTTGTAGGGAATCTTTCTTGCTTATTTATTCGTGAAATAAATAATTTTATCTTTATTCCCTTTTAAAATTTTTAAGCTAATTGGATTAATATATTTATATGTATTACACAAATACTTTGTGATAATTGTTTTTCCATAAAACGAGAGAATTTATAAAATTAATATACTTTTAAATATTCGCGATTCATTTAAGCACTTTTCACTCGCTTCCCACTTTTCAATGCGCAACACTTTGTTCAATTGACACTTCACGAAAAATGTCGATCTTTTATAAACTCTTGAGTAGCGAGGCTTAACCAATCAGGACATATCCCTAAATATCTCTCATGTGATTGGTGCGTTGCTGCTACCAAAATTTTTCTTGCTTATTTATTCGCAAAATAAAGTTTTATTCATATTCTCTTTTACAGTTTTTAAACTAATTGGAATAATATAGGTGATTTGTAT
The DNA here is from genome assembly GCF_048593485.1 of Apis florea. Taxonomy (NCBI): domain Eukaryota; kingdom Metazoa; phylum Arthropoda; class Insecta; order Hymenoptera; family Apidae; genus Apis; species Apis florea. The sequence continues at coordinate 304,225 of NW_028256473.1, read as the reverse complement.
ATTACAAATACATTGTGATATACAATTGTTGTTTCATGAAACTAGAATTTATAAAATTAACACACTTTTAAATATTCGCGATTCATTTAAACATTTTGAGCTCGTTTCTCACTTTTCAATACAGAACAATCTATTCAAATGACGTTTCACGAAAAAATGTCGATTTTTTATAAACTTTTGGGTACCAAGAACCAACCAATCAGGATATATTCCTAAATATTTCTTATGTGATTGGTGCACTGCTGCTACTAAAATATTTCGCACTTAGAGAAAAGTTGTAAGGAATCTTTCTTGCTTACTTATTCACAAAATAAATAGCATTATCTATATTTTCTTTTAAAGTTTTTTAAACTAATTGGAATAATATACTATAATTTATAAATACTATATTATAAATATATTGTGATATAAATTATTGTTCCATGAAACGAGAATTTATGAAATTAACACATTTTTAAATATTCACGATTCATTTAAGTATTTTGCATTTTTCAATATTCTATTCAATAGACGTTTCACGAAAAAATGTTGATTTTTTATAAAGTTTTGGATACCAAGAACTAACCAATCAAGATATATCTTTAAATATTTCTCATGTGATTTGTGCACTGTTGCTAAATATTTCGCATTTGAAGGAAAGTCACAAGGAATCTTTCTTGCTTATTTATTCGCAAAATAAATAGTTTTATCTTTATTCTCTTTTACAATTTTTAAACTAATTGGAATAATATAGGTGATTTGTATATTACAAATACATCGTGATATACAATTATTGTTTCATGAAACTAGAATTTATAAAATTAACACACTTTCAAATATTCGCGATTCATTTAAACATTTTGAACTCGTTTCTCACTTTTCAATACGGAACATTCTATTCAACTGACGTTTCACGAAAAAATGTCGATCTTTTATAAACTTTTGGGTACCAAGGCCCAACCAATCAGGACACGTTCTTAAATATCTCTCATGGGATTGGTGCACTGCTGCTACTAAAATATTTCGCACTGAAAGAAAAGTTGTAAGGAATCTTTCTTGCTTATTTATTCATGAAATAAATAATTTTATCTTTATTCTCTTTTAAAATTTTTAAGCTAATTGGATTAATATATATGATTTATATGTATTATACAAATATTTTGTGATAATTGTTTTTCCATAAAACGAGAGAATTTATAAAATTAATATACTTTTAAATATTCGCGATTCATTTAAGCACTTTTCACTCGCTTCCCACTTTTCATTGCGCAACACTTTGTTCAATTGACACTTCACGAAAAATGTCGATCTTTTATAAACTTTTGAGTACCGAGGCTCAACCAATCAGGACATATCTTTAAATATCTCTCATGTGATTGGTGCATTGCTGCTACCAAAATTTTTCTTACTTATTCATTCGCAAAATAGAAAAAACTTTTATTTATATTCTCTTTTACAGTTTTTAAACTAATTGGAATAATATAGGTGAGGTATAGGTATATTTGTATATTATAAATACATCATGATATACAATTGTTCCATAAAACGAAAATTTATAAAATTAATATACTTTTAAATATTCGCGATTCATTTAAGTATTTTGCATTCATTTCACATTTTTCAATATTCTATTCAATAGACGTTTCATGAAAAAATGTTCATTTTTTATAAACTTTTGGATACCAAGAACCAACCAATCAAGATATATCTTTAAATATTTCTCATGTGATTGGTGCACTGCTGCTACTAAAATATTTCGTATTTGAAGAAAAATCACAAGGAATATTTCTTGCTTATTTATTCGCAAGATAAATAGTTTTATCTTTATTCTCTTTTACAATTTTTAAACTAATTGGAATAATATAGGTGATTTGTATATTACAAATACATCGTGATATACAATTATTGTTTCATGAAACTAGAATTTATAAAATTAACACACTTTCAAATATTCGCGATTCATTTAAACATTTTGAACTCGTTTCTCACTTTTCAATACGGAACATTCTATTCAAATGACGTTTCACGAAAAAATGTCGATCTTTTATAAACTTTTGGGTACCGAGGCTCAACCAATCAGGACATATCCTTAAATATCTCTCATGTGATTGGTGCGTTGCTGCTACCAAAATTTTTCTTGATTATTTATTCGCAAAATAAAAAAAACTTTTATTTATATTCTCTTTTACAGTTTTTGAACTAATTGGAATTGTATAGGTGATTTGTATATTACAAATACATCGTGATATACAAATGTTGTTTCATGAAACTAGAATTTAAAAAATTACCACACTTTCAAATATTCGCGATTCATTTAAACATTTTGAACTCGTTTCTCACTTTTCAATACGGAACATTCTATTCAACTGACGTTTCACGAAAAAATGTCGATCTTTTATAAACTTTTGGGTACCAAGGCCCAACCAATCAGGACACGTTCTTAAATATCTCTCACGGGATTGGTGCACTGCTGCTACTAAAATATTTCGTATTTGAACAAAAGTCACAAGGAATCTTTCTTGCTTATTTATTCGCAAAATAAATAGTTTTATCTTTATTCTCTTTTACAATTTTTAAGCTAATTGGATTAATATAGGTGATTTGTATATTACAAATACATCGAGATATATAATTGTTGTTTCATGAAACGAGAATTTATAAAATTACCACACTTTCAAATATTCGCGATTCATTTAAACATTTTGAACTCGTTTCTCACTTTTCAATATGCAACATTCTATTCAACTGACGTTTCACGAAAAAATGTCGATCTTTTATAAACTTTTGGGTACCAAGGCCCAACCAATCAGGACACGTTCTTAAATATCTCTCACGGGATTGGTGCACTGCTGCTACTAAAATATTTCGCACTTAAAGAAAAGTTGTAAGGAATCTTTCTTGCTTATTTATTCGTGAAATAAATAATTTTATCTTTATTCCCTTTTAAAATTTTTAAGCTAATTGGATTAATATATTTATATGTATTACACAAATACTTTGTGATAATTGTTTTTCCATAAAACGAGAGAATTTATAAAATTAATATACTTTTAAATATTCGCGATTCATTTAAGTATTTTGCATTCATTTCACATTTTTCAATATTCTATTCAATAGACGTTTCATGAAAAAATGTTCATTTTTTATAAACTTTTGGATACCAAGAACCAACCAATCAAGATATATCTTTAAATATTTCTCATGTGATTGGTGCACTGCTGCTACTAAAATATTTCGTATTTGAAGAAAAATCACAAAGAATATTTCTTGCTTATTTATTCGCAAGATAAATAGTTTTATCTTTATTCTCTTTTACAATTTTTAAACTAATTGGAATAATATAGGTGATTTGTATATTACAAATACATCGTGATATACAATTATTGTTTCATGAAACTAGAATTTATAAAATTAACACACTTTCAAATATTCGCGATTCATTTAAACATTTTGAACTCGTTTCTCACTTTTCAATACGGAACATTCTATTCAAATGACGTTTCACGAAAAAATGTCGATCTTTTATAAACTTTTGGGTACCGAGGCTCAACCAATCAGGACATATCCTTAAATATCTCTCATGTGATTGGTGCGTTGCTGCTACCAAAATTTTTCTTGCTTATTTATTCGCAAAATAAAAAAAAATTTTATTTATATTCTCTTTTACAGTTTTTGAACTAATTGGAATTATATAGGTGATTACAAATTTATACATATACAGGTATATTACAAATACATCGTGATATACAATTGTTGTTTCATGAAACTAGAATTTATAAAATTAATATACTTTTAAATATTCGCGATTCATTTAAGTATTTTGCATTCATTTCCCATTTTTCAATACGCAATATTCTATTCAATAGACGTTTCACGAAAAAAATGTCGATTTTTTATAAACTTTTGGATACCAAGAACCAACCAATCAAGATATATCCTTAAATATTTCTCATGTGATTGGTGCACTGCTACTATAGAAATATTTCGCATTTAAAGAAAAGTCACACGAAATTTTACTTGTTTATTTATTCGCAAAATAAATAATTTTATCTTTATTCTCTTTTACAATTTTTAAGCTAATTGGATTAATATATATGATTTATATATATTATACAAATACATTGTGATATAAATTGTTTTTCCATAAAACGGGAATTTATAAAATTAATATACTTTTAAATATTCGCGATTCATTTAAGCACTTCTCACTTTTCAACGCGCAACACTTTATTCAATTGACATTTCATGAAAAATGTCTATCTTTTATAAACTTTTGAGTACCGAGGCTCAACCAATCAGGACATATTCTTAAATATCTCTCATGTGATTGCTGCTACCAAAATTTTTCTTGCTTATTTATTCGCAAAATAAATAATTTTATCTATATTCTCTTTTACAGTTTTTAAACTAATTGGAATAATATAATATAATTTATAAATACTATTATAAATACATTGTGATATAAATTGTTGTTTCGTGAAACGAGAACTTATAAAATTAATACACTTTAGAATATTCGCGATTCATTTAAGCACTCGATACAAATATTTTACACATATTTCTCTCTTTTCAACACCCAACATTCTATTACTGAACTGACGTTTCACGAAAAATGTCGATCTTTTATAAACTTTTGAGTACCAAGGCTCAACCAATCAGGACGTATCCTTAAATATCTCTTATGTGATTGGTGCGTTGCTGCTACAAAATTTTTCTTGCTTATTTATTCGCAAAATAAATAGTTTTATTTTTATTATTCTCGTGTAAAGTTTTCAATAAATTTATAATATACGAATCCCCAAAGTTATTTCATCAATTTGTTTAAAAATTTCAAGTATAATAAAGATAAAAACTATTATTTTTTTTTTTTGCGAATAAGTAAGCAAGGAAGATTTTCTACGACTTTTCTTCGAATGTGAAATATTTTGGTAGCAGCAGCGCACCAATCACACAAGAGATATTTAAGAACGTCTCCCGATTGGTTGGGTCTTGGTACTCAAAAGTTTATAAAAGATCGATGCGTTTCACGAAACGTCATCAGTTAAACAAAGTGTTGCGTGTTGAAAAGAGGGAAACATGTGCAAAGTGGTTAAACGAATCGCGAATATTCAAAAGTATATCAATTTTACGAATTCTCGATTTATGGAACTACAATTTATATCACAATATATTTATAATTATAAATACGAATAATCTAGGTTATTCGATCAATTCGCTTAATAAATTTATCGTAATATAAAGCGAGAATATTGTAAAATCGACTTTAATACAACTTTTGAATTACGTTCAATAATCTGTTTTCGTTCGAATCGGAAATCTTTTTTTATGAGAGAAGTGTGGATCATCAGTTTGCAAACGTTAAGATTATAATAACCGTGCATTAATTATTACTTCTTTAACCAGGTATGTTAGCTTGAAATTTTCATTATCCTCTATATTATTAAGTTTCAAGCGTACACAGCGGATATACTTTTACGTGGATCTCGTAATTCCGACATTTGATTTCATCATTTCATACATATTACGATCTCGTTTAAACACTTTTTTTTTTTTCAAAATAATGCTCAAAACTTTAAATCTTTTCCAAATCGTAAATAAAATAAAATTATATTCAAATTATATTTTGAAATGGATTAAATAAATCGTAATCGTGTAAGTTAAAAATTTCATTATCATATTTCATACCTTCTCCTCAAAATTTATGATCTTTTCTAAAAACACGGATTCGATGTAAATTCGTCCTTAGAGATTTAATTTATTTCTCGCGAATCGTTCCTATCACCGTAATTTCAGTCACGTATGAGTGGTTTGAGCGAGTCCTTTGCTCAATTGATAATCATAAAAAGCTTTATCGCTCGTTTCAATTCCGGATCGATTTAATCCACAATCGCACGAAGATGCAACCGATTTCTATCAATTATTCTTGTTGGCACATCAATTTTTCATCGTGACCTTTTGGACCACCGACCTCGTAGTTGGTCAAGAACGATTGCCGTTAAATAATTAATCTGAAGAAGCTTCAAGATCTATGCGATCTTGCGCAAATTTATCGATCTTATTCGTTATAATTCCATCGATAAAATATGTTATACAAAATGCATTATGGATCGAACAATAGTCAACACGTAAAATTTAATACGATATTTCTCGAGCCAATTTACAGGATTTAATTAATTTTGCTTCGGGCATGAATTTCGTTATGCGAGGTGATGCCAAAGCGAGTATACGAGTCGAGGACGAATAGGTTTGCCTTTAGATTTTGCGTTAGTCTCGGCTAATGACTAATTCCAAGCGACTGCTTTTGGTAGACGAAGATGCTTTCATTGTGTTTGCATCTCGTTGCTGTTTAATATTTAACGGTAAAGTGGTGCGGAGCTGGGTGGCTGAACGACGTTTCAAACGCCGAAGGAATTCAAGCTTCGGTTACTTGATCAACGACCTCTTGTTTTGTCGATAATTAAAGAGGTTCGTTAGAACAGAATTATCGAGTGCGAATGAAGAAGTTTGACTCGATTATCAGCATCTCTCGATATAATAATAAACAACACGTCGCATATTTTCGTTCGAACAATTTAGAATCGGATCAGATAAGGGCAAGATAAGGGGAAATGAAATGATAGATCAAGATGAATTTATTAATTTTATAAATACGCGTGCACAAGTGGTAATTCGAAAGATAATTCGGTTAAAAAATAAAAATCGAACGATCGAGTGTCAACCGCGAAACTGAACGAGCTCGTAACAAAGCTCGTCATTTGACTCTTGGAATAACCTCTTCTTTATGTGCCTCGTTTCATTACGAAATCGATGCACGCGTTTCAATTCCCTCTCTTCAAAAAGTGAATACACGCGTATACTCGATCGATACGGCGTTTAAACATCCGAACCCGAAATGGATGAGATTTTCCACAACTTTTTAATTATAACAGTTTCACGCATTACTCCCCCCCCCCTTTTTTTTTTATCTAACAATCCACAAAGGCACAAAGAGCTATCAATAAAATACGCTTCGTTCTACTTTTCTCTCGAATCAAAGCCCGCCCGATATATAATTAAAATTACTTTCACATACAGCTACTCGAATTCTAATTCTCCTCTATTCGCACGTTCCAGCTTCTGTTTTACGTATTTTAACAGAAAAAAAAAAAAAGGAAAAAAAAAAAGAAAACTTAGTAAGAGCAATAAAAATACAATCTGCGATGCATCAAATAAGAGACGAATTCAAAAATTCTAACGTATTCCAAGGCAATAGATCAACGACTGTCCATTTGACCACGAGTGGTATAACGTTATTTTGATCGGACAAAGTGTTTCCGGATTTGGAAGAATAAATCGGTGAGTTTTCGTTACGCGTAATCGAGAATTTCGGAGGAGAAGTATTTTACCAATGCAGATGTCCTGCTGGGAATGATCCAACAGCAGCCGTGGCCTTGCGAGGCGTGGCCCAGCGACCCGATATTTTTCCTGGATACGTACAACGACCTCGTTGCTTTTCGACTTCGTTGTTCCAGTTTCTTCGGTCCAATATCCTCGGAGTGGTCGGCGCTCGAGGGGCGAGGGGTGATCCATGACCGTTGATTCCCAAACTACTTTGCAGTTACTCATATTTGGATTGGGCGAATTTACGCCGTTCGAAATCCCAAACATTTTTCGAATCACGCATACTCCAAGCCAGTGTTGGAATATTTTTACATTTTTGGAAACGTCTACCAGTTGACGTTAGGGGAACATTAGGAATAGCTCGAATTTCGGTTTCGTTATTCGCTCGAATATCCTTTAATGATTACAAATCGGTCGCGGTGAAAACGGATGATAGTTTCGCAAAATTCCATTTCCCTTGGTAGATCGGCCATGATCGAGAATAACCATCTATCTAGTCGAACAGGGAGGAGGAGGAGGAGAAGATCAATCGTCGCGCTTTTTCCACTTCCTCTCCTTTTCTCTTTCTTCCCTCTCTCATCGCCATGAAAAATAACCAAATATCCATCGATCCTTTATCATTTATCGTTACATCACAATTCTAATAATAATACTTTCCAATTAAATTATCGTCAAAGGATATAAGATCGACTCTTCCCAATAATTCTATTTGATCGCGATCGATATCTCTCTTTCCTACTTCCATATTTCACGCGGGCGTATGGAGGACGGTTGGCAAGACGGAAAATTAGGATAATTCGTTTATCCGTCCGAGAAAGAGCGAGAAGCGGTGGGAACGGAGGTGGAAGAGATTGGAGCGTGATTGGAAGAGGCGCCTCTGTTCGCGTGTGTCGAGCCGGAAGTACATTTTAAAAGTGACGCAAGCCTATTTGTCTGCGGTGACCCCGATGGTGGCGCGACAACGCGCCACGCTTTTCACCATCTTCTTCGTGTCATCTCGTCCCATTTTCCCCCCTTTGTGCTTACCTTTTCCCCTTTGCTCCATGGTAAAACCGGATCTCCCTCCCCCCTCCCCTTTCCAATCTTCCCTCCTGGCCGCGATTAATGATGCTCGTTTTCTCCCCGGATGGCTCCCCGGGAAAAAGGAAACACTCCTATCCGTCTCTCCTCAACGACACACCTCCTAACTTTCTTTCCCCCCTCCCCCCTGTAATAACAAAATAATTAGCGATCGTTTCACGAATTTGTTATCTCCTCCTTGGTGTCCTACGAGCAACCGATGAGAAAAAGAGGAAAAGTCTTTAACGTCTGCTCTGAAGAGAGGAGAGAGCGATTTAATCGAGAATGGCGCGGAGAGATCCTTTTATTCGTGCAATCTCAGGGACATGATAGAGAGGATGACAGAGAGAAGAAAAGAGAGCTTTCCTCTTCTACCACGATCGTCAATTTTCATCGATTGCTCTTATTTCGCGTGCCGGGGATCCCCTATAAACATCACCATCCATCAAACGCATCGTATCGCGGCTCCGTGTAACGGGGGTGGGTTGGAGAATATGGCGGTGTTGGGACATGGTTAATGTTTCGTTTAGAAATCGGATTTCACGCGTCTTTCGTGTCACCGATCGAACGCCATCCATCGGGGAATATAGACGTCGAAGGTGAAACGAGCCAGGGATTTCCAACTTTTCCTTCGCTACTTCGTTACGTGCGTACTTCTTTTTCGATGCGTAATACGTAAACTGGTCGTGTTCTTCTCACGAGAGATTTATCGAACAGAAGGGAGGGATAAAAATCGAGCTCCCCTTTCGCGCTTATCTTTTTACCATGTACAATAACGATGGGATATATATTTTATTTAAACATTTTTTTCGTTGCAAATCGAAATTTATTCCATCGACGATTAATTTGCAAATTATCGCGAGGATAAATGGGAAAATTTTCCCTGTAATTATTAATTTATGAATAAAATTTTGCAAATTTGCATTCATACGCGTCAACGCTGCCTCGTGAAAAATTAGATATACGAAAATAACGAAACGTACTTTTACACGCTTTTTGAAATTTCTTAAAAAATCACAAAGCATCAAGTTCGAAGCGCTCTCGAAAGCAAGGTTTTCGAACGTTTTACAGTCGTGACTGATCTAAATCTACCTAAATAAATGCGAATCTTATAGTTATCCTTTTACGTAATCTCATCTCTCGGACAACAAACGTTACGAACGTTTAGCATTTTAAAGTTTTCGTTAGAACGGTGACCTAGAAACACGATAGATGTAATCTTGAAAATTACTCGTACACAAATACGGGAAGAGGATTCAGCGGAAACAACGGTCTTTGTCTCTGTTATTTTTATCCACCGACAAAATTTCGCGTTTCTTTTAAATAGAATAGAAAATTACTCGATTTCACCGAACAAGATACACAACTGGATCTCTAGAAGGAATTCGTTCGAATTCACGCGTGGAAATCTTCGAAGAATCTGTCGTTAATACGTGACGCAAGGGGGTCAGGTGGGCACGCGTTATCCTAGCGTGGACCTAATAAATGGGTTGATCGGATGAATTAGCGTGGCGCAATAACCCGGCGAACAAAGCGTGTTCGCATAACGAAACGTCACAGTGGCGAATGCGCGGCGGTCGTTAATTAATCAACTCTCTCGCCTCTCCCGCGTATCGGCCTGCTCGAATAAATGGCGGACCATTGGAATCGTCTCACCACCGGCCAGGTGATAAATATCTCCGCATTATTCGTTATTCATATAACATGAATATATGCATAGGCGGGGCGCATTGTGTCGGAAAAGCGTAGACGGAGGCCGGGATACAGGATGAACCAACCGGCCCTCGTTAATTCGGTATAAATTTACATGTAATAATATTTCCGTTTCGCCCGACGAGCCACCACGATTCTTATCGCGACTCACCAATGTATCTTTTCGTTTCTTTTTTATTTCACGATTCGACGATATCGTTATCGTCGTAAAATATTATTATTTTTATTATTATCGTTCGATTTGCGGTTCTGGAATTTTCGTATTTGTACAAAGAAGTTTTCCCTTTTGAATTTTATCTTTCTGGTCCCATCCCAGCCTCGCGAGAAGACAGAAGAAACGATATATCGCGGTTGAAAATCGGCGCAGTGAATTTTCAAAAGTTACGTTTTGGGGGGAATCCGGGTATCCGGTTTACAGGATGATAATGGGGCGTATAGTTTGATTTGTTTCGCATTAGTTGGCAAGTAACACGGAACTATATAGTTTACGATGTTGTTTGACACCGAGCTAATATTGACGATGGCCCCCCGCGTTCGTCACTCTGCGCTCAATTTGCATAACCAAATCGATTCATCTTCCTAAAAATCGAATATTTAATGGAAGAAAAAAGAAAAGAGAAACGAAGGAGCGGAGAAAGATAAGTGGTTAAAGAAGGAAATATCTCTCTCGGGGAAATTAAAATGCCAGGCGGAAAGGCTGGAAGCTCCGCTTGTTTATTTATTCCATTATAAAAGCTTGTGGTTGTCTCGTTGCCGGGATACGATATTAAAAACATATTCCTCTTAAACGCTAATCTTTCATCACTGTTTTTACAAAAAAAAATTTCGTCGAAAACGAAAATTTCGAAATAACCTCTTCTTCTCTTCTATTTTTTTTTTTTTTTTTTTTTTTTTGCATTATTCGCGCGGGGAAAGTCCAGTCGAGGAGAGAAACGCGGTGGAAAAATTGGAGAAACGTCAGCCGCGGGGCGGAAGCAACAACAGGACGATCCAAGCTTGGAGAGAAAAATTAAAAGTCGTACGTGCGCCGCCGGTTTCGCGACACAAAGGGTTAACGAAGAACCGGGGCGACGATCGAGACGAGAAAAAGGGTGGAGAATTCTTTTTCGCCCGACTACAGCTTCGTATCCATTACGTGGCATCAGGTGTGACGCGCGTCCCCTTTCGAAATTCTTTACGTTTCTGTTCTGTCGCGCGTTATCTCCCTTCGCGCCTCTCGACAATGAAAATATTCGTAACTTTCTCCAAGAACGTCCCAATATTCTTCAATATTCTAAAGAAACTTTGGCAAACGAAATTTTTCAATTTCTCCATTCTTCAAAATCGGATCACACGACGAGATCTAGTCGAAATAAAGTTCCTCTTTCGATAGATTTATCCGCGCGTGTCGACGAGTTATCAAAAAAGCGGCGCGCGGTGTTTTGTAAAAAATATATAGGACGAAACAATGGGTGGATTTGATTCGACCACTTTGTCCATTCTACGCGAACCGAATATTAAAAAAACGGAAAGGAAAAAAATCAAAGAAGAGAAGGAGGGAGGGGATGGAAATATAGGCCCGATAAAGGGATCGATATCGGCCGGTCGATCGTTTTCCAAATCGGTTTTTCAATCGTTTAATCCGCCCGTTTCCCTTCCCCTCGCGCCATCTCCGTGTTTATCGATTTTCGAAGAATCGGCCACTCGGCCGTCTCTTGTTATTCGAGAAGCTCGAATTCTTCGACGAAGGGTGTTGACACGAAACACCGCCGCCCCCTCTCCTCCTTTCGAGATCATCCCGGCCAAGTTCCCGTATCTTGGGAGAGGAGTCGAATCGGCCGATAAAACTTTGGGGAGAATTATTTAAATGGCTCGCAGAGTTGCGCGGAGATTCAATCATGCGACCTCGCCTCTCGAACGGAATTACTCTCGAGAAACGACCAATCTTCCTTCTATTAAACGGCCGATCGATTTTACGATTTTGTTGCATCCACGTTTTTCCTCTCCACCACCCTCCTCGGGATTAAACTTTGAAACGTGCGAAATTTGCCAATCGGCCTCCTCCTCCTCCTCCTCCTCCTCCTTTGTGATCGTAAACGAGTTTGAGCGAGATGCTTCTGAAAGGAGACTGGCTCGAGATACTCGAGATTGATCGAGTCGGAGGGATGGATGATTTGCCGTGTTATTATACCTTTCATCCATTATCGTTCGTCTTATCCGTCGATCGTTGCTCGATAGGTAAGAGCACTCGTCGTACGCGACCTTCGAAACTCGTTTCAAGAAAGGATCTTTACGCGTGACGAATATAAGTCGAAGATAATTTCGAAAGTCCCCTTGGAAATCAACGAATCTGTTAACAACAAGAGTTAATATAGATGTAATAAAAGCGTAATAAATTACGATCGAAAATATCCTCGACTCTAAGATATATATACATATACACACGTGAATGAAGGTAGGACACGAAAAAAGAATTTCGCACTTACTACGCTTTCCGTTCTATTTGTAGCGAGTCGGTGTTCGAGTTAATAGCGATCTCAGGTGCGCGCCAGTTCGGAAGAGAATGGCTGTAAGATGGGCGCAAAGTGTCGCGCTAATAGGCCTGCCAGTCTAACTGCTGTCGCGGTTGTCTCGTTAATCGTTGCGCCCGCTTTGTAATTTGCAGCTCGGAATAGCATCTGGCCGTCGAAGAACCGATACAACGATACAATTCTTTCGTCGGTGTGATCTCGATTTCTCGAATCGCTTCTCGATTATCAATTAACCGTGTCGTTTAATTTTTACTCGTTCGAACCTGGCAAAATTTGAATAAGGATCTGCAAAGAGCATTTAACACTACCAAGGAATGCGACTGCATTTCGATGAAAAGAGATTCGTTTCAGCGAATTGTGCAAACGAAAATAATGACAAAGGTCGCCTTCGTCATTTTCCACCTAGCTACTTATTTATCGGCGTTAACGATCGTTAATTACGTCGGATCGCTCGCAACGACGCGCCTCTCGTCGCAATTTATTATTCCGCGTTCGACCTGACCTTATTAATAAATATTCATACATCGTGATTTAATCGTGCACACGTACATCGACGACCGAATTTTTGTCGAGAGAATTTTAAAAATTCTTTACGGATTTCTCCACGGCTTCTCTCTTTCTCTCTCTCTCGCTGTTATATTAAAAAACAATCGATGGACGAGCAGCAATTAAGCCAGCTCGACGCGCTCGATCCGGAGCAGTCGTTTGGTCGGTTCACGTCTACACGTTCGTTCGACCAAAGTAGAAATCAATATTTTGAAACGAAACAAATTTCAACGAATAGAATAGTCTCAACTTGGAAGGTGCGAATTCGCGATGCGAAATTTACAAAGAAGCGTGTACGATATAGAAATTAATATTTTTTTTCTTTTTTAAATCGTACGTACGAAACGAATGAATTCAATGAATATCAACGTTACGTAGTGGAACTCCGTGGAATTCCAGGATCGTGCGAGAAGACGGCACGATTGGGTCAGCTATTTAGTTCAAATTTTCCGCGTAATTAACACAACGTGCCACGTACGATAGTCCACGGAATTTCGGCAAGATGTCGTGTCCAAAGTGAAACGCAAATATATACACGCGCATATAAAGAAAATCTCTCTCGATTCAACAAAATTACGATAATTAACTTATTTAACCTTCTATTAACGATCGCCTCGTCTCCATTAAAATCGGCAAATCGTGCAAATTTCATGCGTGCACGTGAAATAAAATAAAAAAAAAAAAAAACCAAGCTTCGCACTTGAATGATCGCGAGGCTTCTCTCTCTCTCTCTCTCTCTCTCTCTCTCTCTCTCGCTCGAAAGGTTGGAAGCGAGAGGAGGGAGAGAGAGAGAGAGAGAGAGAGAGAGGAGAAAACGGTGAAAAGCTTGGAACGGAGGCAAACGCGCGCGAGCAGAAAGGCGCGATCGGCGATCCTTTCCTTCCATCCTCTCCCTCTCGGTTCCTTTCTCGTCTCACTCTCACCGGCTCGGCCGAGAATCGGGGAATGTCCTCCTCGTGGCGAGAGTGCTCGTCAGTGTCTCGGTAGACCTCCATCTGGAGCCTAGTGCGCTGTGCAGAGGAAACGGCTCGTCACGTGTAACGGTGAACGTGCGGGACGTACGCGAGGCGGAAACGCGGCGTGCCGATCACGCGCAGAATCCCAAAGGTGGACGAGGAATCACGGTGATTCCTCCGCCGCCGCCGCCACCGCCGTCGCCGCCTTCCGCGCCCTTCCGATTCGATTCTCGAACGCGTCGATTGTCCGCGAGATTCCCACCCATCTTCGTGTTCACTGGTACGTGTTCACGCCACACTTGTTCGCGGTGTGATGAAAGAGGATTGGGACCACTCGCTCTTGCGCCGTCGTCTCGATGCGCCTTCACAGGTGATGATCGTTGATAATTCCAATCATTTTTCAATTATTATTCCTCTCTCTTCGATCCATTTCAATCTCGCGAAAAATATATATAATTTCTATCGCTTTTTCAACACATTTTCAACGGATGAGAAAAAAATGTTCTCTCGTGCAAAATGTGTGTAGGAAAAGACGCAAAGACTTGTCTGTTCGATCCCCTCGTTGTTTGGAAAAGCAAGATCGATTGAACGGCGAGAAAGGCGTAACAGCCGGGTTGTTAAACGCGTGCCGCCACGACCAATTGATGGGCCGCATTGTATCGCTAATAGTTGGCTCGTTCGTTGTTAAACGAGGCATAACTCTTTCACCCGCGATCCCGATGACACTGCATCAACGGTATAGAAAGCCACGGTGTGGTTCGCGGCGTAATGCGACCGCGAAAGGAAATTGCTTGAAATGACGGAGGGGGAGGGGTGAAAATCTCTCGAGTGCGGTTCGCGATTTGCGCGCAATTTAATCGAACGATTCAACTGCGTTATACACGGCGGTCGATCGGCCGGGGACGGTGCGATCTCTGCCTGGCTGTAATCAGGAGGAAATAATTTGTTTGGTCAAGCACCAGTTACGCGAAATCTGATTGGTTACAGATAATCGATCAGTTTACGTAGCGCGAGGAGGAATTAGGTCCCGTTTGCCGGTTATCGTTGCTAATCGTTCGACCGTGTTCGAGAACCCGAACTTCGATTTTCATCGTTTACTCGTCCGTTTCGAACGATAATATTTCCTCGGAAAATATGAAATCGAAATTAATTCGTTCGAACGAACGTTCAACTGCCCAGTCAATCGATCGGTAATCTTTCGTACGCGCGTTAAGTTCGAGAAGATAGGCGAGAAATTCGGGTTATAATTCGTTCATTCAGAAATTTCACTCGCAACAATTTGAATTAATCGATAAAAGTTGCACGAGAAGTTGGTGAGATGTTGGTTTCGTTTTCGGCTCGAGTCACCAGTTTTTCGCGTTCGCCTTTAAGATTCGAGCCAAGAAAAATCGGCGACTTTGTCGGTTCGCGACGGGAGTGGCTGGCACGACGTTACGCGAGGGGAACGAGTGAAAAGGACGAAAAGCTCAGCGGGGTTGAAGAGACTTCGATCCCTCTTTGATACCAGGATTCCCCCCTCCCTACTCTCGCATGCGGTTTAAATTCACGAAAATCTTCTTTGGCAATTTCTTCCACGACGCCAGAGGATACGCTCGATTTCCAATTTTTTTTCTCCCGACATCGAGGGATTAAAGTTGAAACTCTAACGATTCGACCGTTGAACACGTTCAGTTCGATAATTCCATAATTTTTATCTTTAGAATTTTAAATTTTCAACTCTGCGAGAATCCTCTTGTCGACGAATATTGAAAATAATCGTTTTACGTTAAATGAACTTTGCACGAGACGCGACGCTATTTTTATCGTAATTAAATTTTCGCGGCATGCGATATTAGCCGCGCCCTCTAGCGGTTAATCGATAATCGATTCTGACATTAGATCGTGCGCGTCAGTCGTAACCCGCTACTGGTAGCGTTCGCGATATTTTCGTACGAGTTCTTCGTTAACCCTTCGTTTTTGAGTTTCGAATCATTAAAATACTTCCAATTATCGCAATGTCTTGATCTCGAGTGTAATAATTCGTTCTTTTCGAATCGTGTGAACCTCGATCGAAGCTTTCCTTCGCGTAAATAGTCTTCGCGATTCTTTCGGATGGTTCTTAGTGTCGATACACGGTGTGTTCTAATGGTGTGTTCTAGCTGAAACAAGTGCTACGGGGAGTCGACAAATTTCAAGTGACATTGCTAGTGCCGCGAAACGATTTTACGCGTTATATGCTGTGCAACCGAAATCGAAGTTAACCACGAGACGAAGAACGAGGAGCGGAGAAGAGAGGAAAAGACGCCGAGGGAGGCGACACCTTTAACCAGTTCGAAAAAACGGTGAGTCGACGAAATAAAGTTTAATAGCTTTTACGATCGTTACTTTCGACGCATAATTATCCTATAGTTTAATAGTTTTCGAGGCGATAACTTTGCGATGCAAAATCGCGAGAGGTAAAAGAACGATAGAAATTGGCAGGAAATGGCGGGAAATGGCGGGAACATGGCGGAACATTACGTGACGTCACGATAACGTTTATCGATTTCGCAACAATAATATCGATAATCGATAGAGATTGGCGAATACATAAATCGAGACGAAATTTTATACTACGTAATAATGTTTATTTATAATCATTGATACGATTGATATTTTCAAGCAATGCATATTCGATGGCGATATTAGATTTTTCTTAAAAAATTTCCAGGCTATCGCGACATCTATGAGTCGTAAACTATATTTCACGCACATGTGCGCAATGTCTTCGCGTTTGCGTCAAATGTTTAGGGATACATTTTTCCATATATATTTTCTTTTCTTTATATTTTTGATTATTTTTTAATTTTCTGGTTAATTTTTTAAAATCGTAAAAAAGAAAAAAAACTTTGAATATCTTACATGTGTGCGTAAGGAAACAAGGATCATCGTGTAGAAGGTTATGTTCGAGGTTATGTTCACACACATTTTCGAAAGAAACACGTTTCGATTTCCTTTTTCGATAAGGATAAAAATTAAAAATTAGTTTTTGGAGATTTCATTTAACGAAATTACGAATTTTAAATATTTACTTCTTATAAAAATTTAATTTTCTACGATAAAATATATATATATATATATGTGACAGACCAGACGGGTTAAGTTTTGAAATAATCGCGGATGATAAACAGCTCTGCGAAGTAAGTTAACGAGTAATTAAATAAGCGGAAAATTATTTCCGTTCGTTCGAAGATAACTTTTTGCGAGGAAGTACTTGATAATTTTGATATACGAGAACGGTACGAGACGGTACTATAATTCTCGCGATAAAATTAACCAGAAAACGTTGTATATCCGATAATAGATGATTCGTGGAGAAATTTTGCTTCGTTTAAGATAATCCGTACATTTTGAAATTTTTCACGTTTCTTCCAACGAAGATTATCCTGAGGAGGGAGGGGGGGGAGGAGGAAGAGAGAGAGAGATCGAAAGATAGAGACCAGACAAGCAACGAACGAAACATTTACCGAACATTTGCCTGCTAATTCACCTATGCGAACAGTGTAATCCGGTTATGTTGTTGAAACCGCAGGAATGCGCGGCTGCGTACCTGTGCGGTTAATAGAACCTCTCCTATTCTCCGTCTATTCGCGCGTGTACACGCGCGTCCCCGTCTGTATTTACACGCGCTCGATTTCGTACGCGCGGCCGTGTGTGCGTCGCTTGGCCGGTATGCGGCGCATGGCTCGACCGCGAACAAAAGGGTGAGAAAGAAAGGAACTGGGTCAATGTGATTTCGCGAACTCTTTCCATACCCGCGATCGCAATTTAACTTCCACGACCGCGTGTTGTTCGTCGTGTTTTACGAACCGCCGTTGCGCCCCATTTCGCCTTCCACCACTCGACATCCCGTTTAAGCGAAAAAACAACCTTTTAATGGGTGTAATCGGGCCGATTTTCGGAGACAAAGGAATTCCACGATGAAATTCACGCTCACCTGCGAATAGTTTTCTTTGAGAGGAACTTGCAGACTCGAGTATTCGATATCGGTAAAGGTGTACTGTTTTACCGGTTTGATCACTTTCACTTTCGGTGCTATTATATATTTTGCTCGTTACTCGAGCAATGCTTGGGAAACAAATTTATCCACGCATCGGTCGTTCTCTCACATCTATTGTACATATTTTGCCGTTCATCCCGGCAACAATCATCGGACGTTGCGTGTGATATCCACGATATCTTTATCTTTTCGTGGATTAAAATTCGCGAATCGGTTGGGAATAGAGATGAGAATAGGGAAAAAGCAGGAACAAGGTGGGACGAAATTCCGTGTCTCGATTATCGATTCCACACCCCCCTCGCTACGTGTCCCGCAATCGAATTGGCCGGTTTGTCGGGGCTCGGCGAACGTTTGCCCGCCAATTTACTTAGGCACGACGTGCGTGAACCTGCGACAACCTCGTTAACGTTATCGCGTACACGGTAACGTGCAAATGCGCCACGATTATCGCCCGGTGCAAATTACGCTCATCCCCGAGATTAAAATTTTCGCGCGTTTCGCGAAATTTACGCGCGATTAAACAAAGAATCGAGAATCGTGTCCGTTGGAAAGTCCGTCAAAGTCCGTCACTGAGAGATAAGTTGGAAATTTTATTAATTGCTCTCGATGGATACAGCTCGTAACTACTAATCAAACACGAGTTCGAGCATCGAAATAGAAAGTCAAATATTTGGAGAAAAGGGGGAAAAGTAACAATGAAAGAGAAATCTTGGAATAAACGTTGAAGGAATTAGCAGAAACTGATTATCCAACGCCTACTTACCTCTCCATCGAGAATCTCTTAGTCCTTCTTCTTATCGTTATTAAGAGCTTTTCGCGAAGTGAAAATAGAGGAGAAAGTCTGTACTAGTCGTGTTATCCTGCCGGAAGTTTTGAAGAGCGTAAACGACATGATTCGAAGAAGCTCGACAGCCAAAAGAGAAATCGTGGAAAATCGTAATCGATCAAATTTCGCGATTAATTAAGACGACTCGTTCGTTACATCTTTCAACGAAGACATGAAAACACTGTTTCGCGCTGTTGGATTACGTCTGTTGGAACGTGAACGATGCTCACGATAATTATCACTGTGTCGTAAATTGGAACGGAATTTTAGAACGTCGCATAAGTAGACGTTGCGGGAGCAATATTGGCCCGGCACGATTGTTAATTTTCGGGTTGGACGTCGTATCGCGATTATCCGAGGGTGCAAATTGCCTCTGTTGGAACGAACTTGAGAGTTACCTGGACGTCTTAATGGGGTTGGCTCGTACTCGCCGCGGATTTAAACAACCTCCGCCCGGGAACCAACTTAACTTCCAGTTAACCGCCGTCTCTCTCGCGAATCTCTCGTTTCCTTTTCCTCGAGGAGCGTGGAACCCTCGTTTCGACTAGATCGAAATTAAGAAAATCGCTCGTGACCTGGTTTAAATTTGCTTCGTGAACATTCTTCTTCCTCTTCTTCTTCTTTTTATTTCCGAATCGTACATATACTTTTTATCCAGTATTTGTATTCTCGTATCGATGTTTCCATCATTTCATTTCGTCCAATAGTTTAATTTTACGTTATTTACGGAATAGAATGCGACGATGCGTATTTTTAGACTTTCAAGTGGCGAGAGAGAAAAGGAATAAAGATTGAAATATTTCACGCGTAAAAATGAATTGTTCCAGGATTAAATCGCATTTTTCACAGCTTCCAAAATCGGTATTTATTACGATCCGTGCATATCGTATCGCGTATCCTTCTCTCGGTATCGACTATAATAAATCGAATCTCGGCTCGATTGTTTCCCGTTGTTAAATATTTACAAAGAACCCGTGTATTTTTTTCTTTTTTCTTCTTTTTTTTCTCTCCCTTCAATTCGTTGCCCTGTTGGTAAACAGAATCGGCGAGCGTACGGTCATCGAAATTGCATAAATTTTATTATCAATTGACCAATTCTAGTGCTTTTTTATCCCGTACGATATTATCGACGCCCACGATCGGAGGACGAGCATCGATCGTGATCCCGATGTATTCGTTTTGTATAAAAACAGAGTCGTTCGATAATTTTTTTTTTTTTTCTTTTTTTCCCCTCCTCCAACGAATTTTGTTTCGGCAATTTCACCGTGAAATACTCGATTTCGATACTCGTTCGACGATGATCGATTCGACGCGAGAATTTATATATTCCACAGGGATTATTATTCCGTATGGCTTGTAGCGAGGTAAATCTGCAGCAGGGGTGAATTGGTTCGAATAAGTTGCTAGATAGACTAGAACTACCGGTTGTTTAGATATCGATTATTGGATATTTGATTCGATTAAATCCGAATACCGATTCATTCATCCCCCGATTATGTATAACCGATATAAACTTTTGCTCGTGTAATACTCTTTTACAATTATACTCGAATTATTGATATTAGCCTCCATCCTTTATTGATGTAACGAGGTAATCGAGGTATCGCATAAATGGTTAAACAAATGCGGGGATATTAAAAGTTAATTCCTCGATTAAATTGTATCGATGGAAAAAGGAAAGAAAAAATCGTTTCGATATAGTATAGAGCAAAATTTGCATCTTATTTGCATACCGTGCGTCTTACGTCACCCAATCTGGCACCACGAATACCATAATTCTCGTAACCGCGCGACACTCGTCCCCTTCCTCTCGACGACTGGGGAAGTGCTAAACCGCGAAACGTCGCGAAATAATTGTCGTTGCGGATTCGCCGCCGTCCTCAGACCCGTCAATTATATCGCGTCCCACCAACAAATTTTCCTCCATTCCTTCTTTACCTTTTCTCTGCCTGTCCATCATCGTTGGCCACCCGTCTTTAACGAAGCGGCAACACTTTTCGAGCTTCTCTCCCTTTCGAATTTATACGAATTTATATTTCTTCCCTGTGGAAAAAAAACAAACGATGCGGATTTAAGATTTGAAACGTAAACGTTTCAATTTAAAACGGAACGATCGAGGATCCTCGAATAAATAACGTGGGATGGAGGAAAATTTGTCGCTTTATTTCGCGTGGCTCGATCGCGAATCGGTTAAAATTCGACGGCATTGTGCGCTGGAACAACTTTGACCAGATTGGCCAGATCGTTCGGGCAACATTCCAATCTTTTCGAAACTAATTACAGTCGCGGAAATTCATATTGATCTCGCCTCCCCTCCCCTCCCTCCCTCCCTCCCCCCTATAGTGTCGATTAATTAAATAACGCGATCGCTAATTTTCTACCTCGAGGCTCCATCGTCGCGATATCGACGATATGAAATAATAATTTGGAACGGGGAAATTTTCTCACAACGACAGCCGGTAATCTCGATCGTAATATTTCCATTTCAATGTTTGCGGCCCGGCTATTCATTTCGCGTTACGTGTACATTTCCAATAATTAAACTTCTCATTATCCCCCTTCTTTCTGCTTCATTTTCGAAGCGTCGTGTTTATCGGTAACCGGTGCTTTCCGCGTCATTTAACAAACAGAATGGATAATTAACGCGACATAATCGAGTTTAAAAATCATTTAACCCCTCTTTTTTGCGGTTGTTTCGATCGAGAATTTTGTCGGAAACAAATTCAAATTTATCGTCCCCACGTGGTGGACGAGTCGAGTCGAAACGCGGAAGCGAGAGGAGGAGACGGTTGAAAAATTCAAGGACCGATTCTGTGGACGGAATAAAAATTTCAAGCGGCCGCCAGACGAGGAAGATCTCGGTTCGAAACAACGAGCGGTTGTGCTCGATAATCGATCGAACGAATCCTTCTCTCTCGCTCGTCCGTTGTTTTTGATCCAACGCTGTGTTGCGAGATCGAGCCATTCCCCCGTGTTTACGTTGACACCTTGTATTCTTTCGTCGTAATTCTTTTATTAACCAGCCGTTCATTCAATTACGTCGGGGAAAAGATGCGTCCCGCGGAACATTTTATTATTCGCTTTATCTGGCTTGGATAATAATAATATATTGATTGCTCGTTCCTGCTTCGTTTTATTGCATCGTTAAAAACCAACGTGAAAGACGATATTGACGAGGGAAAGGATTAAAACGAAACGACCGATTTTTATAAAATCGTGTTTTTGCAATCAAACAAATCCGAGAGAGGCAATTGACAAGTGACAAAATATACGATATAATCCTACTAGTGTAATTGCGAAGAGGAACAATTAAAACGATCCCCCCTTCTCCGTGAGATACGAGAGAACGTTAGAACTCGTTCCACGAGCTTTCAAATATTTCTCGGTAAACACGAAACATCGTGACTAATCCTTTTACGTAAACGTAGACCGCGCGAAGGTAAAACGATCGCCGTGCGTATCCATCTATTTCCGCTTGGTCGTCGCTCCTTGTTCCAGCTCTAATTACGCCCCCCTCCGATATCTCGAACGTTAATGCTTTCTAATCCCCCCGTTCTGGACACGGTGCACACACGTGTTCTTTTGTCTCTCCGTATTGTGAACGGAGCAAAAAAAAGGAGAAAAAAAAAAAAAAAAAAAGAAAAATCCGCGATCTCGCAACCTCGATTATCCGCGATACGCGAGATAACCCGCTCAACGAGGGAAAAGTTAGTTTTTCGAAGGGGACGGGAGAGGAATTGGGGCCGCATCCGTTTTTATTTGGTACGCGTTAACCGGCTTCCCCGGAGGCTGGAATAATTTGGCTGGGATCGTTTTTGTTTCGAATTCGAAAAAAAAAAAAGAAAAAAAAAAGATGGCGGGCTCCCGAAATTGGAGAGCGTGTTTACGGAAACGCGCGGGAGTGAAACGAATTTTCGTTTCGTACAATTAACGCGCGCGAGAGAGAAACAACAGGGAGATTTCTCTCGGGTGCGGAATTCGTGGCTCGCTAATTGGCTGCCTGCCTGCTTCTTGCTCGTCGTCCGGTCACCCTTTAAATGTCACGACCACGAGCTATACGATTCTTGCTCGAGCTCGTGTATTCGATAATTTCGTCGGTCATATCGCGTTACATATTACATATTATTTCCGCGACGATTGCAGGAAACGGTATAATATTCGAAGTGGAAGGTGACGCGTGGCCGGATAACATCCGACGAGGGCGGCGCGCCGTTTAACCTGATTGCGCTCTTGGTTACGAAACGATTACGTAAGGTGATCGTAACGTGACGGTGAATGCGACCAGGTGGGTTTATTGTTCCGTTGTCGAAGGATATAAACGGATTCGCGCACTTCCCTCTGTGAAAATGCGCGGGTGACGCAACGCGAAAATACCTCGCCCATTTACCCCCCCCCTCGACGCGTGGAATTCGCAAGGTGTGTACCGCGTAAACACAGATCTCCCACGATGACGTAACGTAGAAATTTTCATCCAGTTCGTTCGCGGAAGCGGCCGAGCGGAAAGGAGAGTGTACGACGAGTGTAGGACGAGCGAAACCTACGAGTTGAACCACGTATTATTCGTATACACGTCGAAGGATCCGATCGAAGGTTAAATTTGGGAGAAAATTTGGCGATCGAGCGCGGAATTTCAATGATCAAAATCGATTAATTGTGGTGGCGGTTAACCTTTTTTCGTTTATCGTTAATTGGATCGCTCGTTTCCATCCCATTCGAGACAATTAATTTTTTATCGATCGACAATAAATAATGCAAAAATGCAGTTGCGATCCATTTTGCGACCAACGGCTATAGATAGATATATTTAGATGGGAAACGAATTTGGAAGATATATTTCGAGGTCGATACTTGGATCGATTCGATAAAAAACGAAGCTGTTTCGAACAATGCGGGCAAGAAGTGAGAAATCGTCGAGGTTAATGGTAACGCGATTCGGCCCAGATATGATTTCACGCGGGAGGAATGCGGCCTCTATCAATCTCCGCCGAAGTCGGATCGCAAAGAACTAGTCTAAACCCGTTCCAGAGGCGAGTGTCCCGAATGCTTGTCGAGCGACGACGTTTCGAAAGAACTTTGCCAGCCGGCCCCCCGCGAATCCCGATAATATTCCCCGACACTTGGTCAATTTGAGCGGGGAGGAAGTTGGCGGGGTTTCGGAGGCAAATATCGGGGACGAAGATGACGAAACTGTAGAACCACGGGGCGGACGATCGTGAAACTTTGACAACGATCGGGACAGAACCCACTTTGGATGTGTAGAAGTTTGCCAGACCGTGGTGGACACGGTAGAATTGCTCCGGGTTCGGGCAAATTTCGGACAAACTGAACTGAACGGGATTGGATCGATATCCGTTTAACCGGATATCTTTTCTCTTCGATCGATCGAGCATTCCATGTTTCTATAAAATTCGCTATCCGCTCGATTATCGTCTACTTATCTTTCTACGAAAACGATTCAAGACTAGGAGGGATGATTTGTTTTCTTTGAAACGCGTCACTTCTTTGATTGAATATTCGATCGTTTTTCGATCCAGAAGCGATCCCGACTGAGTTCTACCTGATTCGACTAAGAGATTCTATCGACGTTTCGCGTTGTCCCTTGAATTTTGATCACGCCACGTGTCTGTACGAACTGTAGAAATATTTAAATTCGTTTCGAAATAGATTAGAGAGAAAGAGGGATAGGATTCCTCTTCCAAATCATTAATCGATGAAATTCGTATTTCCCTCGTTCTCTCGGTGTGTACATATATATATTTGGTCGGTCGATTCTCGAGCAATTGGCGAGTAATTGAAACGCACGGCGCGCGCACGAACTTTATTAAACTCGAACGGCAATGAAACTTTACACGCGGCGTTTATTCTCTTTAAAACGATCGGAGAGAAAGTTCTCTCATCGTTTCGTCGAGACGAAATTCGGGAAGCAAAGTGTCGTGGAAACCGGAATAAAATCTTTAAAATTCTTCCCCCCCCCCCTCTGTAAAACCGGAATAACTTCCGTGTTTATCGATCGAACGTCGCTTACGCAAATCTTGCTTACGTTTTCTTCCATCGATTCTTCACTTTTCCGCGGAAAACGGGTTGGAGGCGATCTCTGTGAATTATTAACGGCAGATAATATTTTTAGAAAAATTTTGGTCGTTTTTTTTTTTTTTCTCAAGCAGAAGCGGATTAATTAAAGAGAGGAGAAAAAGTATAACTCGAATTGGTTAATTCGGAAGGAAACAAAGTACGGGAACGAAGAGAGCATTAGATTCCAGGCGGAAAGCACTCGGTGGAAATTGCACTTGTAACCAAAATATATCGAGACGCTTCACGGTTTTATTTCGAGATAGCGGAGAATAGAAGAGAAAAACTGGAGGCGAAATCAAAGGGCAGCAACGTTCAATTTCAAAGTCGTCATCGTGGTAATTATGCCTCGCGGCCATTGCGTAATTAGCGCTTTTTATCCCGTCGAACGTAAAACGCATTTTATGGACGATATTAACCGTAATGGATTCTCGGAGGGTAGTAAAAGAGGATCGATCGTCCATAGACTTTATCGATACTCTCCCATCTTCTTTCGATCCCCCTCTTCCACGCACGAAAAACCGTATTTCAATTTCAGTTTCACTCGAGATAACGGCCAAGATTTATATATTAAAAACGGCGAGTGAATAATTTCCTTTTCCTTAATAATTAGTCCTTATTCGCTACGACGTAAATTTAGAGAATTACGGTGGAGGTTGAGGGGTGGGGGAGGAGACTTTATTACGGTGGTCGTTTGTCAGTTTATCGGGTTGGCCGTGACAACTAGGCAAATTAGCGATTGTTGGGGCAAAATTTGGTTCGCGCGGCGATCTCGTTTGACACAGCCGTGAACGAAAAACTCTTTCGTTTCCCCATTGAATTCTCTTTCGACTAATGAGAGTTTCATCCGCTCATCGGATTCCGCGTGACAAATGGTCCTTCCCTTCGCCAGTGCAAACTTGCTTCATTAAAACGGCTGCATTAATTTGTCACAGATTCGCGAGCTCCAATCTCTTGAATTTCCGTCTGGGATTATGTCAAAGAGAAACCTCTCCCCCTCCTCTTCGGTGAATATATATATATATATCTACCTACCTTAATTTTCTACCTTCTATTTATTCTTGAGGAAACATCCGTTGCGTCCCTTGAGAAAATTTCGCTTTATCGCAAAGAGTAAAAAAAAAAGTCATAGGATAAATTACGCGAAACTTTTATGAAATATTATCGCGGTTCGAGTCGATTTTTCACCCCAACCTTGGAAAGAAAAAAAGATAGAAAGGGAAAGTTTATCTCTTATCAAAGATGGATCTTCGCCTGATGGAAGTAAAAAGTTTCCAGTCCGACGAAACGAACGAGTTTAAAAAATGAATTTATCTCAATAAATCTCGAGAAAATCTTTAAGAATCCTTTCGCCCGTCCAACGATTCTCTCTCTCTCTCTCTCTCTCGTTAAACGTCGCGACGCCAGGTGAAACGATCGTTTCGTTCGAGAGATCGAGGCATCGACTTGCGAATCGAGCAGGCGATCAGCTGATTCAGGAGATGGCGCAGGTAACTCGTTTCACCTGTCTCCTCTTCTTCCCTTTCTTGTTCGTTCGAAAAGATGGATCGTGATTAGGCCGACCTTTCGATAGTTGACCGGCCTGGAAAAGGTAAATCCTGGCTTCAGGTGAGCAAACAGGTGCATTCGACCAGGGGATCAGGTGACGCGAGAGATCGCGTTTCGAACCGGTTCCTCGGCTCGCTGGAATCTCAGGTGCGCGATAAGTACTCGAGATCGAATGGAGATGGTTCTTCGTTCTAAAGATGTTCCCTCATCTATATTTTTCACGCTCGATCCTTCTTTATTTATAGAACGCGTTATTACTCAATTATTAACCCATTTTTCCAATTTCATCTGTATATATTTACATAATTTAAAACATTAACGTAACCAGATTAATTAAAAATGATGATTCCTAGCTCGGGTGAAATTACATTACCGGATAATAAATTAATTATTTTGGTTTATAATTGCGTTATAAACTCGCTTGATTTTTCTTTTCTCTCTCTCTCTCTCTCTCTCTCTCTCTCTCTCTCTCAACGCCTCGACCCTCCGTAATTAATATTATTATTATAATACGGTATGCATTATGAAATTTACATATACATATTTCACGACACGCGTTTTCTCTCACTTTAGATTAAAATCTCTTCCGCGATCTTTTCGACGAAATTCAAATTTACACGTTTAATTTAGCGTAGAATATTCGTGTTGCGATGCGAACACGAACGGAGAACGATTCGAGCGATTCGAGCGAGCATTCCCCTAAGAGGGGGAAAGAAAAGTAAGTGGAAGATTGGCGATCCTCCTTCTCGCTTGTTGTCCTGGTATCGAACACCTGTTCGCGCACCTGAATCACCTGGAACGTGAATTTATCTGCGCACACGGGGTCACTCGCGTCGAGAGTCCTCCTTGCGATCTTTACCGCTCTGGTAGAAGAGCTGTCGTTTTGTTTTAACCCTTTCAAACCTATGACTTCCCTTTCTAAGAACAATCCTCCCGATCCCGAACGGGACAAAACGCGAATTAATTACGCATTCTTCCTTCTCCTCTCCTCGATCCAAGCCAGAGATATGTACATGTATATTATTTTTCGAAAATAAGTTTTCTCCTAAAATTTATTATCTTTTAGAAATCTGTGCTAATTTTTCGTATATATGTATATACGGTTTCTCGAATAGATTAAAATTTTGTGTTTATTCGGCTTAAAACATATATTTAAATTTCTAGGTAAATGATGATCGGTATTAAAATATTTAGATAGGAAGAAAGGATATCTGTTGTTTAAACACGAAGATACGTTATTACTTTAACATTCAATTTGATGGTCGTGTTGTGCTCATTTACATGCGTATTTAGAGAAGACAAAACAAAATTTCTACGTGCCGATCGATCAGCGAGGAATCGTTGTTGCGTATATTTAAAAAACGTTGAAATATTGTTGTGTTTATTAAACCGACTGTTTAAAATTCCCAAGAGTCGTAAAATGGTGTACGTATAATATTTTTGAAACGAGAGATACGTTTTTTATTTACAAGACACACATTGGACGTATCGTTCGGTCGTCAATTCAGGTATATCGGCCGATTCCGTATGTCAGGAGAGCAGGAAATGCAGGTAGAGAACATCGATCGCGTTCCACCTGAGGCGAGTGCAACGTGCAACGTGTCTTGGTGCACTCGACTCTGCGAATATCGTTGTAGTGCATCTCGGACTAGGACAGTATACCTCGACCACTCGTCGTTACAGTTTTGTCGTTTGCGCGTGTTCCCGAGATCCAGGGGAAATCCAAGGGAAAATGGGGTAAAAAGTTTCTTTTTTTTTTTTTTTTTTGAACTTATCAAAGTTGAAACGAGCGAATGATTCATCGCAATACGATTTCCGTCGGAGGATAATATTTATGGCGCTTTCCGATGATAATTAGATTCTCATTTTTATACACTCTTCTATATTATTATACGATGCGATTTTTCACGCTTCGGGGAGCTGACACTTTGCAAACAGGAACGACCCGATATTTATGATCCATTGCATTCCATTCTCGATAAAAAAAAAAAAGGGAATAATAAAGAGGATTCAGGAAACAGCGGAGACGATTTTAAAACTCTTTCGATTTCAAATGGACTTTCTATGGAAAAATTTCCTCGATCGTTTCGCCAAGATTCATTTCATCTTCTCAAAAATTAAAATTCGAGTCGAAAGTTGGATGATAACGTTACGACGAACGTTGATTTATTTTTATGGAATCGGGATGATAATTAGTTTCCACGTAATAAACTAAGAGGGTTAACGAAGCTACGAAATTTATTTCGCGAATGTTGTCAGTCCAGAAGAAAATGGACTATCGATCGCGTGGAATCGCAAACGGGGACACGAGTGACAAAACTGGCGCAAAAGGTGTCCTCTCTCAAACTTCTTTTCTTTCAAAAAAAAAAAAAAAAAAAAAAAAACGATATTAATCTCGCGTTTAATCGATTCGAAGCGAGCAAGATTCGCGTTTCGAATGGTAAAAAAGATTAAAAGTGAGTCTCGACGCGGCCAAACGCCCGTTCCCGAATAACGATAAAAGTTTGGAGAGATTTGCATTTGTCCCAATTTCGCGGAATACGAAAGTGGCGAATCCATCGTGTTAATTCAACGTTTCGCGAATAAACCGAGCAACGTAACGTTCGAGCTTTTCTCCACGATTCGGACATTTCAGTTCGCAACGTTGTCTGGCTTTGTCTGTCGACAAAGCGAAAATTTGTACGCGTTTCGATTTTCACTTACGTACGTCTTTTATTCGGCGCGAATATCGAGAAAGAAAAAATAGCGCGCCGATCCACGTATGGACGAATTATTCGCGCTCGTTCGTTCGCATTAAATAATACACCGGCTTTATTGATTTCCCGTCAATAAACGCGTTCCCGTTCGGAAACGATAACATAGACGAGAACATAGACGGAAACAAAAGCTTTAACGATTCTCCGCGTCGTCTACTCGTAACGATAGAATACGATATTTTTGTATCGTTATATAATAAATTCTTTTAAATTCTTTCGTCGAACGCGATCACGCGATCGAGTAGAGTAAGTTCTCGTGCCGCTCCCTCGAACGTTTGGAAATTCACAAACTCTCTTAAATTACCTACATACGTGCGTACACAGTGATGGTGGCGTGCGAGAGAAAAGGCGGAAAGTAAGACTCGGTCGACGTCCACCGATCTCTTGTTAACCTGTTACCTCCTCGTGCGGTTTACCCCTACCATGGACGCGGACGGTTGGAAACAAACGGCGGCAAGAGGAGAAGGAAGGAAGGAAGGAAGGAAGGGATGGAGGAGCGATGGGAGGTGGGGAACCGCGACCTTACACCTTGGCCGCCCCACAGGTGCGACATCCTTCCATATCTGGTACCCTGTTCGCCCACGCTCGTGGAATTTACCTGAAAAGGAAATCCGAGCTTCCTTTACCTGCTCACGCGCGTTGTACGTGTGCTCGTCACGCGGCGAGAACATTGACGCGCCACTCCTCCTCGTTGCCTCTCGTGCTCCCCTGGTATTCCCGACTCGTGCAAATCATCCAGACATCGCGTGGATCGGGCTACAGCTACGAAACTTTCGCCGTTTCGTTCGCCTTTCGAGTTCGGAGTGGGGAAGCTACGGGAAAATGTTAGTTGAGAGGGGTATGGGACGAGGAGTCTCGTCGTAACGAGTCAATTTGAACGATTATCGATCCAATCTTTTTGTACCTGGTAACGATGGAGATTGTTTGCAAGTTTTCGATATTTATCGCGACGTTCTATATTCCGAGCGGAGAAAAAATAATTTTCGATTTACTTTCGATTCCGAATGTATCTGAAAAATCGTAACGTTATCCTTTGCCCGATTTCAAATAATTATTCACAATATATCTATGTATACATAGATATATAAATATGAAATACAAAGAAATTAGGGAATTAAAATGGAATGTACGCGCGTATGCTTCGACAAAGCATGGAATTTGGGTGGGAGGGGAATCGTAGAGGCACGAACGAAAGCTTGGAAGATGAAGGTGGGAGGTGTGGGCGTTGGACCAGGTAAAAGGCTGCACCTCTGATTCCCAGGCGAGCAGCAGATGGAAGAATCAGCTTGATTGCAGGCGCAGGTTGCATCGACGCTAAAAGCAATCGCGTGTAACGCCCACCAATATCCCACTATCATCTCCAAAGAAATGATCATCGATGTAATAAACCTCGATATTCGTGGTTCCCTCGCGTTCCAATCGTGTCACGAATCGCTCCAATGCGTAAAATTTGATTCGACGTAATCGTTACTTTCATCGATTTTGTCATCCCTTTTCTTTTAGAAATATAACGAATCCTTTTCGGTAAAATGAAATTCAGAAATCTAATTATTATTATTTAGAAATAACGATCCCGTCTTTCCCGTATCCACTTTCGCTCTTTTCTTTTTCTATCGTATTATTCATCGATATCTACGACGTAATGTAAGCGTTGTCGAGTGTTTCTTAAAATTTGGACAACAACGTTATTCTTTCTTCCGAAAACCAAGCTACTCGAGGGCAGTCATACAGCATCGATTAACATTCATCGGACGACCGCGGACGCCTGCGTAATAATCCGTAAGGGTTGGTCACGCAGGTGCAAAACGTAACGCGTTGCCAGACGATCGACGTGCGCAGAGTCGCTGGTTATTGGTATCGCGTTAACCGGCTAGCAGAAACGCCTCGAAGCTCTTCCGCGAGCGAGAACAAAGTCGTTCCACTTTCCTCGTTGCGGGGATCCAGTCCGAAGGACGAATCCTGCCGACAAAAACGTCTTTGACGACCAACTAATTATCATTCGGAAATGTGGCGATCGATCATCGAGCAATTATCGGAGCTTTGGTATCTTTTTTTCGAGATCGATGTCCGCGATACTTTTGAATAAATTGGTCCAATTTCGACGGTCCAATTAGTCGGTTCCTGATACGATTAATCGTCGAATGTTTTTTCTTTTTTCTTCTATTCAGTCGTGTCAAATTATTTTTAAATATTCGTTTTAAGATTGCTCGAGTATCCTCGAGTTACGACGGATTACGGTCGATCGGAGTGTCGTTAAAACGTTGTTTTTCTCTCGTATGTCGGCCACCTCGCGCCACGGATGGAACGAGGTTGCGGTAGCGTGCAACACTCGCCATATAAGAGGATATCATGAGAACGAGAAAGTGATCCTTATGTTATGCAAAAAACCCTGACATTCCGATACACGGAACGTTCTCACCGCGTGCTCACCGATTATTTCGTGTTCCTGCGAGTTAAACGACCGACCATCCCGCGGTTTTACGCGCGGATTCGATATTCGTTCGAGTCGAGGCGCGCGTTCGAACGAGAGATTCGAATTGTACGTCGAAGGTATTTATTATCGTAAATTGAAAGAGAGATGTGTCGGAGCGTTTCGTTAATTAGGATACGAGTCACGATTCAAGCAAGTACGTTCGATCGAAATAAAATAATCGACTCTCTCTCTCTCTCTCGCGCGCGCGCGCGGGTGTAAAAACGACGGTGTTGTCCAATTTCCAGGCACGCGTTCCATCGATCCCTGTAGCTCCTCCCTAAACCACGACGTTTAATTAAATTCCGCAAGCTGGAAGGCCGATCGTAATCCCGGACTAATGTACGCACGGTCTGCTTATGCTTACCATAAAGCTACCCCTAGAGAAATCCCGGCCCAGGTGAGCTCCCGGGACAGGTGTATCGATCAGTCGGTTAATTAAATGCCTCTATCCCCGCGGATTCTCCACCGCTCCTCTGATACCCTGTTACCCTCCACCGTGCTCCCTTGCCCCCGCGGTTTTTCCGCTCAAACTCTCGAGGCGAGAGTGGATTTTCATCGATCAACAGGTGGCTTTTAGCCCTTACACTCCTACCTTTTTTCCCTTCCTTCCCTCTTCGCTCGCTCTCCACCGCGCTTTTTGAGATCGAGAGGATCCATCGATCCTTCCTTTTTCCCGCGTAAATTCCGTCCTTTTTTCGGAATCGCGCGCAACGAAACTTAATTCTCTGCGGTTGCGGTTGATCGTTTCGAGGTTCCACTCGCTTCGTTAAATTCGCTTTTCGAACAGGTTTCGTTTACGCCGATTAAAATTTCACCGAAGGCGAGAGATTGGCCACGGATGGATCCGCGCCTATTAACCGCCGAGACGAGTACACTTTTCTTTCGTACGTGAATTTTGAAAGGTTCGTAAATATTTCACCTCGCAATCGCTACTTTTATTCGCCTTTCAACCTTTCGTTTTTGATTCGCTTTCGCGTCGAAGCATTTTCGCTTCGTTCGCGGTAGTTAACCGATCGGGGCAGGGAACACTGTCGTGTAAATATAGATATATAATGAGATATTAAACAGGTGGGGAGGCGTAATGAAATTTGGAATACGATTTAAATTAATCGGGGGCGTTGGCGCGGTTTAATTCATCATCTTGTCTCCTTTTGTAAAATATTAATAAGCCAGGTTGACGGCGGTGGATGAACGACAGCCCCTGGATTTAATATCCGGAACCGATTGGAAAACATCGAGTCCCGACAGTTGCGCGGCTCGGAAATCGAGCGAACGTTTTCACGAGTAATTATTCGGCCGGGTGATCGACAGAGGCGGGATAATTGGATGCGATTCGATTAAAGTTGGGGCTACAGAATCGAGGGGTCACGAATTATCAAAACTGGGATCCAAAGTTGCACCAATCCCCGTCTAATTATCCAACGAGAAATCGATAGTTTCACGTCCGCGAAAGATCGTTCGTTCCAACGTTTTCCAATAAAGCGGATGGGAAAGAAAAGCTCGGAGCGGATTCCCAGGGAAACATTCGGTTCGGAATTCGGAAGGATCTCCGACATTTTTCAGAATCATTTCCATACGAAAACGCGTTCTCGATACGCGAGACTTTTCTCGGAGAGAGCCATCCACGGATGAGAAGAAAAATACGCGTTCGGTATTACCTTGTTTCCTCACCCGTCACGTTCGAATCTCGCCACGTCGACGAGAACGCGTTTGCTCCCCCGTTCGCGGTCTATTTGCGAAGGGAAACGGAAAATGGATAAAATATCGGCCACGTTCAACCCGTTTTCCGCTCCTTTCTTACCTGCCCTCTCACCCCTCTTTTTTCCATTATCCCGCCAGCCTCGTAAGTACACGTCGACGCGGCCTCTTTCGACCATCTCGGCCTCCGCGCTCTTCCGAACAATTCCAGACGATCCTTCTATTAGAAGAATTGAGAAAGAAAGAGAAATAGATTGATCTTGGGAATGAGATTTTTTTTTTTTTTTTCTTACCAAAGGATTAAAGAGTTAGAGAGTTGGAGTTAACAGCGACAACTCCTTAATCGCGTGAAATAGAGAGATGTAACGAATTACAAAGTATTTGAAAGAGAGAAATCAGATTTAACCTTTTGCGCTCATTTCATTTTTTTAAATATCGCTTCGCGAATAGATTCCTAAGCGTATTCTTACGAAGCGTGGAATAATATACCATCGAATTAGGTTAGATTTTTCTATCTGAAATTAGATCGTGATCGTGAACTATGTTTTCGGCGTTAGTTCGAGTTTGACGATCGATCGAAATATTATTTTCAAAGTTTCTGAATTTTGCAAGCATGGAATACGAGTCAATAAAGACGAGTTTGATTTTGTATTCGTCAAGAAATTAACGATAGGGAGTAGGAAAAGACGCGAAACAACAATACAGACTTTGATATTCCACGCAAATTTCCTCGTACGTAAAGATACGCAAAATATCTGAAATCATTTTGAGTTAGTCAAAAAACGGAACGTTGGGTGCGTTGGCCTCGAGTGCAAAGGGTTAAACGTTTCAAATTACTTTACGAAAAAAATCACGATACGTATAATATCGAGCCAGAGTCCCAAGGATCGAAAGGAATACGATTAGTGGAGAGTTTCGTGGATTAGATTCGGCGGGTAGAGATGCAAGGTCGAGAAAGGGAGAAGGGATGGGTGTCGCTCGTTTATTACTTTCCACGTGCGCGAGGTCACAATGGGAGGCGACGATGGCGCGGGGGAGTTGGGACGAGAGCAATAAGAGCGGCGAAGTAATATCAAGACCGGAGACACACCGCGGAAAACGAAGCGACGCAACGTTCAGGTGGTTCATCTCGGTGATTCAACTTTCATCTTCTTCCGCCTCTATCCCTCCCTTTAATTCTCGCCCCGCCATTAATAATCTCCCAGCTATCGTTCCTTACCCTTCCTTATTTCTGTTTATTCCTCCCCTCTCTCGAGACGCGAGATTCTCAAAGTTCGTTTGGCTGGAAACACGGATTACCGATCGAGTGTCGCGCATTATTATCGGGCGAGTTTGGAAAACGGCCATCTCGAAAATCGAAACGAAACGCGTCTGTGCGCGTTGGAAACGTCTTGCTGGAAGCGATTACGAGAGCGGGGACAACGTGACCGGAATACTCGTGCAAGTATATAACGCGATTAGCAAAGTTTACCGAAACGTAGCCGCCAAAGGCTGAAACTTTCCGAAATGATTTCATTAGTGGCGAGGTTAATTCGGGGACAATGCCTCGCATCTTAATCGAATATTCTGGCTCGGACGAGGTGTCCGACGATCGATTTAATGATGTTTCGCGTCGTAGACGAAAAACAACAGGCTCGTCTCTTCGTTTCGAAAACGATATCGAAAACGGGAAAGGAGGGATCCCTTCGCGTACAAATATCGTTAACGAGGTTCGCAAAGTTTCGGATGGAAGCGAATTTCTCGGCGGCTTTAATCTCTGGAGAAGCTACTTGGGGACCGAGTTTGCTTGGGCTTTTCTTGCGGGAATCTTGCCGCCCTTCTCCCTGTTCCGTGACGAACAGCCCTAATTATCACTCGGCCGGTTGTGGCCGGAAATTCCCTCGCAAATCCTTCTATTCCCGTCAGGTCGGTTGCTCGTTTTTCCTTCGAGACGCGGAATTCCGGGTCGAACGTGTTTTTTCTCCCCTTCTTCGCGAGGAGGAAGGTTTGAGAAATGGATGCACGCGTGGAAAAGAGCCACCATCCCGTTTCGATAATCCTGGCGTTTCCGCGTGTTTGGACGAAACGATTTTTAGAATTTCTCCAGGAGGAGGAATTCGTTTGCCGCGCGAGAAATATCGTCGAATACTTTGGACGCGAATTTGCCGAGATCGCGGAGTAAGTTAGTTTCTACTATTGTCCACGATTAGTCTGGATACGGAACGCTCATCGTCGAATAGTTACAGTTGGAGGAATTTTCGAACAATTCGGTGTATCGCTGTTTCCGAACTCGCAGGAAAATACGAAGTTATCGTCTAACCTGGATCGTGACAAATCTCGTCAATTCTATTTTAACCAAAGATGTGCTCATCTTGTCAGCGGCCGCGTTTTCCGCAATTCGAGTTTGCTTTTGGAAAGAAAAATTTTCCTCGAAACAGGATGTTTATAACTTCTAAACACGTTCCCTTTTAATTACACTTATAATAACTGTTAACGCGTCTTCCTGTCTTATTTTTCATCGTTTCAAGGGATAAAATCCGTTCAAATTAATCTAAATAAAGAAATTTGAAAAATAACCAAGTACACGTCTGTTGTTGGAAAAAAGTAAATCATCTTTCTTCGGCAAGCGCTAACTTTATTCAAGGAATCTCGTGAGAAACAAACGTGATAGAAAGAAAATATCGATGCTACGTTTCCAGAGAAAGTGGTATCGTACGATACGCGAAAGAGGTATCGATCGAGTGGAAGATCGAAATGCATCGCCGCGCTGTATCCTCGTTTCGTTCGTCCCCGATGAAAAGAGCTACGAATATTTTAGATCCGGCTAACCGTGAAACGAGATACAGCCTCGATCGATCCAACGTTGCTCGAGGATCCTCCTCAAGGTGACGTTCCACTCTCTCCAAATCCTCTTACCTCGGAGCTTCCACCACGGCCGGACCGTGTTCTCCCTTATTTCGGAAAAATGGGGAAGATCTCGTCCCGGGATATCTTCCGGGAATGGGATAAGCCTCGGTGAGAGACGTAGGCTGGCGCTGACAAAGTCGTCCATCCCTCGGACGCGATCGAACCTTTGCTCGTTCGCCCGCGAAATAACCGAGAGATAAACGCCGCCACTACTCTATTTATCATTCCCGTGGATTTCCTTTTCTCCCGCTATATTCGAAACGAATACGATTCTCTTCTCGAACGGATAGTGCAAAGTTTCTTCCTCCCCGTTAATCGGTTCGAAGGAATCTGGCCACTTTACGCTCGCGTTAACTCGAGATTAGGAGACAATTTCGATTGTTAACGAGGGGCCAATCGACGATTGGCAGCGGCCAGGATCGAATCGACTCGCTTTTGATTCGTGACAGGGCGGCAGAGAGAGAGAGATATCCGTCGAACGATGGTGAATGGCGCGAAACCATTGCGGCGATCGATCGCTATACAGGCCAGCAGGATCGTAGTCCATTTCGCGTTAATACCAACATCTGTTGCCGGTGCGGAGAGTCACAGCGCGCGAATTGTAGGCCGCTTTTGTTTGCCGGGGCGGGAATAGCAGCGCGACATTGTCGGGGATAATGCTCCATTGTTCGAAACGATCCACGCGAGTATCGATCGAGGAAAAACTTTGACTGCCGAATTCGAGCGCGTAAAATCGGACGCTGTGGAGAGGAGAAGGTTGGAAAAGTGGAACGTTGCAATTAATCGATGTATCTGCTTGCAGGTCGAAATGGGAAGGTGCGGCTTCGTCCTGTGGTTGGTCCTCGCTTGCCTCACCAGCGACGCGTTGCAACAGTACAGGGAAAAGAACATAAGTGAGTGACGTCGCCTCTTTCTTACCGAAATTTCCTTCGATAATAATTCACGGTTCGACGCGCGAATTTAAAGCGGAAAAGAAGAGTCGCTCGGGTCGATGAAACGAACGGGAAGAGGAGAGCCGCGCGTGTCTTCTCGCCAAATAAAAGTTACGACGTTCCCTCCTCGAGTCGTTACCAAAAATTAGCTTCTCGAGATCGTGAAATTCAATCCCGATTCCAATCTAGCGCCTCGAGCGAACGAGCTCGTTACGTGGAATTTTCTAATCTGAAATTTTTTTATACCTCGGCCCTTTTTTTAGAAACTTATTTTTCGCCTTCTGAATTATTCATCGTCCGTGTATTACCGATGTTTTTTAACGAACCGTGTGATATCTCGTTATCGATTCAACTTTCGTACAAGTATTTTCCACCGGGTAAAACGTCTTTCGAATACCTTATGCATTCCGGATAGGGGATATTTATAAATTTCTCTTCTCGTCCCTTGTTCGGAAGAAGTAATTTTAAAAAAATTGTCCTCCACGTAGATCGTATGTCCGATTTTAAAAAATATTCTTCTTTTTAAAAAAAAAAAAAAAGGAAGAGAAAGTCACGCATTTCGAATCGATCGTTTATCGGCTCGAGCATCCTTTTCTCCGTTATGACAACGCGTAAGAAGCGAAAAAAAAAAAAAAATAGGAAACGCGACAAAAAAATCCAACGTCGTATTTCTTTCCCTTCCCTGAATCGCATTCCCTTGCCGGTGGCATTGGAAAAAGGACGAAAAAAGGGAGATGGCGCAGTACGCCATAACTATAAATCCGCTGGAAACGAACGTCCCGAAAAATCACGAGAACTTTTGCCCCGTTCGTCCTCTGCCCTCCGAATACGAATGAATTTACAATTATCATCCATCGACAAACGCGCGGACAAATTTCCACCTCGATTAAAAAACGACGGCAAATGATTCCGAATATCGATCTTTCTTCGCTTTTGTTCGCGAGAGATTCGAAACGAGAGAAATGATCGTTCTTCCCGCGATATTTATGAACGGATATATATATATACGCGCGCACACACACATATATGGATATATATATATATATGGATGAATGGAATATGGAAAAAAGGAGAGACACGCGCATATGGGACGAGATTCTCTATCCGTTCGATAAACTCGACGCATCGAAATCAAGGGGGTGAAGGGAGGGGGGGAGGGGCCTTTGGAATTCAAGGGAGGAACTCGAAAGCAGCCGACGAATACCCCCGGTGATATTGGGAGCAGATTGGAAGCGAAGAATCCGCGGCGAGATTGAAAAGTTCACTCCCGATTCCCGGTGCCGGCTTTTACCGCGGACAAGACGGTGGGATGGCAAAAAGGGCAAATTAAGCGCGGCCACGTAAGCGGAAAAACCAACCCTGTCGCTCTCAAAGCGCCTCTCCGTTTCTCCCTGCTCCTTCTATTTTTCAAACTTTTCCTTCGTTTTTAAAATATCCAGGCTGCTAGATTTTCTCTTCGAGTCGAAAAGAAGTTCGATGTTTAAAATGAAATTATTCGTTTCGAATTTTTCTCCATCGAATCGGCTACTTCTTCTTGGGGAATGAACGTGTAAAAAAGAATTCTCGAGATTCCGGATGTAAAAAAAAAAAAGTAAAAGTAGCGAATGTATTCTCTCGAGAAAATATGGAACGGGGCATAAACTGAAACTCGTCGAGAAAATTCTTTTCCCGATATCAAAGAACCGAGTAGAACAATCGTATTTTTCAATCGGAAAAGACGGATATTATTTTCCAGCTAAATGATCTTGGAGAATTCGTTCGCTCGAAATCGTATTACGTATTAAGAAGATGTATACCAAATAATAAAGCAGATGTTTTTCCTGATCGAAGAGTAACGAGAAAGGATGGGAAAAGGAATAATTGATTTAATTCGATATGGAAATTGTTTTCGTTGCGACAAACGTTACGCGTGAATTTCGATCTTTTCCAACCAGCTCTTCTCTATTTATCTATTTATTTAGCGGTGCGCCGCGATAATCCTTCCATTGAAATGAAAATCGGCGCGGGAACGGTGGATATCTTTTGTGCCTTTGCCACCAGACATGGAATAATCGTATTACTTGGAAACGGTTTAAATGCCGCGTTAGTTTGTCCGTTAAACGAGCAATAACGTTATCAATTACTCTACAACGAACTAATCTTCGATTTTGATATTTACGGTACGGATATAGATTACGGAATGATTATAAATTTTCTCTAAAGTTTGGAAATATTTCGCAGAACGATAGAACGAAAAAACGGTAGAAAAAAAAAAGAAAAGAAAAAAAGAAAAAAAAGACACGGCTGTTAAATTACCATAATCCTTACGAAATTTTATCATAGAAATAATAGAACGACATTCCGCGCGACCAATAAAATAATTTAATGGACGTCGTTAAAGTTATAATTCGAATAAACGAATTCTCGACTCTCTCTCGTTTTTTCTCTCGCATTCCTCGATATTTAATAATACGGGAGAGGAGAGGGGCGGGCTATTACTAATAATCGATATTTTTGTTATCGTGAAAGTCATTTAATTGTTACCGATTAAATATAGCGGTTGTAATCCCCGGACGCGCAAGATACAATGGTTCCTTCGCGTATATATCATCAACCTGTTCCAACGTAATCCCACGTAAGATAACTCCGGTTCTATCGAGGCCCCTGAAAATCCGATAACCGCGAGCAAACTCTAGAAACCTCAAGATCGTAGCGTGGACCCAGAGATATCTCGGGGTCATCGGGATCGCAAAGATCCCCGGAATCTTCCAACCCTCCCCGGACATTCGCCAAATTCTTGACATCATCCGGAATCCGCCAGACGTCCGATTACACCTAAATTCCACTAACGCACTCTCCTCCTCTCGGATATCCCGATCCTTCTCGACTATTTTCAAAATTTCGTTTCGACGCGACTCGGCCGAGCATTTTCGATCGATCGAAGGGAGTCGGAGAGGGGGGAAAAAAGACGAATCGGCGAATAACGTTCCCCACCCTCCATTAATTTATGCGCATACGGAGTAAATGAAGGGATGGAGGAAACGGCAACATCTGTCGCGCGCCACGGAGCTTTGTGTACACCGCTTAATTGGTAATTAGCTGGCGTATTTAACGTGAGCAGCGGCGAACAATTGGTCCCCGTATTCTCTTTCCAAATTCGTTTAACAAACGAATCGCAATCCCGATGATTACCGACCCTGCCCGACGAGCCAACGCTCTGATTGCCGTTTCATTCGCCCATCCTGCGCGCGTCGATTAACCTTTTTGCTCCAATAAAAATTACCTCTCTTCTCTCTCTCTCTCTCTCTCATCTGTATTCGTCGTGTATTTCGGTTTTCTTCGGTTTAGTCTTATTATACGACAAACGAGAAGGAGAATTTGTAAGAAAGGATGGCGAGAGATATCTTCACCGGTGCGGTTTAATTGTAACGATCAACGTCAAAGAAATGGAACGTGACGGATACGCGAGATATCCCCGGCGAGATGTCGCTCCGGATTTGCATACAATGCGCCGCGATGCATCGGCCCTTCCTTTTTTTCTTTCTCTCTCTCTCTCTCTCTCTCTCTCTCTCTCTCTCTCGCTCTCTCTTTCGTTCGAACGAGGCGGACGGAGCGTTCGTAAATCGTATCTCGAGATAGACTCGGACCACCGTAAACGGCACAATCTTATCTCGCTCAGTCACGCGTCGGCCAGTTTTGCAACATAATTGCCACGGCCTCTTTCCAACCTTTCTGCCCTTTTTTCTTCTTTTCTTTTTGCCTCGCGAGAAAGGAGACGGAGCGATTCCTTTCGATCGAAAAGAGAAATTGGAATTCCAGTTGGAATTCTAATTCGCTCGCGATAGTTGTAGGAGAATGTGACGGTTTCGAGAGAGGAAGAAAAATGAAGCGTCAAAATTTATCACGGTTGTCCACTATTATCCGTATACACGCGACTCGATACTCGTGTTAACCGAATTGCAGCAAAAAGGGCAAAGATAAATGACAAAGCGATCGTAGCCCATCACTGTTCCCCGAAATTTCTTTTCTTTTTAAAATTTCCTCGCTTTTTTGCTTTCTTTTCTTCTTCTTCTTCTTCTTCAACGCCACGCTCGAGAAAAATGATCAATCGCAGATACAAAGACGTTCCAATTTACGACGAGAGAAACGTGCACATCGTCGTCGCGTGTAATCGTCTTAGCGGTTGATCAACGAGGACGCGTCCTTGATTAAATTGGGATCGCGATCGAGAAAAGGCGGGGCTCTCGTGCAATCTCGCGGACGACCATCTGTCGATCTCGTTGCGAAACTCGGTGCTCGTTAAATGGAAAGGAGTCCGGTTACACTTTGGATCGCGTCCTCCGACCAGAGAAGAAACTATTTCGAAACGGTATTAATTCTCGTAATGCAGGATCGTCGAAATGTAGCGAAAGAATATAAAGTTCGGTCGAGGATAATTTGTAAAAAATCGGTAATATTTTATTCCAACGGTCGCGAATCGAAGTTTTGCTAGTAAATCGTTGTTTTGCTTCGTTACGCCGTTTTTCGTTCCAAACTTTTCTGTTCGCGTCTTTCGAGATTCTAGGGGAGGACGACGCTTCTCGAGGACTGGTTCCAATTATCTCGAGAGAGAGAGAGAGAGAGAGAGAAAAAAGAACTACCAATTAGGAAATACGATTCTCGTTCAGACTCGAACGGCCTTGCCAAGATTGCCGTATTACGCGAAATCGTGACTGGAGTTGGAAAAAAGGGGCGACCGTTGAAAGCGATGATTTACACCGTTTTTAATTGCTACGTGGAATTAACGAGCACGCGATCGAGAGGATGCGCGATGCTTTTGGCCGGAATCGAAGCGGATACTTTTCATTAGGGAAAATTAAATAGCAGTGATCTTTGTAATCCATCTCTTTCTTTTTTTTTCTCTCCGAATAAAGCTTGCTTCGATTTTTAAACGCCCTAAAACTCGATCAAACTTTGATCGAAAATTTTGGAAAAATTTTGAACCGCTTCGATAAATTGCTTCGAGAAAAATTTCTGTTCGTCGCAGCGTAACACGATCCTATTCTTTTTCTTATCGCGGGGACGATTTATCGAAATTCGAGTTAGTCGTATCCTAAAAAAAAAAGGAGAACAAAGAGGGATCGAAAAGAGGTTGAATTTGGTTCACGAGAGGGGGAGACGTGTCCTTTCTATCGGGGAAAAAGAAGAAGGAACAACAACGGGGAGAGAAATTTGACGGAGAGTTGAAACGTAACGAGCGCGTAGACGAGAGAGGAAAATGAAAAAGTTGCGATCTCGGCTGGGATAGGAGGAAGGATAGAAAAAGTTCGCCAACTGTTTTTGAAAATATTCGAGAAATTTCGTAATTGAAACTCGACGAAATGTTAAACCGACCAGTATGCGTTTACACGGATCCGCAATTTTGAAGAAAGGACGGCGAAAAGTGAAAACTTGCCAATTTCTGCAAAATTTCGAAGCGAAAAGAAAAAGAAAGGAGAACGAGAAGAAAAACGACAGAGACGAAACTGTCACCAGATTTCTTTCCATTTCGAGATATCAAGGGATGAGAAAGATTTCGCGAAGAGAAGAAGAAGATCGGAAGATTGCCAAACGCGTTCCACGATACGAGTCCGTGGGGGAACGCAATTTTTAGGGACGGAATAAGTATTAACTGCGATTAATATCTGGATGAAAAGTGGTCGGATAGAGATCCAATAGGACTCACCTCCGTCGAATTTCCTCCCCTCTAGAAAAACTCTGGGTGGACAATTTGAGATCGGAGATCTGCCAACAGGATCGTTTATGGATTCGCATTTCTCGTACGTTTTCCATCGATTCCGCGACGGAATTGGAAGAAAGTAATTATCTGTCTTCCCGCGAAAAAGTATTCTGATCTAAAAAATAAATAAGATATAAAATAATTTCGCTCCTTCTTCGCTTGAACATTTGCATTTTCCTATCCTCTTGCGCGCAATAATACACCACGCGAGTTGCGATACCGTCGTAAGAGAAGGGTTTATTCTTCGAACGCATCGGACAAACGAGCTTCCGAGGGATCTCGTAGATGAGCGCAAGACGATCATCCCTCTCGTCATCGAGGGAACCTGGTGAGTGCTTGTGATCGGGGAGAAAGAAGGAAAGAAAGAAAGAAAGAAGGGAAGGGTGAAAGGAAAGGAGTGGTAGGTACATACGCGCGAATGGGCGAAAGCTCGTTCTTATTTCCGGCGTGGTTCATTGTGCATTGTTCGTAAAATGGAAATGGAGTCGGCGGTAATTTGCGTTTGAATGAGAGACCCACCCTCTCTTCGCTTCCTTATCCTTCCCGCCTTTTTCGTCCCCCGCGTCCACGCCACTTTTTAGCCTTTTCCACTTCTTAGTCTGGCCGAGAGAGTACGATTACCCAGCATTCTCACTATCGCAAAATCTTCTTCCATTTTTTCGTTAAAAAACGCGGACACGACGAATGATGCACGTTCCATTTATATCCATTGAAAATTTCACTCGCGAAAGCAAGTTTTGAATAACTTTCGTTTCGAACGAATCGTTGTTCTTGTACGCTCGATGACGGACGAAGGTTAATTTCGGATCGATTGGAACGTTGGTGTTCAAGTTCAAAGGGACGACGATTTTTCGTTTCGTTTCGCGATTCGGTTTAATTTATGGAAAATGAGGCCGAGCGAGTGTCGATAACGGAGAAGTAGGATTTATGGAGAAAATCGATCGAACGAGGATCGAATTGATTTAGTGGCAGGTCAAAGTGTACGCGAGTTACAATGATATTTGATAGAAAAAATTTTCCAATTATATTTTAGATTTAATCGTTTTTA
This sequence comes from Apis florea, assembly GCF_048593485.1. NCBI lineage: Eukaryota > Metazoa > Arthropoda > Insecta > Hymenoptera > Apidae > Apis > Apis florea. Next base: position 260,091 of record NW_028256473.1, on the reverse strand, counting down.
GCTCGGGAGATTTGAAAAGGATAAAGAGACGAGGATAGTTTTCTTCGCGATATTATATTTCTTATATTCCATCCGATTTACTGCAAAAAAGATAATAATTGCGAAGAGGCAGGAAAATTAGTCAAGGAATAAAATTTTGTTTCTCCCAATACGAATCGAATTATTTCTAAGAAACGGAGAGATAAATTATAAGTCTTTAATATCCATTCGTTACTGTGATTTCGTTGGTTGTAACAACAATGGTTTGAAGAAGCAACTCAATTAGGAGAAAGTTAATATATAGTCAAATGGCTAGCAATTTTATCGACGTTCCACTTGTAATGTTTTCACAGTTAAATTTCACCCAAACGTTCCATCAACCAATCACGGAATATATAATAAAGATCCACAGCTAAAAGAAAAGAAAAAGAAAAGAAAAAGAAAAAAACGGAAATTTCAATCGAAGAAATCGTTATTTACGAAGGAACGTAGGAAAGTGACGTGAAACAGGATCCGCCCAATTTCTCGCCGAGCAATCATTTCGCGGAAAAGGAATAACGGGTTGCTTGTCATCGCGATGTCATCCGTTTCATTTGTTTTCTTCCGTTCGACGAAAAGGAAGAAGTTTTGCGCGTGCAAAAATTCGACAAATTGTTTCACCGCAGAAAACAAATAGAAATAGAAGTAAAAAAGAGGGAAAAAGAAATAAAATATCGAGATAAAAATCAAATGATGATTCGTACGACTCTTCTTATATCGCCATCTTAACTTAAAACGTCCATCTTTATTCGTTACTTTCAATTTTTCCACTATATTATTCTCTATATCGAATACATTTTTCCATGAAACGTGCGATCAATTGGCGACGAGAGAGACGACAAAGCAAGTTCAGCCACTGTTTACAATTACTCGAATCTCCCAGCACGTATGCTACGTACTTTTAAGAGTTTACTTTGAATCCTGACCATATTTGCACGAGCTGTATGAATCTCTCTCTCTCTCTCTCTCTCTTCCTCTCTCGTCTCGCATTTCACCGGTGAAAACAGTCGAAAGCTTGTCTCCAAACATCAAAGACGATCGAATAGCGTTTACTCGCTGCCTCGAGAACTTATCTCGAAGAGTTGGTCGTTTTTCGAAACCTTTCTTTTCCGATATCTTTCGATATATCGGGTCTCTCTCTCTCTCTCTCTCTCTCTCTCTCTCAGCTTATTCGTCGAAAACGAATGGATTAGAGATCGATTTTCGAAACGAGTGGATCGAATCGGTGATTAAATACGTATAATTAACGAGTTAGAATATCTGAATATTATTCTAAATATTATTCTGAATATTATTCGTCGTTCTTTTTTCCCTTTTATTTGTTCAACAAATATTTACGAAAGATTTGTAACTTTTCAATTTCGACGTTAAGGATCGATTAAATTTCAAATTTACGCGCAAACATATAGACGACAAAAGTGTGCGTTCGGTGAGATGTTTCACTTGTTTTTACTAGGCGTTATGTACTTCCATCGATGCCTTTCCGGGGTGGGTATGTAGCTAGGGCTGCGACTGCCTTTACCCTTTTCGTAGATGAGATTATCCGAAGCTTTCCGGAAGATGAACGTCGAGAGATCCAGACTCGCGAAAACTGTTTTCGAATAAATCGCGTCGGAATTGGATGCTAGTTGATTTATATGGAACTGCATCGAGACGCGTTTCTTTCGAAGGGGGCAACTTCTCACCGCACGAATTACATACACGTATTCCGTCTGCGTCGATTTGTTCGCCTGATTTTGCTGATTGATCACGGTAACTCTAAAATGTACACAAACAATAAAACGTTTTTCGAACAAAATTCGGATGAGAGATCGTTTTTTTCTCCCCCGATATTAGAATTACCAGAAAGTAAATAAAGTCGAAAACGCAGAGACGTGTAAATACATTTTCTCTATATATACAAATTTATATTTCGAAAATCTTGCTTCAACAACGAATATAAGACACGATCTCGTTCCCCTCCTCGGGGAATAGAATCGTTCTGTTGTCGGAACAGGATGATATAGAAAATAGGAAATGGGCGTTCTAAATTTAAGAGAATTTAAATAATTCGTGGAACAACGTACTTTTTGTGCCTGATCGATCGTTTCTCCTCGGCATCCTTGAGACAAGACGCGTTCACTTTTCTCTCGAGCTCGATATTCGAGTCCGACTTGTAAGCGGTTCCTATCGAGTTGAGAGAGTAGCGGGCGGGATCGATCGTCGTCACGTCGATATCGTTCCTCGACCGATGTTGCTCTCTTTGCTCCCCGCTCGAGTTCTCGAGTTTCACGATCGGCCGATCGATCTCGATCTTGTCGATCAATTGGTAATCCGATTCGTCGTTGGCGCGCTTACGAAGATTTTCCTCGAGCTCCAGCAAATCTCGGAAAAACGTTTGGCCTTTGCCGCCGAACAGACCTGTTCTGAAACAATTCCGCGTGTTTATCGAAATTGCGAACGTTTCCACGTCCAAATCAATGACGATACCTGCTTTCCTCGCTCCGCCGTTTCCTCGCCAGCGTGCTCTCCGTGTCCGAGTGCGCCCTCTTCAACACCGTCTCCTTCTTCCGGTGCCTCTTCAACTCCATCATTATCATGCGTCGAATTATGGCGTTCAAATCGTCCTCTTGCTTACCGTGACTCGTCGCTGAACTGAATTTTTCAATTTTCCAATTTTATTATTTCGCGCATACCGCTCCTTCTCCCCTCGCTCGTCCGGTAATTAGAATCACCGCGAATCTATCTTTCTTCTCTTTTTTCTTTTTTTTTTGTCGCGCGATTCTAACTCGACGGCCAGAGAAGATGGAAAAAAAAAAAAAAAAAAAAAAGAAAAAAAACGCGTTAGAAAGCGTTAAATCGTGCGATTCGAAGCGAGCGATCGCACGGTGGCCGTTCAACTGCACCGTTAGAATAATAAGCGGAACGATAGAAACGAATCGCGTTTCCTCTTCCGTCGTAATCTTACTTACGATCGGCTCAAGAAGATGGTGGATTCGGTCGTGTTCTCGTTCTTCAACAAGTTCGCGTCTGGAGACGTTCCTCCAACGTTTTCCTCCTTCTCTTTCGGAAGATCATCTTTCAAATCGTTGGAACGCGCCTCGACCTTGTCGGCCACCGTTTCCTCCGCTCTTTCCTCCCCTCTTTCCTTCGCTCTTTCCTCCTTCCTCGCTTCGCCCTCCTTCTCCTCCTCTCCGTGGAAATCGGCAGTTTTCTCTTCCTTCGAATCGGCCGTGTTCTCGACCAGATTCTCGTCGTCCTCGTGCTCTTGCTCCGAGATACAATCTTTGGAGATGTGGACGCTTTTCCTCAACACGTTCATCTGAATGCTCAACAGTTCCTTCGAGGTCGCCTTCAGCATGCCGCTCTCCTCCAAGATCGAGACCAAAAACTTCTCCTCCAACGATGGATCCACCACCGTTTCCTCCGCTCTTTCCTCCTTCCTCGCTCCGCCCTCCTTCTCCTCCTCTCCGTGGAAATCGGCAGTTTTCTCCTTCGAATCGGCCGTGTTCTCGACCAGATTCTCGTCGTCCTCGTGCTCTTGCTCCGAGATACAATCTTTGGAGATGTGGACGCTTTTCCTCAACACGTTCATCTGAATGCTCAACAGTTCCTTCGAGGTCGCCTTCAGCATGCCGCTCTCCTCCAAGATCGAGACCAAAAACTTCTCCTCCAACGACGGATCCACCATCGTTTCCTCCGACTCTACCATCTTCGTCTCCAAATTTCGTTCCTCCATCTTCTCCTCCAAATTTCGTTCCTCCATCTTCGCCTCTTCCAAGCCCTTCCTCCCCCGCTTCCACGCGTCCCTTCTCACCGCTCGCTCGATCGCCCCTTCTTTGTTGTCCGCCAATAACGATTTGCTCGACCCTTTCAACAATCTGGTCGGATCGTTGCTCGTATCCATATTTTTCTCATTCTCCGCCTCGATGATTCGATCGATCAGTGATACGGAGGAATCATTACGATCCCCTCCTCTCTTCTTACAAATATAATCGACAACGTTGATTAAATTCACCACCGAGTAATTCCAAATACGTACGTGTGCCAAAACGATGCTAAAATCGATCCACTTCTGTACGCTGAAACGCAGATATTTTATTTTGTTATTTAATTAATTTGATTAAAAAGAAAAACATCGAAATTATTATCGTTGTTACTTTCAAATTTTCGCAACAGAAACGGGTACGCGGATCGAAGAGGATCAGCTCGGGCGTGGACGATGGTGAGCCATAATATTCGATGCGCGTATTCCCGAGAACGAAAATTAAGAAAATCGATCGGGCTTTCGCGATTTAATTATGACCCTTCTTTTTTTAACGTAATGATATTTTATATATATATATATAACGTATGGGAGGAGGAGATGAAGAAAATAGGGATCGAATCGAAATAATAGGAAAGCACAAAAGCTTACGAGATAAAATTAGAGTGGGGAAGACGATTGGCCAAAAATTGATGCCCACTCTGGCACAGGACGTTTAGATGACTGGTGGCGTTTAGATGATTCGAGACGATGTCTTTGAAGCTGGTTCTCGTTTTCACTGCCTCGATCGATAACAGCCTCGAAACGGTGGTCGTGATGAGGAAAAGATTCCAAGCGAGAACACCGAGCAAGCAGACGCAAATTAGTGACAATATTGAGCTATCTTGTCCCACGATACTTGACATTTGCATAGTAGACGGGTTATTGGATTGGTAGCACGCGATCACGATCACGAAAATTTCTCCATAATTTCATTCAGCCTAAACGTATCGTTTTACACGTCCTTTCAAATTTATTTTTAATTCTACGATTACGATTAATTTTCACCTCGAAATTTTACACCTCGCGCGTGTAAATTATATATTATAAAATACCTACGAAAGATTTAGGTTATCCAAAGATGTGAATTTTGCAAGTTGATTGCACTTGTTTTCACCCCACCGTCGAATTTTTGCAACTTGGATGCAACTCCCCTCTTTTCCACCAAACGAACGGGAAACGTATTGAAATTGGCATCGGAAATTTTGCCCGATTATTCGTTCGATAACGTCGTTTCCACAGTACTACGAAATTTACTTAATTTTACAACCTGTCCTACTATTTCAAAATAATCGAAGAAATTCGTTCGAAATGCGCCGTTGTTATACAACGTTGTCTCGTTGAAAAAGTGATTATAAAAAGAAAATTTTTAAACAATCGAGGATTTTCACTGGTTTTCAATTATTTTAACTCGTTTTACGTTTTCAGCAAAGGAGATGGCGCGATAGAGAATCGAATCGTTCTAATCGCGAATACATCGAAAACAAACGAGAAGGAAGACGAATTTTTCGAACACGTTCGATAAATTATAAGATACAATTTTATGCAAATATTTTTGCTCGGATATTAAACGACCGCGTCTTTAGAATTGCAAATGCGCCATGTTAATATTTATGTATTTATGGATCGTGGAATTTAATACGACGCGATTTCGCGTCAGATACGATCGGATACGATTATCACCGACCATGTATATTATTATACACACGATTCAATGTCGTCAAGTTCGAGGTCGCGAATCTTTGCGCGAATAATTATCCTTTCGTTCTCGATCTCTTAAATTATATTCCTATAACTTGATCGAAAAAAAACGAACGTTCTCGAAAAAAAGAACTATATCATTTTCGTTATGATTCGAGTCGAATCGATCAGACACGTCCCCTTTTCCTTTTTTTCCCCCATGGATGACCACCGATATCGAGCACTGGTTTTTCACCATTTCCTATCCCCGAGTGGCGTGTATCGAGTATCCGGCTCACCCTTTAATCCGCACGCATCGCACGTACACGTTGACGTTGACGGTTGGAGGACGTTGTCGAGCGTCAAACGCATGCCCGCGTTCCGGAGGACTCTCTAATGGAGTGTCCTGCCAGCTCGAGTGGATCCGTTGCATATCATTTACCTTTACGCGGTTAAACACACTCGGCATAACGCCGCCTGTGCCAATCTCTTTCGAGGAGCGGATCCTGAGTCGGATCGGCCAAACTTCGTCCCCACCACCCTCTATAATAAATATATCTCTGAATTTCCATCCAACAACAGACCGTGCAACCGTGGAGATCTGAATCGACCAATGCTTTTTCGTCGACCAGCGATGAAAATTGAAAATAAAATCTTTCGAAACCGCATCGAGTTAAACGACGAGAGGATGCTGCGGCGAAAACACGATCAAACTCGACTCGACGGGAAGAGGATCTACGTACGATCTGGATCTACTTATCGCGACCACGAGCAACGATTTTCCGTTCGAATTACGTTAGGCAAGGATTGGAAGAAAGAGAGGGCGCCGTCACAAACCGTTTTCTTCGACCAGTCGAAAAGTTGTGGAAGAAAGGAGAGGCCGAGGTATTGCTCCAGTTTCTCTTAGGAGCTCTTAGCGAGTCGTACGAAAAGTTTCATGCGTACGAATGCATACTCTGGATGGCAAGGCGTTTCAAATTGTCGCTCGTTTGAAATTGAGATGCTTCTCGAGAGAGAGAAAGAGAATGAAGAAGAAGAGAGAAGAAAATTTCTAGAAACGTGCGATGTAAAAGAAGAAGACAACAAGCCTTAGCCTAATTAGCCTGAACGAGACGAGAACACGATTTTTTTTCTTCCTTTTTTTTTTTTTATCTCGCACAACGAGAGGATCGAAAGAGGACGAAACCGAAATAAAACGGAAGGAGAGAGTAAAGTATCGGCCTGATTATTGGAATAACGCGATCTCTTATCTTACAGGCGGCATTGGGATAATAATGTTAAAAAAAAAAAATAAATAAATAAAAAGGGGAAATATTAGCCCGAGCATTACCAGAGCAACGTGATTTCTGTCTTACAGGCGGCGCCGAGACAGACGCGGTACACGCGATCTTGGCCAGATACCTTCAGAGGCGTCTTCAGGGGTCTCAGCTGTCGACGCCTCCGCCGCCAGCGGTCCTCTTCAGTAGCCGTAACCAGGCCAGAGTGAGGCAAGGTCAGAGGACGAGCGGCAATGCGTTGCCGAGGAATGTGAGCGAGAAAGAGAGGAGGGGAGGGATGGAGGATTACGAGGATTACGAGGACGACCTTGAGGGCTTCGAGGACAGTGAGAGGAGCAGGACCAGATTCGATTTGTTCGCCGGTAAATCCTTGAGCCTGGCTCGAGCCACATTCCATATTTCGTATTTTTATCGCTCCGCTCGTTTTCTTATTTCGGGAGGCGAGTCTTATTTCGAGATGGAGAGGCAAAATTTGAAAGATTTTGAAGATGAAGCGGACAAGTTTCGATCGATTGTAATCGCCGAAATAGAAAGTAGCGCTTGGTTAATAACCATGCATTAACACTTGCGCGAGAAGAAGAAGAAACTTGGCTTCTATTTTAGAATTACGCGTAGAATCTAAAATAGAAAGTTTACGTTAGAAAGCCTTTGATTTTTTGTTATTCAAAATTATTCCACTCCTCTCTGTGTATCCTACTTCGAGACGAAATAGAAAACGAACGTTAAGAGGAATAATAATCGCGACAAACGTCTACTTTTCCCACTTTTGTCTCGTAGTTATCGTATTCGATTCGTCCGTTTCGATATTGCACAGCCGCGTGATAACTCTTGTGCAATTAGCACGTTTAATCCGTTATTATCCCGTTATTTAGCCACCCATTTCTGTTATTACACGTAAAATACAAGGATGGACGGATTATCGAGCGTGCGTAACCGTGCAACCAGGATAATCGAATAAAACGAGGGCTAATCGGGACAATCGAAGATAACGCTGTCCAGACATCCCCGCTATTAATATCGCGATATTCGACCAGACTTTCTAATCGCCCGTTCCATCGAATTACCATCGTCCTTTATTTCTTTCTTCTCGCGATTAATTAAACGCGCGAATTTTCATCTCTTCTCTTCCACCGGAAATAAAAATGATTCGTCCAATGAATTTTCCTCACCGATTATCCTTAAAAATCGAAAAAAGTTATCGACTCGTTACTTGATACGCTTGGAATTTCGGTATCGATTCGAGAGAGAGAGAGAGAGCGAAAAGATCGATGTCCATCGCCTCGAAATTACCCATCTGCCGTATGTAATTCGATGACTGGGATAGGAAGCGTGCATTGACGTCACGACGACACCTCCCCGTTCCAAATCGTTCTCGGCCGTTTCGAATCGGTGGATACGCTAGTCTCTCCGCGCCGCATTTTCGAGGCGAAAATGCGTTTGTCCCTCGCCAACTCGATCGCGTGATTCTCTTCTACTTTTCTACAAACAAAAATTCGAGAGGAATTCGAGATGAAAAGGATCGTAAAATATATTTTTATGATATCTCGCTTCGCGGCGGATTTAATTAACGTAGATTTTAGAGCAATTGTAAATTGATAATATTCAACGTGAATGGTGATAAAACAATAATATACGTAATACGATGTTTATCGAATAACTATAAACGTGGCACGATAACAACATCGGAATATATATGTAGAATAAATTTACGTATAGCGCAATATCGTGCGTCGCGAAGTGAATTTATTTTCAATGTAATTTCAATTTTTCCGTAGAGATAAATTCTAGCGCAATTTCGATTAATTTGTTTTTCCCGTTCGAACATTTACTTTCGACCTCGTTTAATCATTTTTCATCGAAGGATACTTTACACGGCTAATATCGTTTCGCGGGGAGGACGGTTGCCACGATTCCTATTCAATTTTCACGAGGCTCCTTTGAAGTTCTCGACCGGGCAAACCGCGCGCACTTTATCGCGGAAAAATGGGAATTGAAACTTGCTCTTTGTCTTTCAAATTCTCAAACTCTCGAGAAAGTTCGCGTTCCCATCGTGTAAAGTCCCGCGTTCCTTCCATTTTCCACTACGGAGAATTTCTTCATCGTTGGAAAAGACCCCCCCCCCCTCATCTTCTCTCCTCTCTTCGATCTTACCGTTTAATCCCACCATTATCGGAACCAATCGCCAAAAATCGATCCAACCGAATTTCCTATCGAGATTGAAAATTTAAAAGGAGATTAAATCGTTAACCACCTCGACTCGACCAACAACAAATCGTCGTCCCCGATTTAACGAACTCCCGGGATCGAAAACGTCTATCCGAAAAACCGAGTGATTCGATCGAGCGAGCGGGTACACGGGAATCGAAGAGAGAAACAAGAATTTCGCGAACAACGATTGACACGCGTAGAAACGCGACGTATTCCTTTTTTTTTTTTTTTTTTTTTTTTTTTTTATCAACGAAAACGTTTCTCCACAATCGCCCCCTCGCCCCCGTCGAACGATTTAAAGTCGAGAGGAGGAGGGGAGGGAGAGGTCGATATTCGGAACGGAAAGCTGGTCGTGTGCTTTTAATCGAGCGCAAGGGATTTCGATATTCGCCCGATGCGATATTGGCGATCGAGCGAGCCATCCAATCGAACCGGTCACGGGCCGTCGATCGCGGCCAACGACTTGTTGATAAGTTTTATTTGTTGCTCGTCACTCTCCTTCCTTTATCCTCTGCCTTCCCCCCAATCGGTTCCACGCTCGTCCAATTAAACGTTCGCGGCCTGCTTCCCACCCGTAAACCATCGCGTCGCCATTTATCTTCCCCCGATCGTTCGATCGCGTTCGGGTTCGTTAATAAAATCCCAGATCGTAGCCTCGAGTTTTCTATTCTATCTCCATCCATGGGGGAATTGTTCGAAATAAAGTAAATTTTGACTCGCGTCTTGTTCCAACCGATAATTTTATAAAGAATAATAAACGGAGGAGTAAAATGTCCGAGTAGCGAATTGCAAATTTGTTCGGTACTCGGTTTCAAAGCAAGTGTGTCAAGAGTGTTTGCGGTATTTCGTTCGAAAGTTTTCTTTGGCCGGCGGCGGCTCGAAAATTAGCAGATGTGTAGTAGGCGTGTTTGCACAGACTCCAGAGGGGAAAAGTCGCGATGGAACACGACGCCAACTTTCAACGCACCGTTTAACCACCTCTCCACTTTTGATGGGGAACCATGCGAGACAATCTTTCCCCGATTTCGATTTTTACACACGCGTTTATCGTTTAAAGCGTGCTAGAGAATGATATCGCGATTCTAATCTCTGGAAATAAACTCGAGCAAACTACGCTATTCGATATTATTGAATATTATACAACGTTACGTACGCGATCAAAGTTTCGTATCGAGAACTTGATACTTGGACTTTGCGCCATCTCCTAAATCTTAACCATTGTTAGAATTCTAATCTAACTCCGCTAATTATACGGTGGTAACTCGGCGGTAAGTTCGAACGCGCGATACTCGATGAATTTACCGTTGGAAGTTAATTGAAGAATAACTCGGACGATGTTTCGTTCAAGAAATTATATTAACGACACTCGATTCGATTCGGGGAAGGAGAATTAAAATATTATTATATCGATCGGCAATTATTTATATCGTACCGATTTTGCGTGAATCGTGGAAATTGTATTGTTTGTAAAATGACGTTTCAACTACATACGTGTGATATAATATGTTGCATAATGGAGCGTGAAATTAATGTACCGTATTTTGGTTGAATAAATGCGAGAATAGTTGTTATCGTTGCCGGTGGAACTTTATCTGGATCAATGCGTGGGCCGAATGCGTTTTCATTAATGATATTCGTATATTTCGTTAATTTGTTCGAGCGAGTCAAGGAAAGATAATCATTTTTCACTTTTCAATCATATTTTTCAAAACGGTACAATTTCATTTCAAACACAACAAATTGGTGGAACGATTTTTACGTTCCATTTCAATTTTTGATAAAATTTTAATTCACTCCCTCCGTTATTTCCGTCATTCTCCTTCGATTCTTTTAACAAAAGTATCGTTTCATTTCATCTACGTTTCTTTTTCAAATTGCATTCGCTCCAATATCGAACTCCATTTTCCAACGAAATTTTATACTTTTCGAAGAATCGTTTGCAATTTTCCTCTTTAACGAATAATATACATACATGTATATATAAATTACTATAGGAAATTGCATGGAATAAAAATGGAAATATTTATCACAGGTATACAAAAAAAAAAAAAAAAAATAACGCGTTCAATCGCGCGTTACCTTTCAAAACATATCCCATTTGCCGGCTATATATCTTCCCTATTTTTATATCGTTGCGTTACCATTTCGTTGCCCGGTTTTAATTTAGCCGGTATTCTTCGAAATATCCCAAGTAAATAATTTCACGAAAGATATATCCGCCATAACTGTGGCGGCCATTTCGTATCATCCACGGTGCAATTTCGCGAGTTGGTCGAATTACGTTTAACCATAGAGGCGGAACGCGCACGCCACGGACAGAGCGTAAAATAACGATGAAATTGCGAATAGAGCCGATATCTGCTCATCACCTGTCACCTCGCCGATCCACCCTATCGTTTCCCTCACATTTGACCAGGGATTAATATTATCCATCCACGCGTGCAACGCGCCTCCATTCCCAAATAATACCCCTATTCCCTCCAATTTGTTTCGACGCGACCAATATCCATTTATAAAATTTCTTCCTAAAAACTCCCTTTCGTCGATATTGTCCGCCAACGATCGTTCGTTCTCGTTCGATCCGGCGAAACGAGAGTTCGAAACTCGATGTAAATTATCGTTGCGCTAAATATAAACAATTCTTTGCAAAGTTTACAACGGCCAGGATGTTAACGAGGGAAAAGTAGAAACGAGGCGAATTTCAAACCTTTCGCGATAAATAATCGATCGTCGTTGGAATGTGACGCGTTTTCTTGTTCGAGAAGCGAATAGGAACGACAAACTCGAGATTTCTATTCCAATATCGCACGCGCGGCTCTGCAAATAGGCGATCCTTCGATTTCACTCGCTGCCTCTCTGTTTCCTCCTCGTCCCTTTTTTCCGAATCTTTGAGAAACCTTTCCTAATCCCGCACTTCTTTTAAAAGTAAAAAAACTTTTCGATGGAATCTTGTCGGTTTTCAGAGGAAAAATGTTCTTACGAACTTTTTGTCCCGGATAAAATTATATCTATACCGATCTTTTCCTTTTCAAAATTATCGGTATAATAATAATCGATCTTTGGAAATTTTGCTTTCATTCGAATGTGACGTAATGATCTACCAACACACCATTCTCCAACTGTCTTCTCTCTTCTATGCCATGTGCCTAGAACACAGGTAACGTAGCTTACACATAGCTTAATTTTCCATGCCATATAGCCGAATAATCCCTTTAATCAGTTAGCCAATCGCACATGATGATGTCCAGACAATGCGACAATCTTCAGGACTTTTTTTCATAACGCACGTCTATTATTGAATTACTCGCTTCGAACGATTCGATCAGATTAACGATTCGGCCAAAGTTAGGAATTTTTAATCAGTTTACACGATTTCGTAGCGATCGAGGTTAAAAGCGCTATTTAAGCCGTTTCTAGGATGCGTTGTGCTCGGTCGCGATCCCCAGCTTCTCGCGGAATTTACTTTTGCCTGTCGAAATTGGCGAGGCTGCACAAAAGGCTCGCTCGAGGGCGCGGTTATTAAAATTACGACACGCTTTTGACATTAGCGACAATGTCGCGTTGCAAAATCCCGAGGAAAACTTGTTCCTTTCCGGCAATAATTCTCCAACTTTTTCGCAGCTTTTATCCCTCCAAACTTTGCCTTGTATCGACACGTGAGTCGATTTAAGATTTAAGATGCGAGTAGAATAATAATTTCGCGGACTTGAGTTTGATTTTAGTTGAGAAACACGAGGATCCTCTCTTAATTACGTTTCTTGCGCTACCTGTGCCGTGATGATTCGACGGTGTTTGTCGGTGGCATGGTGGCAAAGACGCGCCGTTCTCCTCCCGATGATAATTCGTGCTAAAACGCATCGGCCCCACAATCTTGCTTCGCCACCGACTATTCCATTAGCGACTAATTCCCTTCCCCGGCTACGAGTGTACTCAACGCTCGTTTGGATTTCTCTCTCGATCGCCCTTTGCTCGAGATAATCCACGAGACGACGATGCTTGTGCATCCGCTCGATTCGAAGTTGTAAAGCCGAAAAAAAAACCGAGGAGTTATTTAGAGAAAGAGAGAATCGTGACTCCTCTTTTTTCGACTTTCCACAGAAAGTTGGGCCGAGAGAAATTAAATTAAACGAAAATCTCGATTAAAATTTCTTTTCTTCAAACTTGTTCTCCTCCCCCCGGGATTTTTTAAAATCCAAACTCTTTTCGAAAGAGTCCACCGATGATTATGCCAAGTTTCGTTAACTCGAACGGAAAAGTTTCGAGAGCGGGAGAAGAGGAGAAAAACTCGTCGTAAAATCTTCACTGTGTGTATATATATATACACACACACACACACTTCTCTCAGAGACAAGTAGAAACAGAAAATTTCGTTTGAAAAGTTTTCTACGAATCTGCTGGTTCAAACCTAATAAAGATGTTTCTTTCCTTCGATAAGATTCATATTTTTCCCTTTTTTCGCTCGATTCGTTGTTCCCCGTAAAAGCATTTCTCTATATTTTCTCCCCAAGCTGCGAGTTTTTCGCCTTCTTTCGCGGTTGAGTTACTTCCGCTCTTTCTCTTCTCGGGCAAAGTGTAACCAAACTATGGAAATTTTGTTACGCAACGGGGCTCGAGTTTGTTTAGGGTAACGCAACTCCCTCGTGCATCCCTCCTCTTCCTTTTTCTGAATATATTTCAACTTCCATCGTTCCGACGTCGTTCAGAGGTCATGTCACCACCCGTCACTTTGCGACTCTTATACACTTTCCATATCATGAAAAATAACTCGATTTCTTTACGTCGTTAAGAATTTTCCCTCTCCTTCTCTTCTTCGCGATTTATCCATAATTCAAATTCCTTTTTCATTCTTCCGAAGTGGCGTAAATTTTAACCATTTTGTAATCGTTTCGTTAGAAATTTGGCTCGAAACCGATCGATTCGAAAAACGAGCTCTTTCTCTCGCTTTCTCTTTTCTAAAATCTACCGCGTTGCTGTAAAAATTCAATCTTTATAAAACGTCTTTTACGAAAAAAAAAAAAAATATTCTATTACTTTCCAATGTAATAAACATCTCTCGTTACGAACGAGATTATTTACGCGATGGTACGAATAAAGGCAAAGGTTCTCGGAGGATCTGCGCGACGTTGATAAGCAGATGCAGAGAGAAGGAGGCGCGCTATCCTTTCCACGAGTCTGTGGATTCTCGAGAAGATGGGTCTCTCGAGTTAACGGCTAGTCAGAATTCGAATCCTCTTCGTCGTCGACTCGAATTCTTAATTCTTTCTCTCCCTTCCATCCATCCATATTTTAATTTAACCTCTCGTAGATATTAATCAAACGAAACAAACTTTCCTCAACCGATTCTGTTTCTGCTCTCGATTAATTAATTACCGATTTGATCCGCTCGTCGAGATTTCGGGCCGCTGAAAAACCTCGGCCGGTCGTTGAATTCGCAATTGGAATTTCCAATCGATCGTGAAAGCGGCGGAACATTTACGTAAGACGACAGGTTTCGTCGTAACCGAATGGCCGCGAGACTATGTAAGTACACGCGTTCGATCCAGAGAAACGTATCGCGAAGTTGTATCCAGTTCCGCTCTGCCAAGGCCGGTCCTCATTGGAGAAAGTCGACTTCGTGACTAGTCTCTCTCTCTCTCTCTCTCTCTCTCTCTCTCTCTCTCTCTCTCTCTCTCTCTCTCTCTCTCTCTCTCTCTCTCTCTCTCTGTCGTGTTCACGATAATCGTTAGATGCTCGCGACATTCGTAGATACGAACGCGTGAATTATAGTTATATCCGAACGATAACATTTATGAGCAGACTGTATAAAATTCGTAACAACGCGTCTACGACAACGATTTTACAAGGAACGCCCGTGTTTCGCGCTTTTTCGGATTTTCATTTTCGATATTACATACACCGCACACGTTTTACGTTAATGGAACGACGGCTCGACATCGACTGAACGTAGAAATGCTCTCGCTTAATACGCTGTGTTTACATTTCTGGCTTGAAGCGTAGTACAAAAACTATCAACAACGTATCGACGTTCGAATACGTATTGTATTAATACGCGCGTGTATATCATATAAATCATTTTACTATTATACATACCCCTCGTTGTGTTAAACAAACTCTTTTCACGTATAAATATATTTCGTTTCATCGAAAATTGTAAAAATATAAGCGTTCGAATATGAATGAACGTGCGATAATACGAATTTCGAAGATTTCTTTAAATTCGTTATATTTTCGATAAAGGAAATTATCGATTATCGGGAAAATTCATCTCTCTTTCGTCTTTCTAAACAGCTTCAAATATAGCTTAATTCCATTTCGCGATATGAAACGATTAATATTGTCCAATTTCCCGAGCAAATTTAATTTACCAGACAGAAATAAATGGGGCGAGCTTCCTTCGAGTTGAGAAGACGTCTGGTAACCTCAGATGGTAGACGCTTTTTAATCAAAGTTAAATATCGGTCGTGTTTAACGCGCAATTAACATTTATCTTCGAGAACGCGAAGAACAGATTACTTTTCATCGATGCTCGATCTGGTTAAAGATCGATTCGTACGGCTTGTCGTGTACCGATCCGATTCGTTATCGAAGATCGCGAATCGTATTTAATTAGCCGTCAATCGGCCGGTTGTTTCAGCAAAATTTCATCGTCGATAATAACAAGAAACGCACGGTTCATTAATTCGTTGATTATTGAAACGAATATCGGCATTTTCGCTTCCGAGAACATGGAAACTCGCGACACGAAACGTCGATGATTTTAATTAGCGATCGATTGACCTTAATTTTCGAGAAAGACGAGAAAAGATCGTTACTCTGGTGAACGTTCGAGCAAGTGTAATTTCTCTAACGTAATTTAATAATATTATTAATAGAAATGTACGTTAATTACGAGGAAATTAATTATCAAACATAAATTTTAAATATTTGTATCGATATAGGGAATAAATTCTGGATAATTTCATTCGTTCGGACGAGTGGTCCGTTTGCAAGAGATCCAAGAGACACTTGAATTTAATGAAGAAGCACTAATTGTTAGAAACGATGTAAGCACCGTGCTACGTTCAATTACGGCTGGGTGCATCATAATCGTCGTAAATGCTCCACTTCCACCTTTCCACCGTCTGAACATCGCTGAAACGTTGAATTATTATTGTTACGAAACAACAAGGAATGGAAACAATAAATTAATCAGGGGTGAGGTAATAACGATGAATTCACTCGGTTGGAAACGTACATATATATATATATATTTATTCTGGCCTGAATTTTAAATCACCATTCCGATCTATATTTCCTGTATTCCATTTCAAATTTCCCCGATGATTTACTAATTATAAACTGCGAATCGAGAGTTAAACTGCGAGAAAAACTTTATCTCTTCTAGCTCAACGTTTGATAGTAATTAGTCCAACCGTGTACTTTTCTTTCGCGAATCTCGATAATTCGTCTACCTTTTATCGATCGAAATTATAAATATTGTTTTTTTCTTTTTTCTTTACCAAATCACAAATGAATTCGTTATTTTCATCGACACAAGCACAAGCTCGATCGGGTTGTGAACGATTCTGTCGGATTATTGCCGTTCGACGATGGGTGGTTTAAGGCGGCGCCGCAAACCGGTCGGCCCTCGGACCGAACTTTCGTTCCAACGGTGTTTAAACGATTGAAATTTCCACGGTGTCATTCGCCACGGCCGGCCGCACGAGAGTTAGACGACCTTGAATCGGTGAACGTGCTCCACCGTTTCGCCACTTTCGTCCTTGTCAAGATCCCACGAATCCTCCGTCCACGCAACATTTCCCGATTCGTTCGATCGATCTTTTCAATCGTCCCAGGGAAAACTTTTCCGTTTCGAAAGTTTTGTCTCAGTTTTAAACTCTTTTGTTGAATAATTTATCTCTAAACGAGTTTCTTTGAATAAGAAAACTAATAAGACGGTAGTTACGGGAAGTCTGCTAATGAAACTCGTGTTTTGGACGTAGAAACGTATATCTTCAGAAAGCACGTATCTACGATATCGAAGAATTTACATAGAATTAGATTCAAAGCTGTTTTGACCAGAGTCAAACATAAGATTGGATAGAAGAATGTAATATCTACGGGAGAAATGTTTGCCTAGTTTGCCGTTCAATAAGTATACTTGGAATACAAAGGAATAGCGTCTGTTTACCGCGATCTCATCGAAATTCCAAACCGATACGTAATATAAACGTGAAAGGGGGATGTTTGGATTTGTATCGAGTATTTGTGCATGCGGTTGAAAACGGGCAATTGGGAGCGAGTTGTAATTGAAAGTGAGAGTTTTGAGAGAGAGTTTAATTCAGCAGACCGTGAGACACGATATAACGACGTCGTATCATTATTGTCATCGTTCTTAAAATAACTGTTATTACTTTGTTCGATGTCCGTGCAGTATTGGCCGCGACCCAACATTCCTACGACGTTAATTACAATTGAATAATAGATTTGTATAAATTGCTATATCGATATGAATTGATTCGAGTTCGTGCCAAAAACGTTATCAACCTGTATCATAAGTAAAAGTTTAATTTATAACTTACGATAAGAATATCATCCGTTGGTGATTTTTCAACGACTTTCACCGTTGTAAAATATCGGCTCGTTGGGTGAAATTTCAACTCGATCCAATAGAGATTATTCGCCTCTTACGCGCGTTTTGAAGTTGGACGTAAACAACGATGGACGAACGGAACGCCTCTTCGTGCCTTTCTAAGTGTGACCCTGGTTACGAAACGAATCACCGAGGAATCTCAACTTTCATTTTCTACGCTTGTATCCGCTCGGGACGTGCTTCGGTGCATGCTGCTGCACGTGACACGCGTCGTGCACGTGCACGAGCGTGTGTCCACGCGTGGCAAATACATAATAACGACTGTTAAGGAGGAGTTCGAGCTTTCGATCTGGGACGGTGAATCTTTTTTTCTTCTTCTTCTTCTTCTTCTTCTTTCTTTTGGAAACACAACGTTGGAATGTTGTTGATTACCTTGTTACCATTTTATATTATGTAACGAGCGTGTGTGTTTCTTTTCTTCTTCTTCTTCTTTTCGTTTGTCGATTTCGAATTTTTTTAATTATATACACATTTGTGTTTTCGAATATGGGAATGTGCATTTTATTATAACGCGTCGGGTATAATAATTTTTCCAAAATAAATTGCTAACAAATTAATAACATCTTCTTCTCCTTTTTCTTCTTTTCGATATTCCTAAATATCCAGATTATCGATTCTCCAGAAGATAGTGTATAAATTAGCCGAGCGGGGTTAGCCGACTCTAGAGAGGAAAAAAAAAAAGAGAAGAAAAAAAGGAATTCCAAAGTGTATATATAATAAAATAATAAAATTTCAAGTCATCTGAAATCTATTTTCAAACCACTTGATCTGATCCTGACAGGCTGACCGAGGCCTACATTCTTGGGACGTGCGTTCATTGGTAAAAGGCGTTACGAAAGAATCCAACCGCTTCACTCCTTGATTGCTATATTCGACGATAATCGTATAATAATATTCGTGCATCCCATCAAAGTCGATTGGGAATATAAAATGTAGAGGAAGATAATTATTTCGTAAGATTTATAATGATTACCGAGCCATAAGAATTACTGTGTCGAAATCGAGAGAAAAGAAGAAGGAATACTTTGTTTGGTCTGTCGCGTTAATAATTTTTTGTTGTTGCGTTGTTGAAAATTTATGAAACTATAAAATATATTAAACTTTCGTCGAATCGTAAATAATCTATCCACGTCCGTGTAATGTATGTTCATAAAAGTAACAATTATTATTGATGTAATGCTACATTTGTCCATTCGCAATTAGTTTTGGAGAAAAATTATTCCAAAAGAAGAAGAAGAAAAAATCGATCGATCAACGGTAACGATAATTTTTATAAATGTATATGATGTATCGTCGTCTCGATCGAATACGATCGAGAGAATTTTTACTCGACCGACTCGATAAAATTATCGATCGGGAACGCGTTACGATGGAACTTCATTTATCGAAATGTAATTTTAATTAGGGTCTACTTAATTGAAATCCTGCCCATTGAATCCACTTATCTCGTAACCTCTATTATTATTTCGAACAGCATCGTAGGTAGCGAGGAAAATCGATGAATCTCTATTGTACGAGCTTCGGATATATCAACCATTTCCTCTCGTTTAAAATTAGAAATTCGAAATGTTTGTTTTAATCAATCGGTATTTTTTTTTTTTTCATAATAAAAAATCAAAGTCGAAGTCGACAATGGAAATAGGAGAAAAAATTGCATGGAAACGTTACGAAACTCGATGATTAACGCGAAAATTTCGAATTCGAGGAATTTTTATAATCACGATTATAAAATGATGGAAAAATAAGGTTAATTTATCGCATCGCGATATCGCAATAATCTAAGAGAAAAAAGTTACGTTCGTTTGATGAGTTTTAATTTCAAAGTTCTCAAAGTTGTAAATAATTACGAGGAGTGTTTTTTCTTTTTTTTTTTTTTTTTTTTAACTTTCTCCATTCCAACTAAATCTAGCGCATTACGTTATTTCAACATCGAAAGGGAAAATAAAAATAAAATACTGTAACGAATCATCGAGGAATAACGAAACTTTTACTCGAACCTTTTGATATAGGTCAGTATATAAATCTCGATAATATTTTGATATTTGCGTTTCTCTCGATTCGACGCAATGGCGTAACATTTCTCGCCTTTCTCAAGTCTCCCAATTATCCCGTTCGTGGTTTCCGTTCTGACGACATCGGGATATCGTAGATTGTAGCGCATACACCGCCGATCCGTGTAGAATTGTTACGTTGAGAGGAAGCGAAAGTTCTGTCCGGAATAAAATTGTAATGAAACGGCCTTTACCTAAATCGCGAATATTCATTTTTCAATATTCTGTCCATAATTGAAACGCTATAAGCGATGGAAAACGAACTTATTCCTTTTCCTAAAGCAAAGAATTAATAAAAAAAACGTGGCCATCAAGGACCATCCGCTTTCTCTCTTGGGCCACGTTCCAAATCGCGACGAATCTTCCTGGAACAAAAGAAATCGTACGGTTATTTATTTTCGACTCACGAGGGATGAAACGATACTACTCTCGACGTTGAAACCACTCGTACTCGAATAGTAGTCGTTCTACCGCGGTGAACAAGGATTCGCGCTTGTTACATGTATCGGGGCCCGAGTTGTCAATCGATCTCCTCCTCCCCCCAGCCTCGAGACGTGGAACAACTGTGCGCATCGGTTTGCCCTCGTCGTCGTCGTCGTCGTCGTCGTCGTCTCGTATTTTATTTCCACGTTTCTCCCCTATTGGCGGGGGAGGGAATGGTGATTTATCGGGAACGGTGACGCCTCATCGACGCCTCTCGATCGAAAGTACAGGGAATTGGATTCTCAATCGCGCTCCGTCACACATCGACCCGTCGAATAATCTCGCTAGAAATCTCTCTCATGAATAATTCGCGCCCGAGATACTTGTCGATACTTGCGTATTTGTTCCTAACGCTTTTGTAAACACTCGCCCTCCGCATCCATTCCCCAACTCGATCGAATCCTCTTTTCGACTTGGAATCCAACCGTGTGACTCCTTTCCCTAAAAATATCTCGAAACGATCTTTCTACGCGAAATTTCCTATAATAATCACGATTGAGATAATAAAATTTTCGCGCCGGAGTAGAATATTATTTTTCCTCCGTTGTTTAGTTATCATTCACCGTCACTTTTCTTTCTAATTACAATGTTCGTAATTAAAAAGAACGGGATCTATGCGCGATAAAAACCGGGAAAGTTGGACGCGTGTGTAGTAGCACGCTTCCTGCTAGTGAAGGATAGATTAATCAGAAAAGATATATTTTAATTTAGAAGAAAAAATTTTCCTCCATGAAATTTATCTCTTTGGAGAGTAATATTCGACTGTTTTTTTTTTAAACTCGAACGAATCGTAAAGGTTTCGTTCTTGAAAAGACGCTGAGTTTTGAAAAGATTTCGAAAGGATAAAAGGTCTTTGCTTCTTTGTATCTATCTAGCTATACAAAAATTTCTTTATCAAATTAATGGGTATAAAAATGTTGCTTTGTTTCTTCTTCTTCTTTTTTTTTTTTTTTTTTACGACTGTTTGATGCTTATTTTAAAAGATTTCATTCACGTGTACGAGTATAAAAAACTAGGCTTGTTTTCTTTCGTTTATGAGATAGGCACTTTTGTTAAAAATTTCAAGTCGTAGCGCGAAACTACGACGGCTTTGTACGACGGACCTACGCGTACTAGATATTTTAACAAGTTGTGCTCGTAGTATAGCGCTTACCTCTTTGCAACAATTTAAATATCCGGACACAGAAATATTCGAGTTACTATTTAAAACCGTTCTGAGATCTCCGTTATTACTTTTTATTCCGTATCGAGTTTCGATAGATAACAACGATTTACGCCATTCCCTGTTTAAGGCAAGGAAAAGTTATCGCATTCGTCCACGAAAAATCACAAGTCAAGGGGTTGAACGATCTTCCCCCTCCGAAACTAAATCCATCCGAAACCACTCCGTGGAACAACTCTATTCCCGAAACGATCTATCAACAGACGTGTCTACGGTTGTTGGTCCGTGAATCGGTATACGTCTACGACTTCGTGTTCGATTTAGCCATCGTGTTCCAAGTTCCGTATTCAGCTTCCAACTCGAACTCGAGAACGGAGGGACGGCTCGTGGAGCAATTCGAAAAGTTGCGGGCAAACAACGGTGGAGATTTCCAACGTCGTCGTCGTTACGAAGATGTCCCCGATGCGAACGAGCGTTTTAACGCGTAATCAGAGCTCGATCCTTCTCCAAAATCGATCGCACGCGAATTTCGACGTGAAACGACTCTCGTTAATCGAGGAGCAAGTATAACAGTTGGCCGGGGAGTATTATCGCGTATTAAATTCATCCGAAATTGTGAAATTTCGCAAAGTTCGCACGAGTTTGGAGTTGCTTCGTGTCGTTTGTTAATCCTTTCGCTATGGGCGATTTCTTCGTCTTGTTAGCGATCGCGTTTACGTCTTACCACAATTCGAATTGCTTTGACGGTGTTTATTGGGGGAAAAAAATGACGATAAAAACAAAATATCGATGCTTTCCAGAGAAAAATATTCGACGCGCGATAAATCGCTCCAATCGCTCGTCGTATCGTACGATACGCACCATCTTATGCAAGGCGACTAGAGTTATCCGATGGTATCTCGATGGCGTCATCTTATGCACAGTGATTATAGTCGCTCGTATATTTTAATAGCATCTTATGTAAAGCTACTGTAGTCGTCCGTAATGCTTCAGTGGCATCATCTTATTCAAAGGGACTATAATCGTCCGTTCTGCATTTTATGCAGAATGATTATAGTCGTTGGTCGTAGTATCTTGATGGCATCTTATGCAGAGCGACTATAGTCGTCTCCGCAGTATCTCAGTGACATGCAGAACGACTCAGTATCTCATAGTATCATCTCATAGTATCTCAGTGGCATCTTATGGAGAGCGACTTCAGTCGCCCGTAGTATCTCAGTGGCATTTTATGCAGAGCGATTATAGTAGTAGACAAAGGATTAATAATTAATAGGACGAGAAGAGAAGAATTCGTTGCGTAAAAGCAAAGGAGAAAGAATTTTTAAAGGATCCGGTCCTCCGTCGCGTTGAACGTTCCTTTCACCTCGATCCGCTTTTTTTTTTTTTTTTTTTTTTTTTTTACGCCTCCGCAAGGTTCTTCCTTTCGAGGAACCGAAATTCCCCATTGTTCGCAAAACAGTCCTCGTGGTTACTTTGGAATTCGTGGAAGCTCGAGGACTCTCGCCTTTCGACCCGTTTACCACGCGTAGGATCCAGTCTATGGTAATCCGTGGTGGTGGTCTCGCATCCGGTGAAGGCCGCCCGTCCTCGAATCCGATTGAAAAGCGAAGGTAGCCGCCGGTCGCCGTTCAGTTGGTCGTTGCTCGCCCAACGGGAGATTCGCCACTCTTCTCTCTTTCGCTGACTCAGCCTCGCCCGAAAAATCCTCTCCTTCTCTCGAGAGGAGTTCCATTTCCTCCTCGTTTGTTTTCGCCGAGGGGAAAATTTATTTTCGCCACGCGTACCGATAAACGTCTTCTTCGAAACGAGGGGATGGAGCGATAACGTAAGGGCAAATCGTTAAAAACAAGCTTCCATAACTTGACGACCGAGATTCGTATAAACTATCTTCGAGTTCTTCGTCGAGAAATCGAAACGAGTGGCGGCGGTGGTGATGGTGATGGTGATGGTGGTGGTGGTGGTGGTCGATCACCGATCCGCGCGACATTCCACGACCCATTCGCGATAACCGCAGTGGAACGGAACGCACGTGCGCGAGTCTGTCCATTCACTTTCAGCGAGCGAGGCCCTCAGCGTCGCGCCGATCGTGGAACGCGCGTGGAAGCGCGTTGCATCCTGGGACGTATGCTCCTGTGATTCCTTTCGAGTCGAAGAGACAGGATGTGGTGGAGGCTGTTCCTGCTCGTTGCGCTCCTCGTCGGATCCTTGGAGGCTGTCCCTGGCAGACTGAACGGTAACGTGTCCCCAACCTGCTGCCGAGATAAATTTCACTCGCGTTTCCACGCGTTTCGATCGATCGCGAGTGTATACGTACACGTACGTATGGTGGTACGAGTGATTTTATACACAGTGTTGCCTCTCCTCGTCGAAGAAGAAAGTTCGACACTACTCGGTTTGATATTCCATTCGAAGGAGAAAGCTGTTTTTGAATCGAGTATTCGAACGAGGAAGTAATAATTGAGGTTTGAAAACGAATGTTATATTATTATTAGTTTTGTTTCGAGGTTTCAAACTTTTTCCTCTCTCCCTCTCCCCCCCCCCCCCCCTTGATCATTTTATTCTTGAGCTCGGTGATTACGGTGTACTCGTTAAAATTTCTCTTCGAAACAATTCGGATTGTCCAGTACGTAAGTACGATGATCGATGCAACTACCGAGCTATTATCGAGATCGATTCGATTGTCAGGGAATCCGATCCGAATCAAGGGAAGATCAATATTCTCGAATGTTGAAAAATTCGTTTCCACGAATTTAAAACATTGTTCGCGACACATTTATCTCGTTTCCTGATCCATAACTTGCATTCCACACAATTGTGTTCCCAAAACATTCGGTTTCGGCATTCTGAACAAAATTCTAAAACACGAGGTTACGAGGTCGATCTCTAAAATCTCTCTCCAACTGGTGTAAAATTTTCAATAACGCAAGAATTTAATCTCCATTACTGTCGAAATCGTGGTTTCGTAATAAAAATATCGGAACGCGTGGAAAATCTCGACTCGATCGAAACTTTCTTTCTCTTCGTTTCCGAAAGATCGCTCGGTTTCGACAAACTTTCGCCGACCATGATCGCTAATACCTCCTCCCCGACCTTGAACGGTATGTTCATTGAACGAGCATATGGCTCGTATAGCCCCGAGCTATGAATTCCTTTCCTTCGATCTCGTTTTCAGCGTTTATCGCTTACCAGCCAATAATAATAATTTCGTGTCGTCGATCTCTCTGTTGGATCGAACGGTTCAAGGTTAGGACTCGTCGACGTTTTCTCCTCCGATCGAAACAAAACGCGAAATATCGAAATACTCGAACGAAATACTTTAAAATAAAATCGCACCATCGATATTTCCAGTTCAAATCTCGAGTATTTCCTTAATTTTCTATCGAAACCAGTTTGACCCACGCGAGAGGAAACTTAATTCGAAACTACTATCTGCCTCGAAAGTAATTCTAACGTTTATCCCAAACTTTTTATCCGAGCGAATCGATTTCTTTCTCCCTCTTTTTCTTTTTTTTTTTTTTCGCAACTTCTAATTAGCGCACTCGCCCCGATTTACCGGTTTCGAGAAGCGAACGAGAAGCCACCGGATGCATTCGTAATCCAGCCCTCCGGATCGATTCGTTTCCCCTCCCCTCCGTTTCCTTTTCTCGCTCGTTCGCTTCCGCCGATTCTCGAAACGATCTCGAAGCGGACCCGTTTCCGCGCAAGAGAAGGGTGTATAAATCACGAGGCGCGCGATAGCCGGGACACTGAAAAAGATTAATGAACCCATTGTGAGCGAAGAACGCCAGTTTGACGGTATTAGGAAACTGGGAGCGGAAAAGGAAGAATTACCATCCGCGGTTTCAGAAGATTGCACAGCCTGCTACGAATTTCGTCGCGCTCTTCATTTCGTTCGATGATTGTATCAAACGTGATCGAGTCGAAACGAAAGGACGGACGGAGATTTCAATTTCGAGAAACGGCAATGAATTTCGTTTCCTCGATCGTTCGTGTCCTTTGGCTTGGATTTCGTGCAAGACGGTCGGCGAACGCTCGTCACGCTCCACGAGATTAATTTACAAATCGAATCGCGGTAAATGGCGGCGAGTTCGATCGAATTCTTGCCCGGCCACGTTTCAACGTGTTGATCGAAAGAAACATCGATTCAAAGAGCGATATTGACACGGAAGAAACGTGTATATACAGGTGAATTGTATAATCTCCGCGATTTATTTTATCGATCCAATTTTATTTTTCAACGTTCGTTGAAAAGCTCCGTTTCGTTTTATATTTTATAGAGTGTTAAAGATCCCGTGTTAATTATCGTTTAATCGCGATCACGGATTAAACGTTTTCTTGCGAAACTGCTTGCGCGCGTTACGCTCCAGAAGAGTAATTTCTTAATGAACCGGATCCAAACCGCAACGGGAATGCAGAATGGAAGATAAAAGCGAGGAGTTCCCGCTTTTTATCTCACGTTACGAGTTCTATAAGCGTTCAACGATAATGGTAGAGAATAGAGAATTTCCTGTCTGCCAATGACGAATATTTTATGATACTTTTTTCTCCATTGCACATTGTGTTGACGCGAGATCGCGTACAACAAAGAATGAATATAAGGGAAACAGAAAATCGAGAAGCTTTTTCTACGTTAATAATTTCAAACTTTACTTTACCTTCGTTTCCCTTAAAAGCTTCTCCATATTTTATCTTGCTTGAAAATATAATGGCCAAGGGATGAATACTTTTTACGTCGTCTCTCGATAATTTCCAACGTTACGATGTAACGTGTTCGATACAAATTTCAATCGAACGAATTATCGAACGAATAATTATTGGTTGAATAATCCTATTGACGAGCTTGGCAACGGAAAGAAGAAAATTTTGCATCGGTAAACCAATCGTAACAGCTGATTTCTAGGGAAAGTTTAACGGATTAGTAGCAGCATACTTTGCACGTTTCGTAAAACGATAACGAGAGTAAACCAAGTAATCCTACTTAACTGGAAAAGCAACTTACGATCAATTTCTCTCGTCGACCGTTGTAGGATCAAAATTTTTATGGTAACGAGAGTTATGCTCGTTGATCGAGTCTGTCTGGTACAACATTTAACGTTGCATCGTGGCTCATTTGAGAATCGTTGCTCCGTTGTATTCTTGTCGAAAAGAAAATTTGGAGACAAAGTTGGACGAGTTATCGTTTTATTTTCCTTCGTCACTTTGGCCTTGGTTCAGCCTCGGAGAAAATAATGACTCTTTAAACGGATAAATCTACATAACGTGATAAACAATTTGGTTTTTCGAACGTTCCGTGCAAAGGTTGGGGGATTTATGCCGTTTCCCCTCGGCGGCGATAAATCACTTTCGGACGACGATCGCGAGTTTGGGAGGGGGGAAAGTTGTGAACGAACCTTCGCAATTGGAATTTCACGCCTCGGGGAAACTTCGAGGCACGTGCGCGCGATTCTGCACGCTTATTTCCCATGAAAATATCGTAATCTCGGATTACGCGACTCTTTAAACTTTCTTACTGCATTCCATCTAGTTTCGCGATTCCTTCTGGGGAGGGATTGAAAATATTCAGTTTTTCTCCTCAAAACCGATTCGTTCTCTCCTCCCTCGAAAGGTCACGTAGATTTTCTCTCGTTCGTTATTAATATACACATATCTTAACAATGCCTTGTTGAAAATTATTGGAAAATACCGTTTTCCTCACTCGCGCTCGAACATTTGCGATTCTATTTATCGTTTCGACGAGTCTCGCTCTTTCTTCGCGTGTAAAATTCTCACGTGGCCGTCCACGCGATGTTCAAAATGTCAACGCGTCTCGTTCGCGCGAATGCAACGAAATCGCGATTATAAGCTGGTTAAACTTTTTCGAATCGGAATTTCGAAAATTTCGAAAATTTCGAGGTATCCGTTTTTCTGGTGTGCGTGTTTGGGGGGAAGAACGATATCGAATATCATTCGGATAAAACGGTAAACGGTGCCTTCTGCTCGCCGTCGATAATATCTTGGCCGGGTCAGAATTTACGGGAAACAAATCGATCGATAGGGAGAAGGGACTGGTTGCTCTTCGATGAATTACGATTCCCTCGTTTTTCTTTTTTTTTTTTTTTTTCACGACCCCGTTGATCGTTTAATGGAAAATAAATAACCCGCGATCCGAAAGGTTCGGGTAAAAAATATAGATTTTTTTTTCTTTTTTTTACGCGGCAAAATTTGTATCGTGCTTCGTAGCTTAATGTTTTTCGAATTCTTCGAATAGAAAACGTGCAATTTTTGCCCAATCTCGGAGATTTGGACGAGCGATACTTGGAGGATCCCATAATAAAAGGATCGTAATAAGAGGAAAGATGATCTTTCGAGCGAAAGATATGCATGAGAGAAATATTTGCGATTATTAAAAAGACGCGGTATTATATCCGAAGCAATGGTAAATTAGACACGTTGATGAGAAACACGTGTTTATTTTTATTCTCCCATCTTTTACGAGCGGGAGTTAAAGATGTTCCTTTTTTTCCCCGCGTTTCTTTTATGTCACGGTTGATTGTCACTTCGTTCCCCAAAGGAAGTTTAATTATCCTATCCGACTCGAAAGGTCATCGCGGATTCACGCGCACGGCCGCTTCCACTTCGAAGAAGAAAAAGCAACGAAGGAGAAAGTTTCGGAACCGGTTGCCTCTATCCTCCTCGACGTAACCGTCCCGTTATGCGAAAAAAAAAAAAGAAAATAAAATAAAATAAAAATAAATAAAAGGGAGTAGGTCGTGCTAGCCGATTATTTCAAGTTTCTCCAATAATTCCTCTGCGTAATCGCGTTACGCCCACGTTTTTTGTTATGGCGAAATTCATTTCGTTAAGATGAGAGGGAGAACGATATCGAAGTGAGTTTTTTCATCGAAACTAATCAACGTATCCGTGACATGGATTCATTTTTTTTTTTTTTTTAATAAAGTAAGTTTTTTTCGAAAGCTGAATTAACGGTGAATTAACGGACGGGGAGGGAGTGTTTTATCAAAGTTTAAACTCGTATAACGAGAGCACTCGAATTCGATTCGATGTGATTCATTTTTATACACGCGCCCTCTGCCTTTTAAATCGTATAATAAACGTTATTCAATGAAACGTTTAACCATTGAATTCTGGATGATCTCACAGAATTGTGAAATTAAATATTTCATATGTAACCTAATATATTATAATATAGTCGAGAGTTGATTATCGCAGGAATTTCAATGAAATTTCAATTAATTCTGTATCTCGTCGTCGAAATTTGAATCGAAAACGAATAATTTAATCGTAATATAAAATTCAATGAATTGAATCTTTTCTCACTTTTCTATATTCTTTTTTCACGCCTAGTTACAATCCAAATTAAAAATCCTCGAATATATCTTTAAATGCTATAAAATTTGTAAAAATAGGGATATATATATAATAAAATTCCAATATTTTTCTTCTCCACATATCACCTCGTAAGTAAGTAGAAATAGAAAGAAAAATTTTACATCGCGAATATATTATCTCGATATTCTTCCCCTCGCCTCGCCAAACTCGTGTTGTCTCGAACAGCGTAAGACAGTTTTCCAATTCCAGAGACATTTTTGCAAAGCCCGACGACCCAAACTTAGAAAGACTCAAACTTCCAACTCGATTTTTCGAATAACTCGGTTACCCGAATAATCTTCCGCTTGTCCAAAGAATTTTCGAACCAAGCAACCGCCTTCCTCCGTCACGTTTAATTTTCCACCGGACGAGTCTATGCACGTCTTTGCCAACGCCCCCGAAAAATTGAGATAAATACCCGAGCGAGGAGCTAGACTTTTACCAATTAACTCGACAAGTTTCTAATCTTGACGTTGTTACGAGTTTACGACCGACTAATCTTCCTCCTCCTCGTCGCGACTATTTATCACTCTTAGCTGAAATTCGCATTATTATTATGTAATCGTTAATTTTGACGGGAACAAGTATGATAAATGTTCGTTCAGCGTGAAATCTCGTTGGAAAGAATTTTGCGACGCTTCATCTTCGTCTTCATTTCATTTTTCAAAACTCGGTGAAAGTTTTAAATCTTATTATATATATTTTTTATTAACCGAGTTGGAATTTTTCTTATCCGCCCTTATTCGTAAAAATGACGACGATTTTGGTTTCGCACAACAGAGACGGCTCGCACACGTTTCTCCGCGTCTCGATTCCGTAACTCGATTCCGGCTGTTTTAACGTCAGATGGAAACCTGCCTTTTCCATTCCCACGAAGCGATCCTACGGCTTTCTCCTTTCTCGCCGATTCAATTCGGCACAATTGTTTCGTTGTCTCGAGTTGTCTCCGATCATTGTACGCGATACGAACACGACAACTTCTTCCATTGTACACACACACACACAGTTTCTATCGATCTTCTTTCACGCGATAAATATACTCGATGGAGTTGGAAAAAAATCTCTGTCTCCCCCGAATGCGTAAATTTCTATCAGGAAAACTCGAAATCTACGTATATTTTGTTTTGACAATCGTGTATCGTCGATTATTTACTATTATTAATATCATTACTCGATCGTAATAATCGAGTGGTGAATCAGATTTATGGCCTGTCGTAAAATTATAGGGCGGATGATTGGACGTGTTCCAAAATAGGTGGCGGACGGTTCACGGCCAACTTTTCTAACGCGTTCATTAATTACGACAATTATTCCGAGATTCGAGCTTATTAACGATCGTTAATGATCGCTTTACACGCGAAGATAGCGACGTTTAACAACAAACTGGTGCTCGATAATCGAGCGACCGCTCCAATTAACATACAGCATCGTTTGGGCGTGATTCGCCCGTGATTTTCGATAAATTACCGCGATAAATCGCTTACCGTTAAACATATTTCGCGTAAATAATTAATTCGACGAATAACAACGCGACGAAATATTTTATTCTCGGTGTTGGAACGAATCATCGAATTAGGATTTCGTTCGACGATTCGGTGATTCGACAATGGTCGAGCATGGTGCAATTTTATTTTTATCGTTAAAAATATTACACGTAATAGAAACTCGATCATATTTTTCCCTAATATTTTCGATTCTACTTCTCGTGGCGTAGAAAGTGATCGCAAAGCGTGGAAGGAAGGACAACACACATGCTCGTTTCACCTTCGCTTTGTATCGAAAACGCGAATCGTGTATCGAATCGTGTTCGGGCGAAACCGCGATTTCTCCAAAGATTATCGTAGCCAAGGTTTGCATTAATTTTCTAACACGCCTTCGATACTTTTTCGTTTCTTCGCGACACGAAAATCCGTATACGCGTAACGTGGCATTTCGTGGCCAAGATTTTATCTCGTCACTTCGCGTGGAAAATTTTAAGCGAGAAAATCTGCAATTAATAATTATCGTAATGTGGAGAAAAATTGCGACTCGATCAAAATGTAAATCGACTCGCCCCGGACCATGCTGTAACGCTATTCCTAAATCCAATCAACTCTCGAGGACGCACAACCAAGGATTCGAATCGTTCCAAAACGATCTGAAATTGCATCTCGAATCCAGACTCCAGTTTACCGTCGCGTCGCGAAACAATGGTCAAACAGTAGGTTTCGATTCGACCGATCGATCCGGAATTTCTCTCCAGAAACCTCTCCCTTGCTTGACGATAATCAAATTTCTAATATCGAATTTCGTCAAAAATCGAAAGTATTCGTCACGAACGTTCGCTCGTTATCGGGAAAATTAAAATTTAATTCCAACTTGCAACTCTAGTTACGATATTTTTACGAAGGGACGAGGTTCCCTGGCGGAGCGTTTTCGCGCGAAGATAAAAAAAAAAGTGGGAATAAGGGATGGCCGGTGTCTATTGAGAGATCCGTTGAATATTAATGGAGGGGGACACGGGGCGACGATTAACCAAGCGATTATTAAAATATGCAGAACGCCCGTCCTAATTAGTCCAGCGACGAAAGCGAGAAGAAGTTTTTGCTCCTCCTCCTTTTTCTTCTCGCCGACCAACCTCCTCCCTCCCTTGCTTTCTTTCGTTACCCCTGCTCGATTACTTCGATTCCACGAGCGCGACAATTTCCAATCCCTCTCCCGGATCGTAAGACTCTTTTCTTGCATTCTTCTTGTTCCAACACGTTCACCTACGATACTCTTCTTCGATTGGGCCGGTGATTAATCGGTGAGAGGTGGTTTTTCTACGCTTTTGTAATCGTGATCAAACTTGTGTCGTCTCTTTTAATACGAAAAGAAACGACTGACTTGTATTTAATAAATATTTTCGCAATTTGACGTATGGTCGTGTCTAGGGACAAGAAAAAGTGAAATTGCAATCGTGTTATTTACATAACGTTAAACTTTAATAAAGTAGCATTACGTTCCGTGATACGAAACTTTGGAGGTGATCGAAGGTGAAATTTACCTCGATCGATTGCATCTGGCGCCGAAAATTTGTCGTCGAGATTACGTAAAACGAAATACGTAATCTCTCTCCCTGTTTCTTCTTAGCAAACGAATCTTTCTCTTCCTAAATAAGTTCTTTTTTTTTTTTTTTTTTTATTTTATTCCGGTAACAACGCCCGTTTAAATTTTAACGAAAATATTTGATAAAAGATACATTCGCTGCTTTTATCTTAACTCGACCGTCTAGACTAATTAACTTCGTGCTAATTAAAAAGTTCATTCCTTTGTTAACGGAAGGCTTTCTTCGAGGCTGATTTCTCTACGAAGTAACAGTTCTCTTCTCCATCTTTCCACCATTGTGCTTTAATAAATAATATAAAAAAGAAAAAAATAAGCGTTATTTTCCGAAAAGGATGATATTAATCCGAAATACAATCTGATGTTTAAATTCTGACCGAGTTTAAGTCGAATTTAAGGAGAAGAACAAAAAGATCTATCTTTCAAAGTCGAAGACGCGAAATCCTCAAGTTCTTCGAGTTAATAAGTTAAATTGCTCGTTTCCATAGAGGTGTTTTATCGAAATTTCGGCCGTGTAAAACGATTGCTCGAAGCAGCAGCGGTGTCGATATTTCCTCGAATCGCGCTGCCAAGAAAAGAATTCACTTTTCCGCTTTACGTAACGAATCGAGTCCGATCCTCCGCTGGTAATTGCGTTCTCTCGCGACGACGTCCAACGTCGGAGAAATCTATTACGCGAATTGAAGAAGGAAATTGTGGAAAAGTAAATAATACAGCGAAAACCGTAATTATTACCGACGATACTTGGGCCCTTCTACTTTTTCGCCCTTTCGATCCGTCCTCCGTTTCAACCTTCAATCTTCTCTCTTTCGTTTTCACAGACGACTGTCCCAACTGCGTGGACGAGCACACCACCAACCTCGCCGCCTCCAGATGGACCATGCCGCTGCTCAAGCTCGGCGAGAAAAGATATTATCTGGGGATCTTCTTCAAGGTATCTTTCCACTGCCGATCACTTTGATTTATCTATCCAGCTCGCCTCGCTACGGACATCATCGAATTATTTCCGTGCCCGTAACTTTGCTCGCTTCACGGTGCATCGAATACCAGACCGGCCCGTGTTATCGATCTGCTCTCGCCTGTGTCCCCTCCGCTAGCGTCTCCTTGCTTTTTGTATCGCGCGATCCTCTCCTTCCCTGATCCCTTCTTCCTCGAAACGGAACTTTCGCGATCTTTCCTCGACAAATGTTATTATTTTATTTTCGAAAACGGGCAAACAGTTGTTGTTTTTACCGATCATCTTATTCTTCTCTTCCCCTCTTCCCGAATCTCAACGATTCTCGCTTGCTTGCTTGTTCTCGGGTTGACGCGCGACCTCGCCTCCATTCCGCTTTAAAACAGGAACACAGCGTCGTCTCGGCGACGATCAATGCCTGCAAGTACCATTAACCCATTTATCGCGTATTCGTGTCTAGTTTAAACCCACACGTTCCCCTCTAACCTAGACCCTACAACCCCTTCGAGTTCTCCCAGTTCGTGACCACGAATTCCTCTTCGTCCAACGAAAAATGGATCGAACTACTCCCTCTCCCTCCCTCTCTCCCTACGATTGCTCCACGAGTCGAATCGCTTTGAATCGCGAGCAAACGGGAACCGTGTTATTAAGATTTCACGAGACGGTGAGTGGACGTGACGCAAAGCGTTGAACGAGGGTGTGTTTCGTCGAGGAACAGCCTCAGGAACCACCCTGTAATCCGGATTAACGGATTATTCCAAATATCTGATCTCTCCGACACAGTCGAAAAGATAAATCCGAATCGCTACTCTCGTACTTTCACCCCCTCGGATTCGTTTTAAATCCAGATCAATTTGGTTAAACGAGGTAGCGAAATTCCTTGGCGCGTAAACGGGCGCGCTTGGTATACGATATTAGAAATATTTCAATGGGAACGAAATATGCAAATGTCGCAGACCCATGTTTCTTTCGCGCTTCCCCTATCGCTTGTAAAATACGGGAATGCTTGTTGCGTGGTCATTTGCCAGCCGTAATGGAGCCGGCTGGCAAAATTTATGCGGATTTACGCTCGCGTTTTTGCCCTCGTGTACTTTCGCGCTGAATCGTGCCGCCTCCCCTTCCCCTCCTCCGCGAAATTCATGCTGGGGGGAGGAGGAAGGTGTATCCGGCGACAACGAAAAAAGGAGAGGGAGATACGATTTATGAATAAAATTGAACGTGGTGCAAAGTGGGCGGAGATATTCGCTCGAAACACGAATAATTATAACGCAAAATTATTTCAACGGAAAAATATTATGTATTTTTTTATCCACCAAGGTGTATCGCAGCATCTCGTCCCCCGCTTTAATTAGATCGTCGAAATAAATCGTATTAAAACGCTTCCCCCCCCTCTCCCCTCCCCCCTCCTGTATTTTGCATACGTGTAATTTCTCACTCTGCCTTTTTTTCTCTCCCTACGAAAAAACAGATTTCTAGAGGAGAGAGAGTTCGAATTTCGTTAGATTTCGATACAAATACCTAACAAATATTCATCTTCTCGAAATAAAAATTTCTCTTCGAAATAGAATCGAGCAAATTTCGAGCCATTTTATCGGATAGGTTTTATCTTATATCGCAGTTGACGCTCGAGATCCCTTTCAATTTCGAAAAAAAATGTAAAGAACAAACGCGGATTGTTCGAGGAAAGAAAGGAGGATCGAACCTTCGAATAGACGTTCGATGTGCGTTCGTTTTTTTTTTCTTTTTCTTTCTTTTTTTTTTTTTTTTTTTTTTGCACCAAGCAAAAGGGTAATTACGGGAGAAAACAGGGTGGCTCGGTATATACGCGATCGCGAATAATTCTTTTCACGTTCATCGATTGCCATGGGTAATTTGCTAGACGGAACGAGCGTCTGCGCTGCCCTTTCTGCCCATAAAGAACCGGTATTTTCATCGGGGGGATCGACTCGAGCTCCGGTAATTCTTCGGTAAATTCGATCACCGCATTGAGGAATAAATTAGGGGGAGGGGAGGGAGGCGATTTCTCGAGGTTTCGTCAAAAATTCGAGCGATAAAACGATTTAGCGGGGAGGAAAATAAGGGAGGAGGGATGGAAACTGGAGTAAAACCAAAGTCACATCGATCATTGATACGATTTGATCCGAAAAGAAAAAGAATAACAAGCGAAACGGGATATCGAAAAGATTGGGTGTCGTAAACGACACGGAGAAAAAGAAGGGTAGTTTATTCTGCGATGGTACACGAAAAGGGGAGTGAATTTTCCACTTATCGGGATTTATTTGCATTCTGGCCTGAGTTTTTCGCCTGATTTTTCGCCTCCTCTATTCTCCTCCTTTTCTTCTCCGTTTCCACGCG
Organism: Apis florea; assembly: GCF_048593485.1. Lineage (NCBI taxonomy): Eukaryota > Metazoa > Arthropoda > Insecta > Hymenoptera > Apidae > Apis > Apis florea. Next base: position 225,034 of record NW_028256473.1, on the reverse strand, counting down.
TAGAAAGTGACGCGTGGACTCGACTTTCTTCAACCACGGGGAAAAAGTTCCTCCGCGTCGCGAAAATTCGACGACGGTTCTTCTCGTTGAAAAAAATGATGCATTGCGTGCAAAACGAGAGTTAGTTATTAAAACGGTTAGAAAGAACGGTAGGAAGATGCATTATTTTTTTTATAGAGAATATATTTATCATTAAACTAGTGAAACTGATACGATTGCGATAAAAATTGATACGTCAGTTTCGGCGATTAATAGATAAATCGCTAATTCGATAGGATTTACGTGTATTACATTTTGACAACGTGAATATTTCGAATCGAAGAAAATATCAATTAATTTAATTACGTAAACGCAATGCATTAAGCGTATCACGCATATAATACTGCAAATTGTATCTACGGTTTAAACGTACAAAGACTAGTGTTATATCAAACTCCATAATTTAACGAACAATTATTGTTAATGTCCCAAACCAGTGTCCCTTTTAATTACATCAAATTATATTGAATCTCACTTTACGATAACAAATTACCATTCGAATCAATGCATCATATTATTCGCTTCGACGTTTATCGTTCTCCTAACTTTATCGCGTACGATCAATTCGCTCCATTCACTTTTTATTACATCTACGTCTAAACGTGACGTGACGAGACTTTTGATTAATTTTATCCCTGGAAAAATTAACATAGAGACGAGAAAAATCATATCTTTGTATCAACAAACATAAGATAAGATAAAATGATTTTGAAATGCGAATTATTTTATTTATTGGTTGCAGGCCAATTGGTACAGAGCGTCTCAATATTGCCGATATCACGGGATGCATCTGGCGAGCATAGCGTCGCAGGAGGAGAACGACAGACTGGAGAAGCACATTAAGGATTTTGGCCTTGGACACGAGCATTTTTGGACCTCCGGTACCGACCAGGCCGAGGAAGGCACTTTCTTCTGGATGGCCAATGGAAGGCCTATCACTTTTGAAAATTGGAACGTGGGCGAGCCGAATAATTTCAGGTATCCCCTCCACTGTTAAAAAAATTGCCTCCCTCCCCCCGTCCCTCCCTTTAAAACTTTTGCAATTTTTCGCGAGCGAGCGTAACGAAATACTAAGTTGGTCGAGGATTAGTTCTATTCTCGAGGAAGAGGAAAAGAAAACACCGTGAATTCACGATTGCATTTGGTTACAGATACGAGAACGGTGAGGAAGAACACTGCCTCGAGCTGTGGAACAGGGATGGGAAGGGATTGAAGTGGAACGACAGTCCGTGCAGTTTCGAGACCTTTTTCGTTTGCGAGGTGCAATGATCGATCCATCGAACTCTACGAGATTGACGAAACACGAATCCTCCAAGATCATCGATTCACCCGATTCGATTCGCGATACACAACATCGATCTACCCTATCGAGTCATCATCCAGCCGGCTGGCTGTTGCCCGATCCAACACGAAAATGGAACAATACTGACTTCTTATGTGTGTGTGTATGTGTGTGCGTGTGTGTGTGTGTAGTACGCGCGTGTACGTTCACACGAACGATGTGAAATCGATGGATGTAGGATGTTGCACGTGAAGGAATCGTAGTCGAAACTTGTGTAAAGATATTTTTGCGAAACTGTAAAACTCGTATTTTAATCTTCGAGACTTTTTGAAGAAAATACATTTTATTTTCGCCGTATTGTAAAGTTTGTGCGTTCTATTTTGTATTCGAAGAGTATCAAGCGTATAATAAGCAGAAATAGTAAAAATCTTTTTTTTACCGGATAAGAACTGATTTAACATTTAGCTTATTATCGTTCTCGTAGATGTATCATTTGCTTCTTAAACTTAGAAATTGTAGAATAAGAACTTGTAAGTTTTTACTATCGAGTATAAGTATAACGTAAATTAGTCATTTGTCGTTAATGTGAGAAAAAAAAATTTTTTTTTTTTTTTTGGATAGTAGATAATTTAGATGGTAAATAAATTGGAGTTCGCGTGCTATTTATTTTTCTAAATAAAAAAAATTATAGAATCATAGATGCATCGTTTGACTAGAACTCCAGTGAATGCAAAGATCGTTGTTAAGTCGGTTAAGTCAGAAAATCAGGGAATTTTTCAATTTTACCGATCAATGGAATCAATGGATTATTCGTTAAAATTTCAAGTTCCATCGATTGGCAAAATTTTTGACTTTTTATCGTATATAAGCTACCATTTTCCTTTTTCATTACCAAAAACTCACCGTTTAGAGAAAATACGAAAAAAAGAAATATAAAAAACGTTGAAACGCGAGTATGATTAACGACGATTAACGAGTAACATAAAGTGTATTTTTATTTTCTAATTAACAATTAGTAAGCAAAATATAAATAAATTAATCGATAATCAGAAATTATATATTGAATATCATATAGCAATTAACGATCGATTTAATGTTCATCAGCGAAATTTATGATTTTGGTATGGAAACAGAAAATCCGAATGTTATAAACGAAATTACGTATTTACGCGTGGAATCGTTCGGCACTATGCAATAAAATCCAAGTCAAATATTACAACAATTTTTTAATATTCCTCGATTTCTTCAATCGAATGACTCGTAATGTTATACGGTATATAACATTAAGAGTAAAATAGAAAAATAGAAAAAAATTTGTTTTTAAATCTTTAATCTTGTTCTATCTCGTGGCAAAATAGGTTTACATATCCATTGTGTTTTTCAATGTAAAAGAAAATTGTAACAAAAGTGTGTAAAAGTTCTTTGATGGTCGATCGTTCTCTGATTTAACGTTTCAATGAGTGAAAAAAAAATCTCGTGTTCTCTACAGGGACGTTGGTTTGAACGTCATAGCGTCGAAGCGTCGAAACGCGTCCGAATACTATGAACAAGTATCGCGGCAAATCGCGCTTTTAGAAAAAAAGGTAGAAAATTCGATGATAAAACGAGCAGAAAAATACAAAAAAAAAAAAGGGGGAAATAAAAAGGAAAAATGAAAAAACGAATGAACGAAGCAAAAAAGGCATGCAACTGTAATGAAAGTTGTTCTCCCGGAACGTTGTATTCCCGTAACGGATCTTTCCGGTCGACGTGACCCATGCTTCGTCGTTTCAACGTTCTTCTATCCTTTCCTTTTCAAGCCGACATAGCCCATCAACGTGTGAGTCCCCTCTATAGGATTGACAGAACCAATTAGTGGTTCCGTCGATTTTTCGCCGTTTCTGAGGGGAAGCAACAATACCGTGGAGAAAGGTAGCGGACCGGTAAAAAAGGAAAATAATAAAAAAAAAAAAAAAAAAAAAAAAAATGAAAGAAAAAAAATGTAAAGTAACCGTAAAAGCGCGCGATTGAAAAGGGACAAGAAAATCGATATAGAGGATAATGAAAATTGATAGAGAAGCGAGATAATGTTGCCTAAATTTTCGTGTACAAAATATGCCTAACATATAATGGGATTTTGTGCCCCATTTCCAAAAATATCGATTCCGAATGTTAAATATAGAAATTAATAATTATATTTAATCCAATCACAAAAGTTGATAAAGTGAATAAAATAGTCGTTTATATAATAATTTTTTTTTTATATATATATATTCTCTCATAAATATTTTTATGCGTTATACGTAATGGATTGTTTTGTTATAACGCAATGATCATTTTTTTATAAAATTATTATTATTATTATAAATTATCATTTTTTTTATAAAATTTTAAACTTTAATACAACAGATAAAAGAGATAAGAAAACATGGACGATTTAAAGTTCTTAAGATTATTTATTAATAAATTATGCAAGAAAGATAATATATCGGATATCGGGGCATTTCGCAGAACAAATAAGAAGAGGAAATGAGAGAAGAATAAAGAAATCAACGCCATCTCTGAAGTGTTAAGAAAATCTCTTCAAAGATTGATTAAATAAAATAAGAATAGAATATTAGCGGTATGTTTTGAATTTCAAAGACATATTTCCAAAAGAATTTAAAAAAAATTCAAATTTATATATATTTATATTGTGTTTATTGGCTTGTAATAAAAAATACAATTTTAATTTATGAATAATTCAATTTATATTTGAATCTATCTGTTATTAATAGCAATTAATTATGAATACAATACGATAAATACATATAATGCATGGCAATATTTATAAAAGGAATTATTTTTAAAATCTATTGATTTTATTTATCAATTTTTGTGATTGAAATTAAATATAATTCCAGTATATTTAAGCAATTCTTTTTATTGATTTGTAAAAAAAATTTTATCCGATAAAAGATAAAAATACACATGTAATGTAAAAATATATGGAATATATAAAAATATGTATATGTGTAATATTTGCATATTTTTTATCACTCTGAAGAAGCCTTATTATTTTATCTTTTTATCTATTTAAATCATCAGCTAAATACATTTTACAAATAATGTTTAAGCATTTCATTCGTTATGATTCTGAAATGAAATTATTTTTCTTGCCGCTTTCATACCGCTATTTTCTTGTAATTACATTAGTGTACTATAACAATTCTTATAACGTAATTTTTTCAACCGAATTCGTCATGTTCATTTATCGGCGCTGAATTATGATTAAAGATCATTAACTTAACAAGAGCGTAAAAGGCATAAAATTATTCTCTTATAATTTTATTATTACTTATTATGGTATATATAAATATAAATGTTTGTTAATACTTACAAATATTTATAATTAGAATAAATGATATAGAATAAAATGATGTAATCTCCTCAAAATTTTCAAATTCATTTAGCAAGTACAATTAGATTATACATACATGAAGAATTTCAAAATTATAATTATTTCAAAATTGTATACATAAAATACAAAAAACAGTTTTTCTATTTCTATTTATGTTTTGTTCAAAATTTTAACAGTTAAATATAATCGATACATCATACTTAATATCTTATGTATGTATGATACATAATAATACATATAACACATATAATATTTTTAATTGCTCCTACTCAATCTGAAACATAATAATAATAAATGAATATTTATTGTAAAAATGTATATGATTTATTTCTAATATAAAAATAATTTTAATCACATAATGCATGAAATAAGTTAAAAAACAATATTTATATATAATTTATATAAATAATACATTTAAATAAACATTTTCTTACACATGTATAACATATATATTTTTGAAATAAATCTATTTCTTCAAAAAAATATTTTCTACTTATTATTCCTTATAACCTATTCTTTGTTTATTCTTGTGCATATAACATTTAAATTATACTTTATCCAATGCATTAAATCCTTTGATCCTGGGAGAATTTATTCATATTATATCCATAAGATACAAGAAATGAAATAGTTTCGACCATCAATGCCATCTCGCGTTTGGATCACCGAAACACCGACTTGTTACTAGCATAGCAGAATATGCAAGGAGGTATACTCATTCCTGTGACGTCACAGACAAGGAACGCAACATTGTGCGAGAAGGATAGAAACATTTTCCCGCCAATTCGAATACATCATATTGACAATAGATTAATTATTCATTTTCTAGTCAAAATTTAGACACTTTTAAGATTGCATGAAAGTTGAAATTCCAACTAAATATCTCGTATCAATTTTAATATAAAAATTCTTAATTATCGTAAAGAGAAGAATATAAAATAGATACATATATTGAATTCCATGATTCATATTAAATAAAATGATGTAATAATGTTTTTTTTTTTTAAATATGACATCTGAAAAGATAAGAATACAAATAAGTATAAAAGATAAGTAAAAATAAAATATATATATTATGTAATGTACATGATACCTCAAAGAGTTGAGTTTGTAAAAAGAATATATAAAACAGATATTAAATTATCAAAATTACATAATTAAGTAGTATTAAAATGATGAAAAAATGTTTTTTTCCTTGAAGTTTGATACCTGCAAAAATAAGTATGTAAAGAAGTATATACATAAGGTATAAAAGATAAATAAAATATGAAAGATAAATAAATTCAAAGATAAATTTAATATATTACTTCTTTATGTATTATATTCTGTTGATGCAAAATTCTCAAGATATTCGAAAATTTTAAGATTTCAAGAAAAATTTTACATGTCACTTCTTCTCACATTCTTCAGAAATTATATTCTTATAGATCATGATATTCTTATGATCATGAATATTACTGGATGTTTAAAATTTTTCAGCCAAATTGCAGAAAAAATTTCATCTCTTATTTCGTGTCTTTTCTGAAAATTAAAATATGGAATGTAGAATTATGTATTAGAATATAGAATTAGAATTTAGATTATATTATATATTAAATGTATGTAATATATATAAGACATATGAAAAAAATATGAAATATTACAATGTTTTTTATTGTTCAGTAACTTTCCTGTTCCACACAATTTAAAATTAAATCAGCAACATTTTAATTACTATCTTGTTTTGAGATAAAATATAATCATCTTTTTGCTATTTTCATTTCTTTTTTTTTTTTGTTCTATCCAAAAAAGAAAAAAATCTAAAAAAATTTTAAAAATAGCAATTTATTATATTAAACATATCATTTATTTATCGGCCATAAATTTGAATCAAAAGTCACCTAAAACATAAAAGAGATCATTTTTATTCTGTTAATTTTTATATTTTCATTACATCATAATTCAACAATAATAAAATTTAAAAATTGTTATTAATATATTTTTTTGATGTTTTTAAAGAAATTAAATTTCCCTCATAGTTTTACATAAATTAATTTAATAATTAAAATAGGATTAAACATACCTTAAAAAATACATTGTAAAGATTCAGCAATTAGGATAATTTTTTTAATTTTTATACACATGTTATAGTTTTAATAATGAAGTAGTAATAATGAAGTCATTCCAATTAAATATATCAACAAGTTGAATTTAAATCACATTTACTTGATAATTACTGTGAAAAGTATGATATATTAATCTAAAGCTAGTTTTAATTATAAAACTAACCAAAAAAAAAAAAAAGAAAAAATACACTGTCTTTATTGATTTATTAATATAAATAATGTACTTACATTTTTCGAAATGTTTTTGCGAAAATATTTTTCATTTATTATTTCTTTTAACGCTATTCTAGATTCTCAATTAAATAATTTTTCATTTATTATAAAGATAAATTTAACATTAGACTTCTTCAATTTATCCTTTGAATATCCAAATATGTATATTTTGACCATGAGATAGATAAAGAATAAAACAATTTCGACGATCAACGCCATCTCGCGTTTGGATCACCGAAGCTCCGACTTGTTACTAGCATAGCAGAATATGCAAGGAGGTATACTCATCCGCGTGACGTCACAGACAAGGAACGCAACATTGTGCGAGAAGGACAGAAACATTTTCGCGCCAATTCGAACACGCCATATTGACAATTAATTAATTATTCATTTTCTAGTCAAAATTTTGGCACTTTCAAGATCGCATCTAAAAGCTGATATTCCAAGCAAGTTTCTCGTATCAATTTTAATATAAAATTCTTTGTCAATTATTTTTTAATTATTTATTAAGTGAATTTATTAATATGGTCTTTGAATTGGCGCGAAAATGTTTCTGTCCTTCTCGCACAATGTTGCGTTCCTTGTCTATGACGTCACGCGGATGAGTATACCTCCTTGCATATTCTGCTTTGCTGGTAATAAGTCGGAGCTTCGGTGATCCAAACGCGAGATGGCGTTGATCGTCGAATTATTTAAATCGTTATCTTATCTTATGGTCTAAATGTACATATTTGAATATTCAAAGGATAAATTGAAGTGTAATATTTATCTTTATAATAAATGGAAAATTATTTAATTGAGAATCTTGGATAGTGCAAAAAGGAATAATAAATGAAAAATATTTTCGTAGAGTCATATATATTCAAAAAATGTAAGTACTGTAGTACGTTATTTATGTAAATAAATCCACAAATGCAATATATATTATTTTTTTTGGTTAGATGCATAATTAAACCTAGCTTTAGATTAATATATCATATTTTTCACATTAAGTATCAAGTAAATGTGATTTAAATTCAACCTGTTGATATATTTAATTGAAATGCAATGACTTATTACTACTTCATTATTAAAACTTTAACATATGTATAAAAATTAACAAAATTATCCTGATTGTTGAATCTGCAATGTATTTTTTAAGGTATGTCTAATAATTATTAAATTAATTCATGTAAAACTATAAAGGAAACTTAATTTCTTTAAAAACATCAAAAGAGTATTCTAATAGTAAGTATTTTTAAATGTTATTATTGTTAAATTATGATGTAATGAATATAAAAGTTAATAGAATAAAAATTAATGATCTCTTTTAGGTGATTTTTAATTGAAATTTATAGCCAATAAATAAATGTCATTTTTAATACGATAAATTATTATTTTTAAAACTTTTTTAGATTTTTTCTTTTTTAGAAAGCATATAACAAAGGATATAAAAGATATAATAAGGATATAAAGGATATAACTAGGATAAAACAAAAAAAAAGAAGAAATGAAAATAGCAAAAAGGTAATTATATCTCAAAACAAAACAGTAAATGTTACTGATTTAATTTTATATTATATGGAACAGGAAAGTTAATGAACAACAAAAGACATTGCAATATTTCATATTTTTTGTTTCATATGTCCCATATACATTATATCATATATAATATATTTTTAATTTTCAGAAAAGATACGAAATAAGAGATGAAATTTTTTTAGCAATTTGGTAGAAATAATATTCATGACTAATTTTATATTAGAAGAATATAATTGAAGAAGTATGTGAAATTTTTCTTGAAATCTTGAAATTTTTGAATATCTTGAAAATTTGGCAATTTTGCATCAACATAAAGAGATGATATACTAAATTTTTCTTTGAATTTATTTATTTTTCATATTTTATTTATCTTTTATATCTTATTAATCTTTACATACCTTTTTTACAGGTATCAAGTTTAAAAAAAATTTTTTTTCCATCATTTTAACATACTTAATTATATAATTTGATAATTTAATATCTTTTTTATACATTCTTTTTACAAACTCAGCTCTTTGAGGTATCATATATATTACATAATATATATTATATTTTTATTTATATTATATTTTTATTATCTTTTATACTTATTTTTATACTTATCTTTTCAGATGTCATACTTCTTAAAAAAAAACGTTTTTTCATTATTTTATTTAACATTAACCATAGAATGCAATATATGTATCTACTTATTCACCTCTTACATATTTTATATTCAACTTTATATTTTTACAAATTTAGATCTTTAAGCTTTTATAATATTTTCAGTAAGAAAATATATAAAATATATAAGAAATATGAAAATATAGAAATATATAAGCCTATAACTGGACCGGTCAATAATTTTCGTCCTGTTAAAAAAAAAAAAAAAGAAAAGAAAAGAATTGTACAAAGAAAGATTTTATAATATTTTATAAATTCTTACATCATACTATATTCTTTTTTAGAGATTACTTAGTTATAGCTGTATTAATGGTACAATTGTATATTTTTTAAATAAAAATTTTCTACTTTTTGTAGAATAATTGATAGTCCAATTAGTAGATTAAATTCTTACAGCATACACTAGAATTGATTTAAGTATAAAATGTATGCAAAAATAATATATAAAAAAAACTAATATATGTAATACATAGAATAATAAATTGTAATAATTAAATATATTTTTTAAATATTTATCTATATTTTTTTTAATTTTTATACAGATCATTACATTGTTTTACTTCTGTCTATTTTGCCATATTACAAATAGCATAATTACTTAAAATAAAAAAAATGTCTAGTAAAAAATTTATGAAATTTTAAAGTCGCATTTTACAGATAGAGACAAATTATTTCAGACATTTTTCTTATCAAATCAAAAATAAATTCTTTTTAGTTTTTTGATTAATGAATGTATCGAATCGATCATGACACAATAAATTTTTCATTAATTTTTCATTAATATAAATTTATTTTTCAATATAATTTTATACATATGAAATATTCTTTCATTTGCTATTTTAAATTTTATTTATAATTTTGTTAATGTTTAAATGAATAATTATTTTTAATTGGATTACAAAGCGAGGATTTGTGATTACGAAATTTTCCGTAAAAATCGTTAATGAATAATTAATGATAAAGAATTTTATATTAAAATTGATACAAGAAATTTGCTTGAACTTTTGGTTTATAGATATTATCATAAAAGTATCCAAATTCTGATTAGAAAAAGAGTTATTAATTAATTTTCAATATGGCTTCATTGATGTATCAGAAAACGTGTCGCGTTAATTGTTAATAAATAATTAATGACAAAGAATTTTACATTAAACTTGATACGAGAAACATGCTTGAAGTTTTAACTTTTAAATGCAATCTTAAAAGTGCCGAAATTTTTGCTAGAAATCGAGTAATTAATGAGTTTTCAATACAACGTCACCGATATATGGAAACGTATAACGTGTTAATCGTTAATAAATAATTAATGGCAATATATGATTCTACGAAAATATTTTTCATTTATTATTCCTTTTTGCACTATCCAAGATTCTCAATTAAATAATTTTTCATTTATTATAAAAATAAATATTACATCTTCAATTTATCCTTTGAATATTCAAATATGTACATTTAGACCATAAGATAAGATAACGATTTAAATAATTCGACGATCAACGCCATCTCGCGTTTGGATCACCGAAGCTTCGACTTATTACCAGCATAGCAGAATATGAAAGGAGGTATACTCATCCGCGTGACGTCACAGACAAGGAACGCAACATTGTGCGAGAAGGACAGAAACATTTTCGCGCCAATTCAAAGACCATATTAATAAATTCATTTAATAAATAATTAAAAAATAATTGACAAAGAATTTTATATTAAAATTGATACGAGAAACTTGCTTGGAATACCAGCTTTTAGATGCGATCTTGAAAGTGCCAAAATTTTGACTAGAAAATGAATAATTAATTAATTGTCAATATGGCGTGTTCGAATTGGCGCGAAAATGTTTCTATCCTTCTCGCACAATGTTGCGTTCCTTGTCTGTGACGTCACGCGGATGAGTATACCTCCTTGCATATTCTGCTATGCTAATAACAAGTCGGAGCTTCGGTGATCCAAACGCGAGATGGCGTTGATCGTCGAAATTGTTTTATTCCTTATCTACCTCATGGACAAAATATACATATTTGGATATTCAAAGGATAAATTGAAGAAGTCTAATGTTAAATTTATCTTTATAATAAATGAAAAATTATTTAATTGAGAATCTAGAATAGCGTTAAAAGAAATAATAAATGAAAAATATTTTCGCAAAAACATTTCGAAAAATGTAAGTACATTATTTATATTAATAAATCAATAAAGACAGTGTATTTTTTTCTTTTTTTTTTTTTGGTTAGTTTTATAATTAAAACTAGCTTTAGATTAATATATCATACTTTTCACAGTAATTATTAAGTAAATGTGATTTAAATTCAACCTGTTGATATATTTAATTGGAATGGAATGACTTCATTATTACTACTTCATTATTAAAACTATAACATGTGTATAAAAATTAAAAAAATTATCCTAATTGCTGAATCTTTACAATGTATTTTTTAAGGTATGTTTAATCCTATTTTAATTATTAAATTAATTTATGTAAAACTATGAGGGAAATTTAATTTCTTTAAAAACATCAAAAAAATATATTAATAACAATTTTTAAATTTTATTATTGTTGAATTATGATGTAATGAAAATATAAAAATTAACAGAATAAAAATGATCTCTTTTATGTTTTAGGTGACTTTTGATTCAAATTTATGGCCGATAAATAAATGATATGTTTAATATAATAAATTGCTATTTTTAAAATTTTTTTAGATTTTTTTCTTTTTTGGATAGAACAAAAAAAAAAAGAAATGAAAATAGCAAAAAGATGATTATATTTTATCTCAAAACAAGATAGTAATTAAAATGTTGCTGATTTAATTTTAAATTGTGTGGAACAGGAAAGTTACTGAACAATAAAAAACATTGTAATATTTCATATTTTTTTCATATGTCTTATATACATTACATACATTTAATATATAATATAATCTAAATTCTAATTCTACATTCTAATACATAATTCTACATTCTATATTCTAATTTTCAGAAAAGACACGAAATAAGAGATGAAATTTTTCCTGCAATTTGGCTGAAAAATTTTAAACATCCAGTAATATTCATGATCATAAGAATATCATGATTTATAAGAATATAATTTCTGAAGAATGTGAGAAGAAGTGACATGTAAAATTTTTCTTGAAATCTTAAAATTTTCGAATATCTTGAGAATTTTATAATTTTGCATCAACAGAATATAATACATAAAGAAGTAATATACTAAATTTTTCTTTGAATTTATTTATCTTTTATATATTATTTACATACTTCTTTACATACTTATTTTTGCAGGTATCAAACTTCAAGAAAAAAAAATATTTTTTCATCATTTTAATATTACTTAATTATGTAATTTTGATAATTTGATATCTTTTATATATTTTTATATATTATATATTATTTTATATATTCTTTTATATATTCTTTTTACAAACACAACTCTTTGAGGTATCATATATATTACATAATATATATATTTTATTTTTACTTATCTTTTATACTTATTTGTATTCTTATCTTTTCAGATGTTATACTTAAAAAAAAAAAGGTTTTTTCATCATTTCATTTAACATTAATCATGGAATTCAATATATGTATCTATTTTATATTCACCTCTTACATATTTTATATTCAACTTTATAAATTCGATTCTTTAAATTTTTATAATATTTCCAGTAGGAAGATATATAAAATATATAAAAAATGTATAAAAATATAAAAATGACAAGACATATATATAATTAGACCGGTCTATAATTTTGGTCCTGTTAAAAATAAAAAAAGAAAAGAATTCTACAGAGAAAGATTTTATAATATTTTGTCATCATAATATATGTTTTTTTTTAGAGATTGTATTACAGTACTTATATTTTTCGAATATATATGAGTCTATGAAAATTATTCCTTTTTGCACTATCCAAGATTCTCAATTAAATAATTTTCCATTTATTATAAAGATAAATATTACACTTCAATTTATCCTTTGAATATTCAAATATGTACATTTAGACCATAAGATAAGATAACGATTTAAATAATTCGACGATCAACGCCATCTCGCGTTTGGATCACCGAAGCTCCGACTTATTACCAGCAAAGCAGAATATGCAAGGAGGTATACTCATCCGCGTGACGTCACAGACAAGGAACGCAACATTGTGCGAGAAGGACAGAAATATTTTCGCGCCAATTCAAAGACCATATTAATAAATTCATTTAATAAATAATTAAAAAATAATTGACAAAGAATTTTATATTAAAATTGATACGAGAAACTTGCTTGGAATACCAGCTTTTAGATGCGATCTTGAAAGTGCCAAAATTTTGACTAGAAAATGAATAATTAATTAATTGTCAATATGGCGTATTCGAATTGGCGCGAAAATGTTTCTATCCTTCTCGCACAATGTTGCGTTCCTTGTCTGTGACGTCACGCGGATGAGTATACCTCCTTGCATATTCTGCTATGCTAGTAACAAGTCGGAGCTTCGGTGATCCAAACGCGAGATGGCGTTGATCGTCGAAACTGTTTTATTCCTTATCTATCTCATGGACAAAATATACTTTTAGAATCAAAAAAATTAAAGTAATAGTATAATTTAAGTTTTATTTATACAAGAGTAAATAAAGAGTGCGTAAAAAGAAATAATGATGAAAAAATATTCTTGAAGTAATATATTTATTTGAAAAGTGTATATATATGTTTATAAATAAATATTCATTTTGATGTATTATTCGTATATACATAAGTTTATATAAATATTTTTTAGATTAATTTATGAGGGTGCAGTTAAGAATGGCTTTATTATTATAAATCATAAATATTTGAATCGTTTAAATTTCAAATATTATACAATAAATATGCATTTATTATTATTGCGTTATAGATTGAGGATAAACTAGTAAAAAATATCGAAAACTAATACAATGGAATATTTTGCATCCTCTGCTTACAATTTGGAAAAATGTTTATGTTCATAATATACTTTCAATTGAATTAATTTATTTAAAAAGTTGAAGGAAAAAACAGCTAGATCATTTTTTCTATCTTCTATTGTAATTATAAACATTTGTAGGTATTTCTTGATATAACATGACAGTGGATGATGTTAAAATAATTTATTTTTATATGTTTCATAAATGTATATTTTATTGTATATTTTTGGTTTGACAAATAAAATTTCTTACATATTATTAATAAAAAGAATTGTTTAAATATGCTAGAGTTTTATTTATTTTAATCATAAAAATTAATAAACGAAATGAAGATTTTTATAAATAATTTCTTTGATACATCTTTTGATATTTCTATACATTACATATATTGGATTGTTTCATAAATTTTTTGATTGTTACAGATGGTAGATATTTATTTATTAGTTAAATTATTTGTAAATTAAAAATTTCGCTAATATTTTTTATTATAGTATACAGGAAAATAGCATTAATTTGTAAGATTTTTTTATTTAAATATATTTATTTATACATATCATTGTTATAAACTATAAAGTATTTATGTAAGATAAATATCGATGATTTAAGATTTTTCAGATTATTAATCAATAACAGTTTGCTGTATATTTTGTAAAGTAAATATAATATAGACAAAGAAAACAAATAGAAAAAAGAAAGAAGATATAGAATAGATATAGACTGTCAATCTTTTTACTTTATTTTTATTTTTCTCCCACTATTTGCTCTTCTTGTCTATATTCAATCTTGGCGCATAAGTAGAGATCATGTACATGATGTTATTGGATACATTTTTTTCATGGTTTCTTTTTTAGAACTATTTACTAATGTGCTTTAATATAAATTTATCTTTCATAATGTATCTATGATATAAATTAGGATTAGACAGTTATATTGAATGTTGAAATATTGCCAATATACTACAATATACTATTTAAATTATTTACAAAAAATCTGTAATTAGATGTATTAAAGTGGAGATGTTATTAGATTTACACGTGATTTTATATTGCATGATATAATATGCAAAATTCTGTAATATATTCAAAACGACAATATGTCGTTTTTCGAAAAATTCTTGGATATTTATTTAAATGTAATTTAAAAAAACATGAGGTATTTAATGCCTTCTCTACAAATTATAATTTTCACAATCACATGAATAGGTTATGTTTCCCATTATCACATTCGGTAAATATATTTAAGTAATTTAATTTTATGTTATAAAATGATGAATTATGAGAAAACGTTTTTTTAGTTATGTGAAATAAAACATAAGGAATTATCCGAAATACAATCATTATTTTCAAAAAATGAGTATTTTAAAATTTATTTTTCAAAATTGTGTAATAGAAGAAGTTTTAGTACAACTTCTGATAAAAATCAACGAACATCCAATGAATCTGCTGATGATTCTAGTAAAGATCCCAAAAAATCCAATGAATTTAATATGTTATTTTTCAAAATGTTAATCTTTTTAACTGCATTTTCAATATACTATGTTATGTTTTCTGGATTCGTTGAGAATGTTGTAAGTTCATAAATAAATTATTATCAATTAAAATAATTTGTAATTTGTATAATTACTTATTGGATTATTATTTTATGCCAGGTTGTAGTAATACATTGGAATGATTTTATAAATGAAGTGCTTTTAAAAGGTCAAGTTCAAGAAATTATGATTTATCCAAGTTATGTAGAAGCTACAATAAGAAGAGGTGCTACATATAAAGGAAGATATATTTTTAGACGTCTTCAATTCTATGATGTCCCTGACATAAAAAATATTGAAGAAAAAATTAGAGCATTAGAAAAACGCATTGGAATTAGAATGGGTATAACGAGAATATACTTTACTACTTTAATTTTAAATATAATTTAATTTTAAATCATATCAAAATATATTGATTTATTAATTTTTAGAGGATGGCATTTCAATTAGATATATTCATATGAATGAGAGACTAGCTGTATCAGAATTATTTAAAACATTGTTAATATTTGCTATAATTTTTTTACCTTTCTTTCATCCAATGATAAGAAAGAAATTTAATAATTTTACTTCTATAAATAAGGCAAAATATACATTAGTGGAACCTTTTTCTGGTAAAGGTGTTCGTTTTAAAGATGTAGCTGGTTTAAAAGAAGCCAAAATAGAAGTAATGGAATTTGTTGATTACCTTAAAAATCCTGAAAGATATACAAAACTTGGTGCTAAAGTACCAAAAGGTATTTAGAATTCTTATAATTTAAAAATCTATAATTCCTTTTAAATATGTTACAATTTAATTAATTTATCTCTAGGAGCTTTACTCTTAGGACCACCAGGTTGTGGTAAAACACTTTTAGCTAAAGCTGTTGCAACTGAATCAAATGTTCCATTTCTATCAATGAATGGATCTGAATTTACTGAATTAATAGGTGGATTAGGTGCAGCACGTGTCAGGGATTTATTTACAGAAGCAAAAAAAAGGTTTTATTATTATTATTGTTATCATTGGAAGAAACAATAATTATTATTACTATAATTAAACTAATTTTTCATATTATTTGTTTTTGAAGAGCTCCTAGTATTATTTACATAGATGAAATTGATGCAATAGGCAAAAAACGATCAGATTCATTCAGTGAATTTACTAATCCTGAATCAGAGAGAACACTAAATCAACTTTTAGTAGAAATGGATGGAATGATAGCAGCAAAGGATATTATTATTTTGGCTTCAACAAATAGAGCAGAAGTTTTAGATAAAGCTTTATTAAGATGTGGTAGATTTGATAGACATATTTTAATTGATCTTCCTACTTTAGAAGAGAGAGGACAAATTTTTGAATATCATCTTCAGTCATTATCATTGGAAGACAAACCAATAAAATATTCTAAATATTTAGCTCATCTTACTCCTGGTTTTAGCGGTATGTACAATTATTGAATTATTTAAATTATTTTAATTTTTTTGTTTTGAACAATATTTCTTTTCTTTCAGGAGCTGAAATAGCAAATGTTTGTAATGAAGCTGCATTGCATGCAGCAAGTGAAAAAAAGATTAAAGTTGACAATAATGACCTCATGTATGCAATTGATAAAATATTAGGTGGCTCAATAAAAAAATCTAGTACATTAACACCTTCTGAGAAAAAAGTTATTGTTTATCATGAAGCCGGTCATGCATTAACGGCATGGTTATTGGAACGTGCAAATCCTTTAATTAAAATAACTGTAGTACCAAGAACAAATAAACGTTTGGGTTTTTCTCAATTTTCCGATTCAAATCTGAAACTTCAAAGTTCAGAACATATTTTTGAACGTATGTGTGTATTATTAGGTGGTAGAGTTGCTGAAAGTATAATGTTTAATAAAATTTCAACTGGTGCACAAAATGATTTAGAAAAAGTAACGGAAATGGCATATTGTCAAGTTCAACAATTTGGAATGAGTCCTAATGTGGGTTTAGTTTCTTTTGATAGAGAATTAACAACTATGGTACAAAATATAAATATATTTAATATTTTTAAAATACTAATATATTATTAATTAATATTTTTTATTTAATTTATTTTTTAATTTTAGAGAACTAAAAAACCATATAGTAAAAAGTTAGGAAGTTTAATGGATGCGGAGGTACGAAGAATAATAATCGAAGCATATAAAACGACTGAAAAATTATTACAAGATAATAAAGATAAACTGATAACAGTACGTATGATTATTAATAAATATATTAAATAAAATAATAAATCAAAAAAATATCTAATAAATCATTATCTAATAAATTTTTTTATCTTACATATAGTTAGCTGAAACTCTTTTAAAAAAAGAAACTTTGACATATAAAGATATAGAAGCATTAATTGGACCTCCACCTTTTGGAAAGAAAGATCTTGCAGAATTGCAAGAATATGAGCAATATAATCCAGGCACACAATAGATAAACATTAGTGATCTTTTTAAAAGATATCTATATAATATTATTAACTAGTTAGTAGAAGAAATATTTTTATTATATAATTAATATATAATATAATTATTTTATATTATATTATATTATATTATATTATATTATATTATATTATATTATATTATATTATATTAATTATATTATATTATATTATAATATTAATTATTTGTAATAATATCTTCATAAATGAAAAATAAGTTTTTCAAAGGATAAGAAAGAAAACACAATTTAGTAAAAAAAACTATTTATATATTTTGAAAAAATTAAAATACAAATCAATTGTATAGTATAAAAAATAATAATTTAAAATCTTTCATTGTGTATAAAAAAATATATATTTGTATATTGTATATTGCGCAATATAAATATATTAATATATTCATTCAAAAAGTATGTAAAATAAAAATTACTAATTATATATTATAATAAACAATTTTTTGTTTAAACTTATTTGTGAAATTATTAATTAGTTATTATCAAATCCAATTTTGATTTATTATGTGTATTCATGTGAATGGTATTCACGTACATAAATTAAAGATTCGTGTTTCGTATTTAAATACATGCATACATATAATGAATGAAATCGAATTTTAAAATCTGTATAATTTTTAGCTATACTTGTGTATTTCTATTATAAGGGTATTGCACATACATATTTATATATCAATTTTATATACATTTTTATATTTTTATTTTAAAAAATAAAGTAATTATTTAAATTAATCAGATATTAGAGCCGCTTTTTAAGTATATATATTTTATGGACAATATAAACAAAGAGTGTTTTCGATGCACAATCACAAGTGATACACAATATTAGAAATATTTTTACATAATTTAACCGTTTTTTTTTCAAAACTATAATATTTATACAAAATCTTTATTTATTTAATTAATTTTTATTTATCAGAAATATATTTGCCCAATGTCTCTTTTGTTGAAAATAAAATAAAATAAATATTTAAAAAGAAATATATAGGAATAGAAGGAATAGACAGGCATACTTTTATTATACTTTTTTTGTTTACAATATGTTTTTTATAACTAATGGAAAGTAGTATAAAGTATATTTTTATAAGATATATAAAATATTATTTTTAATATCTGAACAAAGTTTATATACAAAATTCTGCAGATTATAATATGAATATTAACCCTTTCGCTACTACGGGCAATTATAGTCGCTCTGCATAAGATGCCGCGTATCGTACAGTATGACGAGCGATTGGAGTTATTGCACATCGAGTATTTTTCTTTGGAAATGTAACATCAATATTTTATTTTTATTATTAATTTTTTTTTCAAATTTTTAAATACCGTCAAAGCAATTCGAATTGTTAAGCGTAAACACAGTCGCTGACGATCTTTCTCGAGCACTGTGCACATACAGCGGACAAGTCGCCCACAGCGAAAGGGTTTATTAATAATCAAAACAAATTTTTCTAAGATATTAAATATCTTAAAATAGGATATAATAATTTAAACATGTCTTCATTATTTAATTTTTCATTTCCTTAAAATCAATGTAGTAGGCATAAGAATGTCCTTAATAGAATTCTTAAGAGTACGTTCTAAATGTGTTCCATTCCAATAAATCTTTCCACATCGATCACAAATATAAAAAAATCGTACATTCTGTAACACTTTCATTGGTACTTGATCAATTTGTATTCTTGCCTGATATTTCGTCGAACATGTACTGACATTCACAGAACATATTACGTTAAGTATCCATGGACGATCATCATTATTGTGTTTCAAATCACTATTGTGTTCCAAATCATTATTCTCTGCATTTGTTGTTAAATACGAATATGTATCATCATGATACGATGGATTTGAAGAAATGTTGTAATTATTTTTACCAGTTAGTTCAGCATAACTGAAAAATTAAAGAAAAATACATTAATGTTACTTTTATATTTAACGAATAGTTTTATATAAAAAAGATTATCTAAATAACCTTTTCGAAAGTTCATACATTAATGAATTTCGAACTTTTGAAAATTCATTACTGTTACAAGCTTGACATCGACTAAATATATCATTATGCGTAACCGCAATTTTGAAGTGATTTAATACCTCTCTTAATTGTTCATCAGGAGTATCAGACAATACAAAATAGCAATCTTCAGATGGTATGTATTGTAAAAACTATATAAATAAAATAAAAAACTATATATTATATTAAAATAATAATTAATAATAATATTATTATTTAGATTAATTAAAACTATGAACTTACTTTTAAATATCCTTTATTACGAGTTAAAAACACTCTTTTTTCACGCATTGCTAATTTAACACATCGTTCTCCACCCTGATCAAATGCAAAATGAACACAATCGCATCCACACATTCGCAATTTGTTTGTTAATCCACCTAACATTGAATCACAAACTACACGCCATGTGTGTATCTTTTTATATATAAACTTTTCAATATCCAGAGACTTATTGTTTACATGATATTCTGTTTGTTTTGTATAATGACATGTTGATTTATTTATATTATGTGATTCATTTAAATTCATGGTCCTCATTGATAATGTTGATTGTATTGATTTGTTAGAAATATGATGATTTTGACAATTTAGTTTCCTAAAATTTCTTAATTTTTCTGTTGGTAAATCTTTTTGAAAATTTTGTTGTTTATCATATCTTTTGTTCTTACCTAAGTGGGACTTAAAAATAAATGTTTAAAAACTATATATTTTAATAAATTGTAAATATTCTACACAATTATTTGTGACTTATAGAAAAATTTACTTTTTGTGTTAATCTTCTTATATTTTTTTGTGATGATGATTTAAATGGAATATGTTGCAGTTCTAAACAAGCATCATAAAATGGTATCTCCAAATGTTCACATTGAATTTCTAATGTCGCATATATTTCTAACAAACAGTATGCATCTAATGCTATAATGTTATAATATATAATTATGTTTAAATATTATGTAAACATATATTGTCATAATAATAAAAAAAAATTAAATTTATAAAAGAATAACTAACCAGCATATATTATTTGACTTTCTCTTAATGGCCTTTGCTCCCAATTAGAAAATTGATCAGATTTATTTAGTTTTTGTCCAAGACAAAGTTCTACAAGCTTACTCAAATTTTTTTTAGTAAATTGATCATCACTTTCATGTGGGAAAACAAATTTATAATCTTCTACCAATTTTTTCCATAAATTTACAATATCTAAATATCCTTGTCCATATATTTTTATTTTCGATAATGCAGGCAAACTACTACGTATAACAGTCATATCTTGAGCTATTCCAAAACCTAGGTCATAAATTTATAAAAAAAGATATAAATATAAATAGAATATAATTTTTAAATTAATTTTAATTTTCATATTATCTAATTTCATATCTTTATAAGATAAAAATTTTATAATTATGAAAATTTTACCAAGTTTTAAAATACTTTTGTTTTCAAATAAAACTAAGGCTAATTTTGCCCATAATTCTGTAAACTTATTTCCCATTGTAGTTACATCTATAATGTACACATTATCTTTGGTAGCTATTTGTATTAAAGCTAATTCTGTTTGTTTTGTACCTAATAATGATAATAATTATTTTTTTATATTACAGCATAAATTTTTTTAATGATTTTTTAATGATTTAAAATATTCAAATACCAAAACAAGGTTTCCATTCTGAATCAATACCAACAATAGAGATGCCATCTAATCCTTTGTCAAGAAATTCTTCAAAACTATAAGGATTATTTATTATTTTAATAGAATCTCTTGATAGTTTTAATTCATAATAATTCATAAGATCATTGTCATCTTCCCAACCATTTATTTTGCTAGTCGAAGCTCCTTCATTTATACCTACATAATAAAATATTGTAAATAAAAACAATTTTGTTAATTTTATGAATAATAATAAATAATAATGAAAAATAATTATTTATAATATTACTTTCAGATTCATTTTGTTCTTCTTCATATGAAAGTATCCATGGCCATTTTTCTCTAGGTATATTAAATTTTTTAGCCCAATATAAAGCTTCACTTGAATCTTTGGTATTAAGTAACATTTTTATCATAGTTAATTGTAATGTGCCATCATCCTTTACTGCATCTTGTACCATTTCTCTCCAACTATCAGTACCTTAATTTAACAATAATTATTATTTTATTCATTATTGCATATATGATACTATTACTATTTAAAAAATTTACATACTTAAACTGTATTCTTTATAACGTTTATGTATAAGATATTGTAAAACACCTTCACATCTTTTTTTATTCAAATTAATACAAAGTTCTGATGGAAGATTATACAATTTGACAAAACGTGCTATTAATTTACCCATAGATTTTGTATTTGTGATTGACATCTTTATATCTGGTATTTTATTTTTTCTATAATATATTAAAAATATTATTATACTTAAAATCTTTTCTTTAATAAATTATTAGAACTTACATAATTATTTCATTTAGCAAGTTATGCATACTATTATCAGGTCTAATTAAATTATCCAAATACAAGACTAAAGCCTCCTGTAAACGAGGACAATCAGTTAAAAATTCTTCTACAACTGTTAATTTGTTCTGTAAAATAAGTGGTAATATTAAAGATTCTGGATCTGAAAAAGATTCTTGTAATTTTAGTATAACCGCATATTGTGCTGCCTCTTTGTATTTCTTTTCTTGTATCATTTTCTGTAAAAATATATATTTTATTATGCAATAATCTAAAATTCGAAAATTACAATATATATTTAAATTAGAATAATACCTGTATCATATGAAGAAATTCTTCTTTATGTTCTACAAACTTATATGTACTTGCAACAATTTTAGTAAATTCCATATTATGTTGTTTAATAATTAATTGAAATGTTGCTAATTTTAAATCTAGAACTAGGAACTGTTCATACATTTCTTTTCTTGATTTTATCCATTCTGCATATTCCTCTATAACTATAATAAAAAATTTATTTATATATGTATTGTATTTAATATTGTTATTATATGTGTGTGTGTGTGTGTGTGTGTGTGTGTGTGTGTGTGTATATATATTTATAAACAAATTTTAATATTATTTAAAATTAATTTATAATTATAATAATTTATTATATTAACTTATTTATGATATTTTGTTTCACTTTATATAAATATTTTATAGATACAAACCTGTAAACGCTAATGATGAATTTTTTTTTATATGTTTAAAATCTGAAGTATTTACTAATATTCGTATTGTACTTAAATATGGATTAGGTGCACTATCAAAATATTCTATCAATGTTTTATTTACAACATCACCCTTTTTCCCTGTTAAAAATATATAATATAATTAACAAAAATGAATATGAAAATATTATTATTATATTATAATTTATATTTACATATTTGCCATATTTGTTCTAATGATTTAAGCCATTCTTTTGTTGCTTCGTCTATGTACGAAAAAAATGTTAAATCTTCGCCATTATTTTCAGAAAATTCTACTATTGATAAATTATTAACATTTCGATATTTATGTGACATTGCTTGTATAATAATTTATATTAACAATATATTGATAGAATAAATAATAAAACCAAAGTAATTTACTATATCTTTGCAGATTGTTACACGTAAAAAACAATTGAATTGATATGTATAAAAAACAATCGAATTCATATGTTTCGTCAATCTTTTGCATAAATATCGACTTATCTTTTATTATCACGAATGCATTAAATCATAGTTTAAAAAAGAACTTTTTTCGAAAAAACAATTTAATGGTATGGAGAGGAAAGACACATTTCTGAGATTTTAGATAGTTATATACATGAAGCAAAACAATAACGTTAAAATCCCCTACGTGGTAAAATTTCTTATTCACAATTATATATTGAACAAATTTAAAAATAATGTTTTGATTAATTATTCTAAAATCTTTCATCTTGAATATGAAACACAAATATTTCAAAATTTAATGGAATCATTAAGACATTCTCCATATAAATTCATTGTTTTGGAACACGTGACTGACATCATATGTATTTTGTTTATGATCAGTCACCGGCTATTATATCGTTGAAGTTTATAAGAGAGCTTGTAATGATACGTAATAAAAAATTCGCGTTCTCTGAAATTGAATTGATTCTCTTTGTGATTAAATTTTGTTTTTATATGTTTATGTTATTCGACTATTTTAAACATGATGAAACATAAATTACCAGCAAATTGGATTGAAATGAGCTCAAAAACACATCCACATAGAATATATTATTTTAATATCAAAACAAATCAATCATCTTGGGATAAACCAACAGTAGATCAGACAGAACAAGTATTTTAACATATTTTTTTTATATTATCAATATTAATATTTGATAAAAGTTAATAATATTTGATTCTTTTTTTCATATGTTTTAACCTATAGATATCTTTATTATTTATCTTTGTATTTGCAAAATTTTTTTTTATAACTTTTATAATTTAATTATTTTGTATATTAATTATCATTTAATTATGATTAATAATTAATTTTTGACCTATAAATATATTATAATTAGATATTAAAAATAAAATAATTATAAATGATATTATTATTAGATTAAGAAAAAATCAAATGGTTCTTCTAAAAAACGCAAACAATCAACACAAGACAATGAAACTAATGAAGTTCAATCTCCTACTTCTAAATACAATGAATCTAAAAAACAAGTCTTTGAAAGAAAAAAACTTGTCGCAAAACGTTTTCTTAAGCAAACACAGAAAAAAGATGACGAAGAAAAAGAAACTCCACAAATGAAAGCAATTCGAGAAAAAATGTTAAAACGGAAGGAAAAGAATAGTTCTAAAATTCAAAATTCTATATCAGCTAAGGATGCTATAAAATCACAATCTTCAAAACTTGATGAAACCAGTTCATATACAGAAGAACATGATATTCATTCAAATTCAAAAACAAATTGTACACCACAAATGCAAATACTTTTAGAAAAAATGCAAGAAAGAAATGCAAAAAGTTCTAAAACTAAAAAAGTAGAGGAAGTCAGAAAGAATATGATATATAAGCAAAAAATAATTAAAACACGATTAAGAAAGAAAAGTGGGTGTAAACAGGAAGTTGATTTAGAGGTCATTTCATCTCCTCTAAAAAATAGAAAAGAGGAAGAAAAACAAAACAATCTAAAAATTGGTTAGTATATTACAGATATTATAATATAATTTTTCTATAATGTTTTTATTTACATAATTAAAAAATTGAATTATAAAGATACTAATTTAAATTAAACTTTTTAATAATAGCAAGAGAGAAAAATTTAATGAACAAAAGAAAGAGTGAAGAAAGTAATTCAATTGAAACTATATCAACAAAATCAAATCGAAGATCTTTAAAGAAAAATTTAGGAAAAGAACGTATGGAAAAATTGAGAGAAAGTTTATCAATAAAATCTAATGACAATTCAAACAAAAGTATTTGCACTTCGACGAATTCTTCTTCCATAGATTTATATGGTAAATATTATAATATTTTTTTTAATTATTTCAATTTTTTATCATTAACTTTCTAAATGATCCAATAGGAAAGTTACCAAATATTTATAAAAATGCAGAAGTTAGATTGGTGCGATTAAAGGAGAGATTTTTAAATGATAAAACTTTCGTTAATAAAAATTTACATACTGATAAAGAGAAAGAGGCAGCAAATTCTTCTACAGAATCAACAACAACTGTAGATGATTTAATAAAAAGATCTAATGAGAATTCTTTCTATGAAGAAATGGATTGGGAACCATTGGAAGATGAGAAAATTATGTTTGAAGTAATATCAAGTATTCTTATCAATCGTAATTTTAACAATTTATTTTTTTTTTATATAAATGTATTTATGATAAATAATAGATTTAAAAAATATAAATACGAAATTAAACAAAAATAAATATTTTATGCTAATGACATATAAATTATTCTTAATATTTAGGTTCAAGCTGTTAGAACTCAACTTTGTACTGAAAACAATGTAAATATGTCCTATAATGTACCTAATAATACGTTAAAATATCCTTTATTATCAGAAAAACAAACAAAAAATTATTTGTATATTGTTGTTGATACTAATGTATTTTTAACAAATATTAATACTATTGAATTGGCAAGGGAAACTGCTTTTAAAACTTATGATCATTCATTAATTGTAATACCATGGACTGTAATATGTGTAAGTTTTTATGTTTTTTATTTATATAAAAATTAGTAACATTTTTTAATTTTATAAATAAATGTTTTATTATAGGAACTTGATTATATAAAAAATGATAATGGTAAATCAAAACCAACAATATTGTGCGTTAAAGCGAGAAAAGCGATAAATTATATCAATAAACTTTTTTCTTCAAATCAATATGTAATTGGTCAAACACCAGAAGATGTTGCAAAAAATAAAGAAAAATTTTCCACTGATTGTCCAGATGATGAAATTTTACAAACTTGCTTACAAATTCGTGACTTAGGAAAATCTGTTGTAAGTTATATATAATATCATATGAAGTATTAAAAAGTATTTAAATGTCTCAAGTTTCAAATTTCATTATTTTTCAGGTCTTATTATCATATGATGTAAATCTTTGTAATAAAGCAATGATTTATGATATTATAACACTTGGGAAAACTGATCCATTTGAAAAAGTCGATTATCTTAATGCTTCTAATTATATAAATAGACCATTGTCTAATTCTAATAAAAGCAATGAAAGTTTCAATTTGGATTCTACATCAATTTTATGTCAGGAATTATATTTATCGGATGAAATATATGAGGATATAAAAAGTATTATAAGAGACTTTCTAACAGTGGTAAATAAATATATA
This sequence comes from Apis florea, assembly GCF_048593485.1. Classification (NCBI taxonomy): domain Eukaryota; kingdom Metazoa; phylum Arthropoda; class Insecta; order Hymenoptera; family Apidae; genus Apis; species Apis florea. The sequence goes on along the minus strand of NW_028256473.1, from coordinate 198,069 downwards.
AATAAAATTTAATATATTATAAGAGAAAGAGAAATATAAGAGAAATATAAGAGAAATTTAGAGATTTTTAATAAAAAAAAAATTTTTGCAGATAGTTAGCAAAGAAATGCATATATTATATGGTGATTCTTGGGAAAAATATGTTATTATAAAACCACCTTGGACAACTGTAACTGTTTTACAATGTGCTGTAAAACATTGGATAGCCGCTATAAGTGAATCGTTTCAAAGACAAGCAGAAGTTATTCTGAAGGAATTATTACAGATATTTAAAAATACATCCGGTAATTTAATTATTTATTTCAATAAGATAATCGTTTTATATGGAAATTTATATTAATGGTTGAATATTTTTTTTTTTCCAGATAGAAAAACTTTGAAGGAAAATAGCTATATCTTGAATAAATGTAGCGATTTAGCACAAATGGTTAATGTAGACAAACATTCAATTTTAATGTTACGAATTTCTAAAAAAATTGATGTAATTAAACTCGTAATTCTTTTTGTTTATATTAAAATATTTTCAAATAATTTATAATATTATTATTTTGTTTTTCTTTTTCTTTTTTTTTTCCCCCAAGGAATTAAAAGAAAAATGCCATAATTATGAGATTGAAATAAATGATAAAAAATTATTTAATACAATTGGAATTGAAAATAATGCCGAAGAACAGGAACGCAGAGCACAAAAAGCTTTCCAGTATTTTGAAGCGGCATACGTTTATGCCCGCGATATGTCGTAAGTTTTATAATTAATGATATTTGTTTATGATATATTATCGATTATGATTATATTGTTGTACAGTGGTATGGCAGCCGAAGCGATTGGAATGCCCTGCTCTTTCCATTATAATATTCTAAATCCACTTCCATCTATAGACTATGTAAAACAAATACAACCAGAACTTGCAGCAAATGTTAATAAATTACTGTGCAGTCTAAGCGCGTATGTTAATTTTTTACTTATGAAATTATATAATATATATTTTTTATTTATTGAAATGCATCATAACAATCACATTTTATTGCAGTGTAATGGAACAAATCAAAAATTCTTGTACGGATCATCGAACATTGATAAATTTACATCAAACATTGATAACATTTCTGCCTGAAACTGCATCAATAGGGAAGAATTTGATTGAAATTGATATAGAGCCCCTTGATGTATATTGTTGCGTAAAATTAAGGCAAGACGTATTAAATATAGGTTTACGTCAACTGCAAGAACTTAGTACTCATCTTTGTAGATTAGCAAACTACAGATGTACATAAATGTACATTTATAAATAATTGTTAATTTTTTGTTTCGAATTCAGTTATATTCATTTTTTATAATGTATACAGTAAATGTAAAAAGTATTACAATTAAAACGTTGTATAATTATGTTACTTATCGACAATACTTTTAAAAGATGCATATTTCATATGTTCATATTATTATTATTATTATAATCATAATTTTAGTCATATTTACATAAATAATACAAATGTTTCTGTTTATTTGTATAATATGCATTTTTTAGTAAGTAATAATAATAAATAATGTTTTAATTGTAATTTAATCATTGTAAGAATAGTTTCTTTAACTGTATATATATATAAAACATCACTATATATATATATATATATAAATACAAGTTTTTGTTGTTGAGTATAAAATATCATTAATATATTATAATATAATTCACATATTACCACTGTAATAATATTACTATATATACGATAAATGGTGTTTTCTCAAACAAAATATTGATATTTTAAACATTTTTATTAACAGTTTTATATAATATATAAGAACTTTTTGTACAACGTGAAAAATAAAAATGCACAGCCAGAATAGCAAATAGGTATTACTTTATGATACCTGGCAATGTTTAACAAAGCAATTCGATAACAGTCTAACGAGATGTAGAGCATTATCTTTGTAAATTTAATTTCTGTATAGTTTTAAAAATCCTCCTGGAGGCGGTTGTAACCAATTTTCTTTCGAATAAGAAATATGTTGCGTCTCGATTACATGAAACGTATAAGCATGCCTCGATTTGTCGCTTTTGTTTGGATACGAAAAATGTACTACTTGACCGTGAATAAGAATACAAGTCCCTTTGCTAACTGGTATTGGTCGAAAATTACTAAGTTGATAACAAGGTGCAGGTTTATCGTATATCAATAGATCCTTGGAATCTGGATCTTTATTCCTTATATAACGTCGATGAACACCGCTTTGATGAGAACCTGGTGCGATCCACAGACATCCATTTTCTTGAGTGGCGTCTTCCAAAGCGATCCAAAAACCAACTAGTTTCACTGGATCGGTGTATAAATACGATGCATCTTGATGCATCATTACTACAAAAAATATTTATATTTATATTTAAATTAAGATAAAAATTAAAATAAGAATATAATTTATATATATATTTTAATTATTAAACTATTAAATTAAGAATAATAACCTTCCGATCCGATTCCCGGATTTTTATAGATGTACATTGATTGACAAACAGCTGGTTCTTCGTAATTCAGTTGAAAAGCTGCTTCCTTAACTCTTTCATCGAAAGTGTATTTTCTAAATGTGGGATGAAGCCAATGAAGAGCATGACCTACCTATAATTTTGTTACCAGAAATAATTGATATTTAAGGGAATAATTATTCTGAAATTCATCAAATTAAAATATATTTCTCATTTCACCTTATTAAGGCATACTCTAGGATGAACTTTCAACTTTCCATTATCGTCTAGAGCTTCGGATTCGAAGAATACACTGATCTTATTAGCACTGTCCAGAAAATATTTATCTTTGTTCTGATACAATAAATATAAATTTGAAATTTAAATAATAAATTGTTATACATAGAAAAAAAAAAATAAAATATTTTTTTAATCAATGTACCTGTTGCGATTCTATCGAATTAAAAATTTTTCTCTCACTTTCTGGCGGTAAATTTTTAGTAAACTCTTCCCCGCAGAATTTCAATTCATCGATTTCTTCCGGTTGAAAGAAATCTTCCAAGACGACGAAGCCATTTTTCTCAAACTGTAAAGATTGAAAAAACATTTTATTTCGTTCGTAATTGATATTAATAAAGATGGATTAGATTAGATTTAGATTTTCATTATTTAATAATTCTTTTCTAACTTCGATCAGTAATCATTAATATTTTTATTTATTATGATTAAATTATGCATATATATTTTTTAATACAATTGAAAATGAATGCTATTAGTCTATAATTTATAATTTAATATATTTATAATCGTTGTATCATAAATTTCTTTATAAAGCATACTTAAATTATACAAGAGTATTTTGAAAATATTACTCATTGAATTATTCACTTCCGAAATTGTTTATTACATCTATTCCTATTTATAGTACTCTTCGTTCGTGAATTTTACAAAGCTTAAAGAAAGAAAAAGTTTAGATATTTTTATTCCTATTTCAATTATAACAAACTGATTATAACAATATATTAAAAAAGCTATTCTATAAACTGATGACCGATAGTCTCTCTTCATATGAATAGATGAAAATTATTAATTTAAAATTTTTTTTATTCAAAATAATTTTTGATGGAAACTTTTCCATCTTTCCTGTTTTTCTTTATACACGTGTATATAAAATATCAAATTATTTCAAAAAATTGACGAATCGGTTGAAAAATTCCTTTGGTATCACGAATGTGATTCAAATGTGAATGAGCGTGAATCGTCCGGCCCGGAATAGAAAGGCGTGCGCGTAGGTGTTCTATTCTTCTTCGTGAATGGACACGTTGTACAGTCTTTCACAAATCCGCGATTTTAAGTTACATTAGATGGTGGTTATTCGATAAAATTAAGGTTCGAACCTATTCTCAACTTCCTTTTTATTGTCGATGATCAGTTTTCATAATGCATCTTTTAATCGTATAATTGCATTTTGCTTGTATCATTGTGAACGAGAATTTGATAGCAAAAAAAATATCTTATCTTATATCTTATGATATCTTAGCAAAAAAAAAATATGTATATATATATAATTCGAGATATTACTTCGTAACACTTTATGATAACTATACATCATTTGCTTGTATTTGCTAAATATTTAATGTTCATTTATAAATCATTACAATGATTTATAACAATTTTCTTAATTCTTAATCATTATTATTTTATATTTGTTAAAAATGAATTGATGCACTGATACTGATATTTATGCAAATTTATATTATTTTATAATTATTTCTAATAAATTAATAGTACTACAATTAATATTCTATTGTAATTATTTCTTTGATCAAAAAATATTGCAAACAAGTTTCTTAAACTTGTTCTTGGTAGTTCATTAAGAAAATTAATTTTTTTTCTTTTCCTTCGTTGGAAACTTTCTTTCGAGATATATCCATTCCAAGAGATCGTGTAGGAGGAACAAGAGCAATGTTTCGTGGTCGAATACACGAACGTAATGTGCGTTGGCCTCCCTTGGCTCTAATCGTCACCTTAACCGGAATCTAAAAATGGATCTCCGGATTGCAGGGTCGAAAGATGGCCATGGGACAACCACGTGCATCCGATTGCTTACAAATGTCTCGATTTTTTCCAATTGTATAATTTTTTATCGCATTCGTTTATTATTTGTGACATATAATGATTAATTGCGACAATTCAATATTTTATATTATATATTTTCGGTAAAAAAAAAAAAAAAAAAAGAAATAATAATTTTAAAATTTTACGAAAACATTTGACTAAGATTAATTATGAATGTATGGAAATTCTGTGAGTTGCAAATTCGTTCCATTAAAGAAATGAAGCCTATTAAATAATATACGTATATGAATAATATAATTAATAAGGATATTAATCACAACGATATTATAACTGCGTATTAATAAAACGATAAACAAATTGACAAATAAATCGTTCGATACATTATAAATATTAAATATAATCATAATGTTATCAAGGTAAATAGATATTTAACTTGAACATTTTTATCAACAAATTAACGTAATAAACGCATTATATAAATAACATAATATATGTATATATGATATTTAGTAATCACGATTCAATTAAATTTTTCTAATTATAAAGAAAAATAAAAAAAAAAAAAAAATCATTGCCAATATATGCTATTTCTCGTTTCAATCTTATGCCTTGATATGAATTTTCGTTAAAATCGTAGAAAGATAACAATATATGGAAATAAAATTCTTGTTACGGATGATAAAATAATAATAAAACTTTGTATTAAAAAGTATCAATAATATTAATCCAAAAAAAATTCAAATATCAATCATTTATACACAAATATTTATAAACAATTGTACAAATATCCGAAAGGAGATCTAATCTTTGACAAAATCATGTGAATCACGAATTTCTAATCTGTTTCAAGATATAGAGAATATCTTACAGAAGAACGAAAACCTAAAAGCAATTAACGCTCCTATTCTATATCGATTTGTTTGGGACGTGATTTACAGTAAAAGAATGCTGACCCCTCCAAAGCGATAGGTCGGGCTTGATTATATCAGTCTTCTCCGATGACGACATCGGCCGTTGGTCTCTTAACTCTGATTTCGTCGCTTCGAGCATATAGAGACACTGTGACGACTGTCTCGATTCGCTTTTAGCGAGCCCGTATATAGCTTTGGGATCGGTCATCGGATCGTTCGATCGACAAAACAGGGTTGATGACCTTTGCTAGACCGATTAAAGGATCGTCATCGTCCACCACGCTTTATTTCCACGCTTTTCAATTTAATAATAAACGATTTTAAAACGAATCGAAGAATGTTTCGATACTCGTGACGAGAATGGTCGTTTCTTTTATTTTAGCATTTGACGTGTTGATCAAGATGATTGAAATTATGAATGTGATGTGAACATAATTTTTGATAGAAACAATCGTATGATTCGTATTAAAAATTTGTTCTGCTTAGAAGAAATATGAAATATAATTTAAAGAATCGAATCGAGTGAAAAGAGAAGATTGAATTTGGAAGATTGAAGTATGATATTAAAAAAAAAAAAAAAAAAAAAAAAAAAATCGGTTAAAATAAATGCCCCAAAACGCAAAACACGAGTTGAATTTCACGAATGAAATAGAGCGCATAAGAAACAAGTTAACGTAACGTTTAGAATCATGAACTGAATTTGTACGATTTTATCTTAACTTTTAATTCTTAAGTTTCATAAAAAGGAATCCAGAAATCCAGCAATGAAAATGTCGTCAAATCTTACGGATAAAAGAATGAAATTATTTTTATTAATTTAAACGCACAATTTTCTCGTTCACGCTATCGAAAAACACTTTTTTGCGAATTTCAAACGAAAAAAAAAAAAAAAAAAATAGATAAAAGATAGATGGAACGAGTATTTTAAAAATATATACAGTTAACACAGTAACACAGTGAAGAAATAAGTATCGTAATTTAAATGCAGTTAAGTTCCACGTGGTCGCTATGGCGCGAATACAAAGCTGGACCTTGACTTTTGTTCGAGATAAAGTAACGGGGTCGTAAGCGGTTAACTCACCTGCGACCGGATGTCCTTCATACTACTATTATGTCCGTCACAGCCGGTCTCGGACTAGTCGGTTGAATTCGCTGTACACGAGTGAGCGAGCTCGTACGTAAGTACGTGGACGCGACTGAGTGCTACTACGAAATGACTAGGTGCGCGGCGAAGGCTGATGCGAAGACGGCTGACTCGGGTCGAATCGTGCGGAGTCGAGTCGAGTCGGCCGATCACGAGTCGTCGGGTCGAGTCGGGTCGGATTCGAATATGTACGCGCCAACGCATTTCTAACGCAATGAGACCCAGTTTTATTCAACTTTTCGTGCCATTCATTCGTCGTGAATTACTTGGAAACTTGCACGATCGAAAAGAATCGAATTCGTTGAAGTTTTGATAAAGTTTTATTTTGAAATATCCATTTTTTCCCCAACTCAACTTTGCCCTTCTAATGCTTGCCTTTAGCTTTTATCTTAAACGAAATTTGCGCCTTGTCTAAATATTATCCCTTTAACGTTACCTCATCGCTTCTTTTCTAAACGTGACTCAACTCTCAAATTATTTGATTTCCTTCTCGGTTAATTCCATTTCCGGATTATAATGTTCCAAATGCCAAACAATCTCGATGCTGCCACTAGAAACAGATAATAAAAGAACACGCGAGTCGATGATTCACGTATTCTAATTAATCTAAAATGACGCAAAGTGTTGAACAGCGTTCCCCGTAGTTGGAAGAAACGCGGGAAATGATATAAGGGACACGGTGTCGTGTCACCTGTACTGATATACTACGAAATGGAAATATACATCAGGATACGATAAGCGATATAATATATTTCTCCAACGCGGAAAGTCCGTGCCGCGGGACGAATAAATCGTTCTTCTGCACGATTTGATGCGGATAAATTATTTCTTTCAGGAAAATCAGCGCCGCTGGGACATTCTCGTGATACACTGCACGAAAAAATTCGTATATATATATATATATATATATATAGGTGATACATTTCGTGCTCGATCTCGCGAAATTAATCATACATGTGAGAAAATGTAAGATGCGTTTTCAATCGAAAATCGAAATATCTAAGTTGTAAAATATCGAATAGACGAATAAACTTTGAATAGTATCGCATTACATATTTTTAATTTTTACTCGAAAGTTAATTATCGTTACTTTACAATGACACATTGCAACGAAGATCGAACAACAAAACGTTAATAATAAAGAAAAATGTACAAAAGATATGCATTTTGATAAAAAAATAAGGAAATCGGTTCTCGAGTTCTTGAAATATTATTCGCTAAAAATGTAACGATTTTGGCGATTACAGCGATTTAAATCGAAATCATTTGCGCTCATTCGAAGATTATCATCCAAGAGCGCGGCTTCGCTCTCTGATGCTTTTCTTTATTCGTCGTCGCCTTTTTTTTTTTTTTCCTATAAAGCAACTCGAATCAAAAGAAGGGAAAAGAAGCGTCACTTTTCCCCCTTTTTCTTCTTCTATCGTTTTTTTATACGCGAATGACAAAAACTACGACACAAGTTTCTCGATTTCAAGATTCTCTCGAGGAGACGAAGGAATAAAGCTGGGAATAAAGCTAAGGTGAAAAGTTAATTTCGCGCGACTCGTTAATATGTTAATCTTACGAGTAAAAATCTTATTTTATCGACCGTGGAAACTTCTGTGAAACTGCGGAAAACGTAAACGATTATCGTGAGCTAATAAAAACGCGAGATGAATAGATCGATGTCGATAGGTTTTCAACTCTTTCGCCAATCGCGAGTTGGAACAATAACTTCTCGCGTCACATTGTTAAACAGATATTTCTCAAATGAAACGAACGGTCACCGAATTCGCCGTAAATTCTTAATCTTCTTATCAGCGATTATACTCGATGTTTTCGTGTCACTTTCGAAGAGAGACAAATTTCGAGTCACGTATTTCGGTTCGCGAATAAAGAAAAAATCAAAATGAAAAGCATCGTCGATTTAATTCGCGCATTTTTCTGTAACTGATTCACCGAAATGATTTATCCGAATTTGCGATCTAACACGACGACGAATTCCTCCGACATTTGACAAAAAATGTTGGATAGATTCGCAATTTTGTTCACCCCCATTATCAAAATTTGAGTTCGCTCGAATTTATCCGCTTGAAACGATTGACTCCGAAAATACTCGCATCGAATTCGCGTCCAACTCGAAGCGAAGATTCGTGCTTTTCACACTGATAATTGCACAACAAATCTTCCGTCGAAGATTTATTTTTCGCTTTTCACCAAGTGAACAAAATTTGAAATTGAATTTCGACTTAATTTAAGATTTTCGGAAAAACGATGATATTTCACACGCAATTATTTCGACACGAAATTATTTTTATCTGTTATTAACGTAATTTCACAAGCGTATTCCTCGCAAACCCGAACAAAACTCGAGAAATATCGGGCATATCTAATCGCATAAACCCTACGTTTGAGAAGCAAGCCCCCACCGAGCAATAATCTTATTACAAGGCAACTCGGCGGCAGGAAGAAAAAAAAAAAAAAAAAAAAAAAAGAAAAAAGATTTGCCAAGGCACGAACGATGCATTTTTAACCGTGGCCCAGAACTAGATGAGGGAGGCGGGCGAGTTTCCTCTCCTCTGGTTGCGACACGAACGAAGGAAGGTGTGCCCGAAACACAGGGATCGGAGCGAAATAAAGTCCGCGGGAATTGCGCGCGAGTGCCATTTGACTGCAGGCCAAGCCAGACACCGACTTCGTTTCTTTTTAGACCGTAAGGCTTAAGCTGGTGCGGCATTATTGCGCTATTAATGGCGGTCGTCTCGTTGGCCGTGGCGCGCGAAACGAGAACCAACTAAACAGCCCTTCGCGCGACCCAACCCTCTCCCTCCTTCTCCAAAAAGGGGGTTACCACCGTTCCTTGATAATCCGGATAACTTGACGCGGAGGTATACGTTGTGGAGGGACGACGTTGTTTGGTACAATGCCAGGCTCGCAGTGTCCAAGGTTCGGTTAGTCTCCACGAAATGCTTTCCATTTTCGCTTCTTCGATATGTTGATACGTTTCTTTTCTTTTTTTTTTTTCCCCCTTTTCCGCCGAATTCGAATCGCTTTCATTCGGGGATGTATTAAAATTTAAGAGAAGAAATTAAACAAATCGATGAGAAACGTAGATACGTTTTTCAAAAAATTTGGATTTGCAAAGGATAAAAAATAGTGATATCGTATATTATAAATTTGTACAAATTTATGCACAAAGGAAGGAATGGGAAGAAAAAGAAAAAATGAGACAAACGTGCGAATGAATTGGAGGATGGGTGGATATGAAATAAGAAGGGGAAAATTGGCTCGTAAACGGCCTCGTTTTATAGAGCAATGGCACGAAAGACAGAAGAGATGTAAATAAAAAGAAAACAAGGGATAAATAAGAAACAAGGGAGAGGGAAAGGGAGAGGCGAAAGAAAAATGGAAAGAAATAAGATTAGAGACTCGAGAGACTACTATCGCGCGAGATATGGGATAAATAAGAAAGAAAGAAAAGAAAAAAGGGGGAAAGGAAAGGAGGGAAGAATACGAGAGAATTGTGAGAAAAGTGAGAAGAAAAAGTGAGAAAAATAGAGTGGGGAAAAATGCAAAAGGAGAGAAAAAGAAGTGTTAAACGTGAAACGGGGAAGAGAAACATGCGGTGCGACTAATAAAAAGAGAAGCTTTATTCAAAACGTCCCATAAAAGCTGGAGTAATAGAGGAACGCATTCGGACGAATGGTTTTCTCGTTCCCTTTCCTATTTTCGCATTTACGATCATCGTCCAAGAATACACGTATTGTTCTTTTTGTTCCTTGTTTATTAAATCTGCTAAGATCCTTTATTTATCGTATGCTTAGCCGAACACACGCTCACATTTCCTTCATACTTTTCAACGATAAAAATGTTCCTTCATTCACGATTTCACTCGAAGAATGGAAAAATCGAAACGATATTTCTCTTCGATTATACAATTAAATCGTAAAAATTAAACGATATAAATATCATATATCAGATATTACGTATATAAACCGACGCTCGTTTTAAATTTCTATTCTTTTTTACTTTTCTTCTATTGTAGATTTTCTCCCCCCCCCTCTCCCCCTACCCCCTTTCGATCTTACGATCTTTTAAATTTTGATCGTCGATTTTCCATCGAACCTCATCGAAATACAGTAATTCAATACATTGAACAATTTATTCAATCCACCACATTTTCAATAACAAAGCACCTTCCCTCTATTATCGCCAATGCATGGAAAATTCGTGAATGAAGCGACTCAACGTCATTCGGTTTATTTTATATTCAACGAAATTCACGTATCGAACGATCGATCAAAATAGATCGGTAACGAACGAGGCGGGAAACAAGTTGAAGAAGAAAACAGGCTGCGTAATAGGAGGGTTTTATTTGAAACGAGGATTTGTACACGTTAATTAATTCACGTCGATATTAATACGTCGTGAATTGAATACAATTTTCGTAGTAAAAATAGGTAAAGGTGCGCACAAGGCGGGTATCAAACGATAAACTAAACATCGTCGTCGTGTATGCAAAGTGGAAAAAGACTACAAGATTTGCGAAAAACTAACGATGAACGAAAACGAAATCGATCTCGTTGAAAATCGTAACTGGCCGAACTGGTAATACGACGAAAAAGGAGTGGAGTTCGGTCGATGGGCAGAGTTGATATTGAACTAATTATCCGGATTAACGTTGGTAATGCGATTTCTGGATTATATTTATTGACCGGTCACTACGTGGTAATATTTCGCGGTGACTTTCATCACGGAGGACTCGTTTTAAAACGAATTTACCATCGCGCGTTTAAAATCGTTTCGAAGATACCTGAAACGTTGATTATTTATTATCGAGGCGAGTTGTTCGAATCGAATGAATTTTTTTTTTTTTTTTTTTTTTTTTACGAAGAGATTTCACTCTCTCGTTCAACGAAAGAGTGACCTACAATTAAACAGAGCGAACGAACGATTCTGATATACATATTCTGTAATGTTCTTCTGTTTCGAAATTCGGGTTCCACGTTTGGAATAACATTAACATCGATGATAATTTATTTTATTCCACAATTTTATTCCAACTAGCTTAACATTATATATCACGCAATTTATCAAACAAATAATAATTTCGTATAAAATTATTGTGAAAAAACATCTTTTCGAAATGATTTATGATTTTTTTTTTCTTTCTTTCTGTATTTTAAATTTATAATCATGCGGCGATCACTTTTGCATAAGTTGCAAAAGTTTTCTACGCGATATTCTTTCATTATTATTATTATTATAATTAAAGAAATTAAAATAAAATCGAAAATAATCCAAAGCGTAAATTATTTAAAAGCGTTTCCTTAATCACACTTTTTCGTCCTTGTGGAAAGTAATTGTCAAGTTTAGAACTTCCTACCATTCCAGAGAAGAATAATTCAAGAACGTAATTACGAGTAAAAAGTCAGCTTTAAAGCCTTGAGGAATAAGAAAAGAGGCGTAATGCAGCAGGGAAAAGATAGTTTCGTTTGTCGCGAACAAACGTATCCCTGGAAAGTTTCCAATTTTAAAACGAATAAGAGAATCGGCACATAAGCGCGATGAAATAGAGAATGATTACTCAATGAGTGTTACGAATGTGTATTACATGCGATTAATGTTAAAAATTTGTGTTATGAATTGAACGCGATAAGATAAATTAATTAGAAATAACTTTTGCAAAAAAAAAAAAAAAAAAAAGTCAGCGAATAATTGGAATAAGTATTAAAATCGGTGCACGTGTTCGAAAAATATTTTTAGTTTGTAAATATTTTGCGCGAAAACTTGTGCGCGTTGCATTCAATTGGCGGATCATCGTCTTCCCAATTATTCCCAAGTTGCATTTTAGAAAGATTCGTAATTCGCGTTCGTAATCTTAATCTTAATCTTAATAACCGATCATCACGTCGATTACACGTCTTATTACCGATATTTCTTTGCCGAGAGAGAGGATAAAACGTTGTTTATCGACGACAGTTGAACATTGTTTGGACTATAATGCGTTAAAAATGTGAATTATTACATTTTATACATTTATACGATCGAGATTAGGATTCATTTTGTGGAAAAAGTTTACTTACAATTGCAACTTTTACTTTTTTTTAAAAATATTCGAAAGAACAATCGGAATTGAATTTTACCTGATCACTGGTTGAAAGTCATTGTCATCGGTTCGTGCAATATTTATCTTGAAAAATGACCATCTTCGGAGCTGTCTCGCGTTGCTGTCTCTTGACCTCAGATTAAATCAATGGTGGATGGCTGAATCGACCTTCGGGTCATCGATACGATAAGAAACAACAACTCGTGTAGCGCTTTTTTCCCTCCGTTATTCTTGTTTCTCCTTTTTTTTATATTTCCCGTTTATTTATATATTTCGATACATAATGTTGTAAAAATTTATTCTCGATTTATTATACAGATTATTATTTCAAATAAAATTCGAGCTTGACTGCAGTTCCGTCGATTAATTTATTAATTCATCTACGAATCGCGCATTCGTGTCGCATTCACGAGAGAATTTCTAGATTCTGTGTCCAATAACAAAACAAATGGTATAATTTTATCGATATATCGCGATGTTTCGCGTTTTATCGATCAAACACGTACACACTTTCTGTTGAACTTTACCGATAAAAAGTCCAATCCTCGGCTCTCTCTTATTTCCCCTTATTTATTAATTAATTAATATCTTCATCAATCGTATTCTTCTCCAAATAATTCTAACGATTTAACTCTCTTTTGCAACCATCTTCCTTATCGGAAAGCAAAAGTATGTTGTATAACACGTTTCGTGTTACGTTTATATATTAACTATATATATATATAACTTAGAACGTTACGTATAATAAATGATGCAAGAGACATTAGGAAATTAATTTATCGTACTCATCGAAAGGAACGCAAAATAATAATTTTGATTAAAAATATACGCGCGTTATAAAATAGATTATAATTAAAATATAAATAAACCTTATTTCTTCCTGGAACGAATAACGAGTTTCGTTTACTATAATTCATAATTATTATTAATTATTAAGACGATACGAGACTACCGTAATAACTAATTAAAATATACGATTATTACATTGAAATAAAAGAAAAAAGAAAAAAAAATATAGATTACATATCTGTTTACACATCGATGCATAACTTTTAAAATTAAATGCGTATCGTCTAATTACAGAAGCGAAATAAAAATCCGAGTAAAGGGGTAAAGAGGTGAAATAAAACAGGGGAAGGAGAAAGAGATAGTACAATTTTCGAGGATCGATTCATCATTTTCGCGATGGTATCGCGAATCAAAGCGTTATACAGTTACGTGGAGCGAGATATCTCGTGGTAGGGACCTGGAACCAGCTGTTCTAATCTCTTTCGACCGGCATATCGGCGAGTGGAACCGCGGTAGTAGTACGCTCAACGTCAGCGTGGACGTTTCCTCTCTTTCGAATCTCCTCGCTTCCAAGATCGTCCGTCGCTCTTTCATCTTTCCACCTTTTTTTAAATATCGATCGTCGATCGCGCGAATGTCGGGACACCGTGATACGATAGGCGTCGTGGAACTTTCAGTCAGTGATCGGCGGTGATTCGCGCAACAGCGGTGTGTGTGCGTGTGTGCGTGTGTGTGCGTGTGTGTGTGCGCGCGCGCACAGCGAGTTTTAATCAATCGTCGAAACGCATCCGGCAAGATTTTCACCCTTGTTTGGATGACTTTCGGGTAAGAAGATTCGTAGTTTATTTTAATTTGTCTCTTATTATTTAAAAAGTATTCGTACAATAAAAAGTCATCTTCTTGTCAACGCGTTTTACACCGTTGGATAGCTACGTTGGAAAAGCTCGTCGCTTCTCGTTCAATCTTTTAATCTCTAATAGAACAAGTTACACAAGAGAGAGTATCCAGAGTAGAGAAAGAGGTTGATTAAAAAATCGGCGGATGATAAAAATGGAGGACAAAATATATAAGATGGAAGAAATTTAGAAAAACACGCGCGCGGTGTGATAGGAAAGAAAAAGGAAGAGAAGAGAAAGATGGATCGTGAAGAAAAGTCGCGAAGAAAGTGGAAACTTAGAGAAGGAAGAGAAATTGGCTCACGATGCTGCTCTGCTCCCGGTTGCTAACGGTTTACGACAAGCTGGGAATATTTTTCTGACCCCAAAGTGACAAGCTCGGGACACGGAATGCCGCACACGAGGCCCGATTAAAAATCTGCTCGATAAGAGAACTCGTGGAAAAGTTCGTGTTCCTTAACCTCCTCCACGCTGCATTTCTATTAAGTGGCGGTGGTGGCCGTCGGGAGGGACTCTGATCCAATTTACTTTTCATTCAGCAGTGAGACCAACAGCAATTTGAAAATTTTCTTCACAACGCTTGCCCGCCTTTCGCGTTCAATCAGCTCGTAATTTATTCTTCGTCTCGTTCCCCTCCCTTCCTTCCTTTCGTCTCTCGTTTCCTATCAGTCGGGGAAAAAGTAGAAAGACATTAGCGTAACGAGTTTCTTTCGTGGGCCGAATACTTTTTCCACGGCAAGATCAAGCGCGTTTCTCGCAATTGTTAGAAATCCTAAAATAAATGACCAACCACGTTCTCGCCGATGTTACAGCGTTGTTTTTTGCATTCTTTTTTAAAAAAAAAAAAAAAATGACAAAGTTGACAACAACACGTCGAGTCATCTTTCGCAAACTCGTTTGAGAAAAGGCGTCCAATATTTCTCTATCTTCCGATGGCACACGAGCACAACGAGAGCGAAGAGAAAGTTTCGAAATTGAAGAAGAAAGAAAGAAAGAAAGAAAGAAAGAAAGAAAGAAAGAAAGAAAGAAAGAAAAAAAAAGATTACAAAATCGTCGTTGCTCGTAAGGAAAGATTCGAGCAAGCAGCGATTTATCGGGCGCATAGTCGATTTCTCGCTAATTGTTTATTACTCGAATGGTCGTCGGATATAAATTGCATCTCGTCGCGACGTATTTTTAATGATTCGTGGACGCGCGTATAAATAGTACACCATGGCGGCGATAACCCGTTCTTTCTTTCTCCTCCTCTCACGCTCCTTTCTTCTTCGCTCGCGATATACGATCGAACCGAGTCTCGGCCGTGTTTTTATTATCGCATCCTACTACTCTACTCCTACCCTACCTACACTACTCTTTCGTCCGTTCCTGCTCCTATTTCCCATTTACATCGTCACCGTCGCTTCATTTTTACGATTATCACGTTTCCAATCCTGATGATATAACATCGTACCGAAAACTTATTATTAAACGCCGATACGTTTCGACGATTTCTTCTCTGTCATCGTTCTTCAACCTCGATCCGTGTCAAAAGTTTTCGTATTTTAAAGCATCGCGAGCTCGTTTATCGATCCATCCGCGCGCGATTCGCTTTCCTACGTAAAAAAAAAAAGAAAAAAAAAAAAAAAAAAACGATTATAATCGAAACGGATGAGATCGCGTGGATTGCCTCGTCCTCTGCCGTAGCTGTCAATAAACGCTTGTCCACGGTTATTAACGCAATTAGAATAATCGATCGTCCAACGTACGGCCGATATCGCGGCCGATAATGGCATTATTACGACGACGCGATGGGAATGATGTAAGGTGACGTGCGGGGGAGGAGGGGAAGACAACGTTTCCTGCGCGTGAAATCAGGTTCGCGTTACCGTGCACAACGGAGTTGACATACCGTCGTCGAGGGAGGAACGAAGCGCGATTAAACCTCGTAAACAGCCGCGACTCAACAACGAGAACTCATTCGAGGGATCTCTCGTCGATTCGAGGAGAGAAACGCCACGCCGCGTATT
This sequence comes from Apis florea, assembly GCF_048593485.1. Classification (NCBI taxonomy): domain Eukaryota; kingdom Metazoa; phylum Arthropoda; class Insecta; order Hymenoptera; family Apidae; genus Apis; species Apis florea. The sequence continues at coordinate 181,700 of NW_028256473.1, read as the reverse complement.
ATATATCGTTGTATTCGAATTCAGGGATCCGGAAAAATAAAGCGAACCCCGCTCGAATTCGTGCTTCCAACGAAAAATCCCTGTCTCTCCGCATCCTTTTCCCTTTGACGATTGAGTAGAGACTAGATTTCTACGATCGCCGATTTTTCCTTGGAATTCGCGAACAACGATCCTCCTGTGTTCCAACTTCGTCTCGTTAATCTTATCTATCACTTTTGAAATCCGTTTTCTTCGAAATCAATATCGACGCGATATCGACGGTACCGGTATGTGGATCAACGATCCAGACGATCATCACAGCAAGATTTACAAGTTCAAGCGTTGTGTGCACTGCTTGCACAGGCGCCGATAACGAGTCGCATTGAGCAAGCCCTATCATCAATACGAGTCTCATTTTTATCACGGTCGCGACGCTTCCTCCTCGAGTTCGTCGCGCGCCGATCGCGCGTAAACACTAGCTTATTATTCCACGATAATATACCCGTATATTATACAGATAGAAAAAGGGAGGAGAAGGAGGAGGAGGAGGATGGTACTCGAGCCGATTTTTACATCTCGATCGCATCGACGAAACGACGAATGGGACGCGAAGGAAAAGAGGAGAGAGTAGAGTAGTAGAATGGAAAATGGAATTTCACGAAGTCGAACGATTGACCAGTTGTTGACCTCCTCTCTCTTTTGATCTTTGACTCGTTTCGAGATAATCGTTCGCGTAGCTGATCGAGAGATACGTATTCGTAGACGGAGCGTCGATGGATCCGCGGGCCCAAGAATTAATTCTCCGCGACGTACCGCCACCGATACAACGGCGCCACTCCATTCGAGCACGCGTTCGCACGACTCTTTCCGCTTTATCGAGAAATATATACTTTGTCTCCGTTTACGTTTTTCGTTTCACCCTTCCAATTTATATCTATCTATCTATCCGTGAAAAGAAAATACACGATTTCCATTTTCTCTTTTTTCTTTCTCTTCTCTCTTTTCTTCTCGTACGTACGTTGCTCGACCTGCAAGAGAGGAAGCGACAAGCGACAATCCACTCGACACGAGCCGCTGCCTGCCGCCTGTCACAATCGGAAACGGAGGATTGTTCCGCTCGATTGGCTGGTAAACAGAATCATTATGTCATCCACAACTGGGCAGCGTGATAACGACACCATCGTGGCGGCGCCCGCGGATCACGCGTCGTCGGACTTTCTCCTCGCGTAACGTAAATTATATTTTCACCAAGTTTTATTTTTCCTTCTCGGTCGTCTCTTTTATTTTCCCATAATCCATCCTATAAATCGTTTCGGATTTCTTCTCTCTCGTCGATATTCAAGCAACGATCGTCCGAGTTGTCATACGTACACGTTGACTTACTTATCTGACCGTGGTCATCCACGGTTCGCTTCGAACGAGATTTATCACGCGTCACGAAGAGAAAGAAGGAAGGAAGGAAGGAAGGATTTCTCTAGGAATCTATTTTTATCTTTTCGTTTTACGTCGAGGTTTGACGCGAGCAAAAAAAGGAAACAAAACGTACGATAAAATCGAGACATTACGCGATCCATCTCGTCCGGATAGATTCGCGAAAAACGAGTGGAACGAGAATTTACGACGCTTGATTGGCAACGCTTAAACGGAACACACGCGGCGAAACGATCGACCCGAAACGATTTTCGGTATCGAGAGAGCGTTTGTCTTTCTCAAACGGCGACAACGGGTTGAATTTAACCCGTGTTCAATGTTTCAAGAGGGTCAACATTACTCTCGTCGCCGATCGGAACGCCCGATTCCCTTCCCACCACCATTTTCCCCACAGATGTATCTACGCGCTGTACCACTTTGACCGCGATAACGGGCGAATTATCATTGTTAACCGGCTATTAGCGGCTCGGTGTCGTTGCATTAGCGTAGTCGTCCAGTACGCGTTTGTTCAAACGCCACTCGCGCCGCACGTTCAATTGCTGCCCCTTTAATTAATAAACCATCGCGCGCGCGATTCGCACGATTACGTACCAATTTTCCGCCCCTCCTCGATTTGGATTTTTCATCGATCATTCGTCATCGATCCTCAAAATCTTTGCTTCGGGGACACCGACATAATCGATGATTTGTCCGACGATTATAATTCGAAGGTGAAAATGTTATATTTTCGCGCGATCAATCCCTTCTATCTGAAGGGATCTCGAATGAATCCGTCACGATCTTTTTGTCCTCGAGGAGAAAGAAGAAGGGATAAAGATTAAAACGGTAAAACGATCGATGACGAGCACGGATCGAATCCATCTTCTTTGTAGAAAAATTGGCAAAAAATTCTGCCAGATGATAATACTTTTTTTCCTCCTTTCGTTGAAAGGAACGATCGATGATGGAAAAAAAAAAAAAAAAAAAAAGAATTCACGATTTTTCGAGCGAACCGCGGAACAAATAGAGTTAACAAGAGGCTCGTACGGAGGCGAAATTCTCTGCCAGCAATATCGTAACGTTATTAAGAGTGATCACCGACGTTGCAGAACTTTCCGCAGACGCAAGGAGACTTTTTCACGGACAATGGGAACAATGAGGAACAATTTCGCGGCGGTCTTTGTGCTTCACATCCTGATGCACTTGACGAGTCAATCCCTCCCCCTACGCGCCACCGACGAAAATTCCTCCAAGAGAAACAGTTTGTCCGAACTGCGATCGACGTCCTCCCCTGCGATCTACGAATGCCTCTTCCTAGATCCGGATCTGCCCATTTGCGACGAAGAATTGTGAGTTAATTCGATATTCAAAATTCTTCCCTTCGTTATTTTCTTTTCTTTTCTTTTTTTTTTTTCTCTCTCTCTCTCCTTCCTTTGATCCTTGACGAAAAGAAATTGTTATACATCGGTTAAATCCAGAAAAATTCGAAGAAGAATCGAAAAAAGATTTAAAAAAAAAAAAAAAAATAAGAAAGATCTCGAGATCAACTTCATTTCATTTTCGTGTGTGTGTGTGTGTGTGTGTGTTTTCTTTCTTCTCTCTCTCTCTCTCTCTCTCTCTCCTTCCCCCACTCTTAATTTATACCAGAGGAAATAGAGATTAACTCGTCAAAAGTGATATATACTATTTTTTTTTTTTTTTTCAAGTGATATCGTAGAATTTATTATACAACGGGATGATAGAGACGTAGAGATGTAAGTTTACAATGTGTGAAAAATATTTTGTTTGATCGTTTAGAATGTTGAAGTTGGCGGAGGATTCGTCGAGCGATCAAGATAATTTTGGTGAGAATAACGGGCGACGCTCGACGAGAAATGTCCACGTATCCACGACGGACGTCATAGTGTATACCATTGAGGGTTGTTTACCGTCTAAGTAAGGCTTGTATATTTCTCTATTCGATCGATATTTATCTATCTATTATTTATCTATTCTTTAGAGACGCTCGACAGAAATAGAGGAACAAAGTAATATTTCTGAAAAATATTTGTATACATTTCAAAATTTGTTTCTTCCAAATCTTACCGATTATATTTTATATATATATATATATATATATACTTAATAAGATTTAAAATTAATATAAATTGTTTGAAACGTTTCAAATTTGGATATTGGATATCCATCAAATTATCGTTCGTGCAAAGTTTCGAATGGAATGAAACTAGAAAACGGGTGTGTGTGTGTGTGTGATAGTAATGTGGTCGAATCGTTCGACAGGATACCCTTTTCGATGCCTTCCTGCGAGGGGATTTCCTTGGACAAGATCGTCGACGTGCAGAAATTCCGTCCCTTCGTCGTGAAGGGAGTGACAAAGCCACCGTTCGTCTTCCCGAAATTCAATTATCGCGAATGGCAGCGTATGATGACGCGGTTGAAGAATCATGTTTCGTCACACACGCAATTCGAAGTAAGTAATTTCGAATTCGAAGCATCTTCGCATTTATCGTATTTATCGTTATGTTTTGTAAAAAAAAAAAAAAAAAAAAAAAAAAAACCTTAAACGAGTCTGCTTCACCCGTTTCAATTCATTTTCAATTCATTCTCTTTCACAACAGCGCCACCGCAATTTCTTTCTCCTCTATCCTTCCATCTCTTTCATCGTTATACATAATTTTATTAATACAAGTTCTCTTGAAAATTCGTTCTCGAAACGAATCCTTTTATTTCTCCATTCCATCCTCGGAAACGTTGTCTCGTCTGATAATACTTCTCTCTTTTATTCCCATAATACTTTTCTTTCTCGATCAGCTTTCGATCATTGGCCGAGATACTCGACAACTTACTGGGTTTCAGAAAGAAGAAGAGCCGATCGGCACGTCCGAGGAAGCGTCGTCGTCGTCCGTCGATCGATCCGTGATTCAGGATAGAAAGCAAGAGCTGATGAAGGCAGCCACGAAGAAGGAAATGATGCCGAATATGATCGCCGTTAATACGACCAACTCGAACGACTCGTCGCCGAACAACACGCGCATCCTTGATAATTCCAAAGTTGGGAAATGGGTGGTGGATCGAGCAGCGGCAAGGACGAGCGAGGAATTTTCCAATATCGGCGGTATCGTATCGCGGACGGGTCCCACCTCTGCAAGCGTAGAAAATCGATCGAGTTTCCAATTCCGTGATCGGATCGATAACGAGTCCCGCGAACGTTCCAAGTTCAACATTGGAGAAAATCCCGAAATTGTTGCGTTTCCCAACACAATTCCGCCTCCCCCTCACAACCCCCTCGCCCCCCCTCCCGAGTTATCCTCCAACGAGCTTCTAAACTATCATAATTCCGCGCAATCGAACATTCCCTCCGAACATGGTGGAATCGCGCCCGATTTCCCATTCAAAAAAATGATGGTCGAAGCGTTGGGAAGGAGAAGAAGGTTACCGGCTCGCAACACCACGTCGACCAACAACGGGATCGACGATGAATCGCGGCCACCGCGTCCACGCGATTCCGGGACAAAGAAAAACCAGCGATTCGAATTTAATCTTTAATAATTCGCGAAAATATTCCCTCTCCAATTATTATTTACGCGCGCGAAATAAGGAGTCGATCGCCGATTTCGAGAGATAACTCGTTTCCATCGTTCGCGCGCGAATAATCATTCTGCTTTCGAATCGTATTCACGATTTCGCGAAATATCAAAAAACGGGCAGCCGCCCGATGCGTAGTATTTCACGAGTAGTACGAGTAATTAACGTGGCGTCTCATTTCGTTTCGATCGATCTTCGTGCACGAGAAGAGAGACTTGTTGTTCGAGAAAATTTTGTGGAAAATACAAATCCCCTTAGATTTTTTTTTTTTTTTTTAGATGGAGGACATTTCAAGAATTCGATAGATCATTTGATTTATAATCGTTACGTGGTTTTTTTCCCCCTTTTTTCCCCCGTTAATTTATCTAAAGCGAACGAAGTAAATGTCGTCCAGATGAATTCGATTCGTGTAATTATATAAGTGTTATATTTAAACGGAAACAATTCGTTATTTATTCATAGTATATAAATTGATCAACGCAGAACAACGCAGAAACTTTCGTCGTTTTCACTTTTAAACGCTCCCCCCCTCCCCCCCCGTACACGTGTCATTTTTGTAGCAAAGTTAATTACTGTTATTACTTGTACTTGAAGTGTCCTTGACAATTTTTTTAGCCTAAAATATTTTTCGCATCTTTCTCGCATTTTCACCTTGTCCACTGTCTGTATATAAAATATCTTGCTACGCGTCATGCGTTAGAATTACGAATAATTATCAATTATCAATTACTTGGTTAACCAAAGTGACAAAGCATCGAAAACGTTTTCGTGCGAAAGAAGATTGAACGGGCGGGTCTGGGAAAATCGCGGGAAAAAGTTCACTTCCTCGAGAAATTCCTCTACTCTATCGCGACGTAGGGACGTAAAACGAGGTAAACAGCGGCAGTGGAATCTGCTAACTCGTCCTCGATCTTGCTTGAAATTTAGAATGAAATTTCTCAACGAAGACAAGCTGTCAAATTGAAAAGAGATAGGGTTAAAACCGGTTACCAGAATCGAGAATACCGATGCTCCATTTTTTTTTTGTCCCCTTCTTCTCCTTCCTTCCTTCCTTCCTTCCTTCCTTCCCCTTTCTCCTCCTTTGTTCCTCCCCGATATATCGGTATCCAAGTCATGGAACAACGTCCCGACTCGACGCCACGTTTCCACGAAAGAGTTCCGCGTGGAACTCTTTTCTTCGGGCGGAAGGAAAATGGAAGGAAACATGTGTATTTTCCAGTCCGAAGCGAATAAAATTTATAATAATCATTTTCGATCGCGTTTTTTCTTTCTTTCTCGAGATCTCGATTCACAACAACTGTTATTCATTAACACTCTAACCGAATACGTATATGATAAATCTTGGAACGCTTTAGGATGGAGAACGAATTAAATCAGACAGATCATTTCAACATCTTATTATGATCTCGTTCGTATAACGATAAAAATTCGCGTAGTTGATAAGTTGATTCGACGACATTTTATTTAATCGAGTACGATTAGGATATAGAATTTAATAATTTTAATAATTTAACGACGCACGAGATACGAGAACTTTGCGTCACTTTGCGTATGTATCTCTACGTATGTAAGGTAAGCCGTCTGAATGAATAAAAAGTGCCAACGTTCGATGCCCTTGGATACATCTTTAAATTAGTATAAAAGTATTTTATCCAAGTAACACTCGATGTATTCTTGATGTAATTAAAAGAGATTAAAAAAATCAAAATTCAAACACGTTCGATCAAAATACATATTTATTCGTACAAAACATTTCGCTATTAATTTTCGAAAGTATACAAATAAAAATGATAAAATTTCCAAAAAAATTCCATTCAGATTCAATTTTAATCGATTTAAAAATTTTAAATCTTTATATATATATACGATATTCGATCTCTATCGAAATTTATTCGATACTTTTCGTCGCTACACTCGACTCCCGATCATCTACCATTCCCTTCGCTCCCTTCGACGATTCCAAAATCAACTCCGTCTCTGACGATACGAGTCGGTCATCGCCGATTCTTCGTTTCTCGGACAAATTGGACGGAGGAATTCCAGATTCCTCGACACGCTGCGAAGCAGGAACGTGCGTGGTAGAGGGATAATCCAGGATGAAGGAGCTCGTAGATGATCCCTGGTCAGAATCGGTGCTCTCAACATCCGCTTTTCTCTCCTCGTTCGCTCGCTGCTCCACGGATTTAATGACGGGGAACGAATTTCTAGGGAATTCCACGCTGCTCACCATTTCCTCGTCCTCTCCGATCACCGAGATGCTCAGCGAAGGTTTAAAATCGGCCGTCGATTTCGAACCTTCCACCTCCTTCTCGTTATTATTCTCGCACAACGGTATACCGAAATCGGGCAGGCAATTTTGAGCGACCAAAGTGGCCGTGAACGGTGCGTTCAACACCTTCGTCACGTATATCTGTTTAGGTCTGTTCAGGTTCGACGTTTTGTCCAGATGCGGAATCAAGTGTCTCCTCGCCTCTCTCGTTCTTCTCCCTCGTTCCGTCGTTAACAACGCCTCCGTCCTCTTGCCCGATTCCGACCCGATCCCCTCCGTCGAGATGTCCGAATCTAAGGAAGAATGGAGAGGGTACGAACCCACGAATTCGCTTAAAACTTCCTCCTCCTTCGACGACTCGCCGCTGCTCCTCTCGCTCAATATCGAAAATTCCTGACCCCCCTTCTCCTCGTTCAAACCTTTGCCGTTCGGGTGTTGCTGCGTCGTCCTCGGCCCGTGCATACACGACGATACCCCCTTTCCCGGTTTCACGCAAATCGGTTGATGCCATCGAACGATTTCTATCACGCGTATCTCCTCCTTCTGTTGTTGATAACCGGGCCAGAAAAATCGATTCAGATCAAACGCGTCAACGTTGCAAAACGTTATCCCGTATGTAATAACCAGCAAGAACGAAGCGAGCTTCATTTCGCGCGAGTTGACCGAGCTCTCGACTGGCCGAAGAATATTTTTCTTCTCTTCTCGAGGTACACGGATTTCGAAGGTTTCGACGAACAAACTCGACTCGACTCGACTCGAATCGACAGACTGGTAGATTCTCTGGGCCAGGGTGTGGCTATTTATAGGCGGAAAACGTAACCCAACCCCCGATGGACGGAGATTCCATTTTCTCGACCGCAGCAACACCTTTTCGGATAGGTCGACGACGATGTTTCGAGACGATTAACAGACGAACCTACGAATATACCTGAGTCGAAACCGATTCCACGGCACTTAACGGGGGCAACTAACGTCGCGTTAATTGCCCTTAAGCGTCACGGCCCGTACGTGTGTGTGTGTGTGTGTTTGTATGGGATCTTCTTCGAGCGGACGAGATAATTACGGAGATGGAGCGCTGCTAATGCGAACGCGCATTTCTGAAATGCTTCTTTCACCGTGCTCCTTCTTCTTCTTCTTCTTCTTCTTCTTCTATGCATTTAATCGCGTATCGCGTTTATTTTTTGGGATGAAATTACGTTCGTTCGATTTCCTTTCATCGATTCCATTTTTTTATTATTTTCATTCTCTTTCCGAGTTCTCAAAACACTCGCACAAGAAAAGAGCTAAACATCGATTCCATTACAAACAAGTCCGTGAAACACGCCTTATCCTTAAGAATGAAAATTCCAAAAACGAGTATACGAGCGGGATAAAAAGGAGTCGTCTCTCCTCGAAGAGAGAGAGAGAGAGAGAGAGAGAGAGAGAGAGAGAGAGAGAGAGAGAGAGAGAGAGAGAGAGAGAGAGAGAGAGAGAGAGAGAGAGAGAGAGAGAGAGAGAGAGAGAAAAGAAACTCGAGCACACCTGAGTCGGATTCCTGCAACCAACCATTAATTCAGCCCCTTCCTCCTTCCATCGGATCCCCGCTCATCGTACGATGAGAGAAGGGGACGACAGCGGTGGAAAGGAGAGGAGGAGGAGGAGGAGGATATGAAAAGGAGAAGAAACGCGGAGGTGGAGAGACGAGATTTCTTCAACGGCGACGATCGCGGCGCAGAGAGCGGAGGTTGCGGTTAGAAAGGTTTAAAGCCGGGTCCACACAGTGTCGCGGCTCGCCGCTATGGCCGCGTACCACCTGACCATCTACGCCCAACGATACACAACAACGCAACCTGTCCGGCATCGTGCATCGCATCGTACTCACGGTGCCGTACGTCCGACCGACTGGTACCAGTACGGTACCAGTTGCCCTGCAGCCGGCCACGCGCGCGCGCCTTCCTCCTCCCGTCTAAACGTCGCCATCGCCGATCCCATGATTCGATCGATACGCCGCTACGCCGACCGAGATCATCGACCGACAACAGCCCAACAATCGCCGTCCTCCTTTCGTCCAAGGGACGACGACCAAGGGATCTCCACCTTCGCCCACTGAGAGAGAGAGAGGTACGTGCGCTCCCGTCCCCCGATTCACTCACTCCCGTGATCGACACCTTCGATGAACTTGAATTTCCATCCCAGCATTTTCTTCTCTTCTCTTCCATGCCGACCGACCGACCGACCGACCAACCACGTCCTCCCAAATTTCTTCCGTATTTATATCGTATATACCACGGATCCAAGCTCGTAGTATCGCGTCTCATCCCCTTTCTCGGGATATTTATAGTTATGGGATACGATGCGACGTTTAACTCGGATTCCTTCTACGGATTTACGAATAATATTTATTACGATCGTGGAAAAGGATATTTTGTCGTTTGGGTCGGGTTTATAGATTTCGACGCTTTCTTCCTCCTCGGACGGCCGCCTTTTTTTCGAAACCGACGGTTTTATTTATTACGGTAGAGGAGGAGGAGGAGGATAATGAAAATTACGAATATTTTTTACAAAAAGGCGTGGCTCAGCATTCCAACTCTCCCGTGTACGCTGTAACTAAACTTTGTACTCTCCCCGTTCCGTGTATCGTATCACGCGAGTTGTTATGCTGATCATCGAGACTCTAGGCGTGTCAAGGTGTTTCAATCCTCCACTTTGACGCGTTATTTTTAGTTTCTTCCGCACAATGCGCGGCTGCTGTCCACGAATACGTATATCATAGCCTCGCAAAAATTCTTCGATCGCGAGAAGCCAACCGGAGCCAATTTATATTTACGCTCGATCACGCTCGTTCGCAATTTTTCATTACGCGGAGACGCGTAATAATCCGTGATTAATTTTACACGGTAAGAGTTCAAGTAACCTCGTTCCCAGCAATCATTTCGCGATATTTTAAGCAGTTTCCATAAAATATTTACGACCTTTTCGCGGAACGGTGATGAGATCACGGTTCGACGCGTCCCACTACCGACGAGTCACGATCGTTGCGTAACCACGCTCGTTGCTGGATATCAAAAATACCTCCCTGCCCCCGCTCGGGATACACGATCGATTCCTTTTCCCTCCTTGTCCTCGCGTTGCACGCGTGTAAAAACTCGAGTTAGAAAGTGTACGACGCCGGCGTTCCTCCTTTCTTTCGTTTATCGCGATTCTCGTGTAATCGCGAATGCGCCCACGCGCGCCACGGTGAAACCTCCCGATAATTCGCCTTGTTCGCGTGCCTTTAATTTAACGCTTTTACTCTCTTGCTTCGCGTCTTTTCTCTTCGTGCTGGTGTATGCATGCATGCATATACGGTTCGAGAGACGAGGAAGAAAGAGGCTGTCAACAACTTTTGCACAACCCAGTCGATTTTCGATAAAGGTTAAGAAAAGGTTCACGGGGCTCGACGATCGAAATTGTACACGTTTAAGGAAAACGATCGTCGCGCGGATATCTCGCAATTACAAACCTACCTTTCTTTCATACACTGGTACTTTGTTCAACAATGCGTAATTCCCCCGCGATATTTCTAAATTATATCTCCCCGTGTTAAATACACCCGACCGTAAACTCCTATTTTGCGGAACGCGCATAAATTTAAACTAGCCGCTTGAAATAGCCGCTTTACTTTTCTTCGTTTAGAATCGCGTTAAAAAACAAAGATCGGAAGATTTAACTCGAATTTTACGATTCACGACGAACAACGGAAACGAAACGAAACGTTGAGTCTAAAATTTTGGACGCAAATGAGATAAGCGATTTGCACGCGATCCAAAAAAATGGCGTTTACGTTCCACTCTCTATATTCGGAACTCTATTGCTTCGACGCTACATTAGAGAAAAATTGGAACGCGCGTAGGATGACTCTTACGATATGTAAACGTAATAATGGAAAAATAAGGAGAAGTTAAAGAGTTAATAGAGCATCGATATAACAATCGCGTATCGTTGGATGACACCCGGTTAAACGACGACCGACGAAACGTCGAAAGATCCGATGACATCGATCAACAACGAGCGAGGTGAACAGCGAGGGGAAAAAGGAAGAAACAAGAGTCGCCGCGTACAATAATACGATTACACGTTGCGCGCACGATCGCACGCTTATTCACCGATTATTGTCGAGAACACAACGCGGTGACGACGCGACCACACCGTGCCGCGTAGGTGTTGTTCCACAATCGCGGACCCGTTTCACCGTCCATTCGTGGCGAGGACGTTGAAATTTCCATTTCCTCTCGTATCGCGAATATACGCCGAATGGAAAGCACGAATGGATTTTTCTCGTTTCTAATCTTCTATCGCGAGAAATCGGGAGAAAGATCCCTCCTGATCGGCCTCTGGTGTCGAGATTCATATATCCTCGAATTTTCGAATTCCTCGACTGGTGAAAGTTTTCGTACGAAAGTTTTCTTTTAGGTCGAGTCGCCTATTCCGCGGAATTTCTTCCACACACTTTACACAGGAATCGACAAAAGTGCAATCAATCAATCACACTTTTTCGTCGTTAATTTTTTTTTTTCCATTTCGATAAGATTCCCTTTCGAAAATTTCGAAACAACGTTCGGAAAAAAGAGATAACGTCGCGTTCGTGTATTTTCCTCGCACGGAATAAGAAATTCGAACCTCACGAATAAAAATCCTTTTACCAAGGTTTAACGAGAAGAAGTTTACGCGTACACAAAGTACCTCGTGATCTAGATATACGGGATCTAGTAACGCGAAGAGAATTAGCTTAAATGGACGTGAATGCAGAGGCCGGACTGTTTTCCATTACAACGCAGAGGGGAATGACTGGGAATCGCGTAGCGGCATTATGAATTCGCGTATTCGTTGCCCGCCGCTCGTCGAGCGTCCAACAGTTACGTTTTGCTTGCCCGCTTTCAAACACCGACACGCGCGATTTACACCGCCCGATCGTTCCAACGAGTCGCCGATTTCAACGATCCACCGCGTCTCTTCGCCGCGTTTCCATCCCGAGATTCTTTTCATCCGGCTCGGTGAGGCGAGAATGAAAGCTGCCAACAATTGTTGACGCAAGGAGAACGAGGAGATTCGTAGCGAGGACGTAGTTAGTCACTGGACTGTTGCTTGTTGTGTACCGTTAAAGGGTGTGTTCTAACATTCTTGCAACGATCGTTGTCGGGCAGAAGGTCGCTCGTCCGAGAAAATATCTGGGTGTGCGCGAGTGTGTTATTAAATTTTCTTTCCAATTTTAAGGGATCTCGAGTAAGAAACAGAAAAAAAAAAAAAAAAAAAAATTAATCATTATCGAAGGTTCGACGATAAGCGAGCGTGAGTCCATTAAGAAGCTAGAAGCGTCGTATCATCCTCGCACGTGTTCTCCGAACCTCTGAGAGCGGTAAATCGTGTTCTCCGCGATATCACGGGGATCCATACGTTACAGCTCGAATACCATAGATCAGTATTGTCCGAGTTAAGCTTCCAGGCTTAGAGATTAGCCGTGGGCTGATTCTTGGATAGGGCGGTGACCTTGAGGCCAATCGATTTTGGATCGACTGTAACACGCGTAATTGGTTCGAGTCGTTAGTATTAGCTTCGTACGATCGATCGACTCGTATCGTTCAAAATTCCGAGAACACTCGACTCCAAGTTCTACTATTCCAAGTTTCTAAACACTTGAATAATTCTTGAATGATCGATTCGTGAAATTTTTCAGCGAAGACGAGCCCTCGTTACATCGGCTTGGTTACGCGGCAAAAAAGAGAGGCGAGAGAAGCGTGCTGGTTGCGGCAGGTCACGAGGAACGGGTCTTAAGATGGCCTACATTATCCGGCCTTATCGGTGAGAGAAAGAAACAGGGAGGAGAGAAGAGGCGACCACGTGGCGGGAGAAACGGTCGAGATAATAGCCGGACGGAAAGAAAAATGGGACAAGCTTGGTGCAAGGAGAAGACCTCGAAGGCACAGGACTCCAAATCACCTCTGGATCGAGTCTTCGTACGATGCGCGCATCGGGTATGTCGATAAATATTCCATCCTTTATCTATCCTTCTTGCCGTGTTTATTTATACGGATCAAATATCCAATCGAAAATATAGGATAGCGATTGGGAGAGAAAAAAAAGAAAAAAAAAAAAAAGAAACAGGAAACAGGAAGATAGAATATCAGTTTCTATGGGAAGAATGTACGGGACCGCTTCGCGTCAACATGCGTGACCTACTTTACTTGCATCGAGAACGAGAGAGGCGTAAAAACAAGAAAAATATTTTAACGAGTTATCATGTTAAATTAGTTCTTAACCACCGCGAATTTGTACAACTGTTCGACCATTCGATACGAAATACCGCGTTACCTCTTGCTCGAAAGGAAAATGATTAACGAATAGAGGAAATTCGAGTGACGCGAAAAATATCGATACGAGTTATTTTCTGCGTGTTCTGAAATATTTTACCGAACGCGATAAATAAGATGATACCGCGGAAATATTTGAAATTAAGCTGAAAATAAATAGAAAACAATTCCTCCTTCGAGTAAGATTTTCTGATAACGCGTTATCAGAAAGAGCGACGAGTATTTCGTTTCTTTGAAATTATATTATTGTCTATATCGTGTAATATAATTCATAATTCTTTGAGAAAAATTCTCTTCGAACTAGCTTGATACGTACAATTATTCTTCTTCGTACGAATGGTTTCTCGAGTAAAAGCTCCAAGATTCCGCTCGCTCGCAACGGATCGGAAGAGGAAAGTATCAAAGCTAATCGAATTCGGTTCCCCCTCCCCCACCCCGGATACGAGATGGAAACAAGTTACACCGATATCGCTTTAAAAGACCCATGAAAATTTGATTGGACGGTCAAACTCGATCGCAAGTAGATCGCCTCATCCACCGTCACAACTCCCTATTGCGTTTAATCACTTTATCGTCCGGTAAGCGGACGTGGAACGAGGAGGTTCCTCGAAAACTAGTTTGTTACGTCGATACTTGACGGTATTGGCAATTTAAATAACTGATTATATCGCGCGCGCACGTCGGCCACGGTTGCGCGTGCACGCGTGACATGGATTTATCATGGTGCCATCGGACACGCCACGCTCCAATTTCGAATCCCAGACACGCAGATACGTGTGTAATTGCTAATTAACCGAGTGATGCCTCCCCCCCCCCCCCCCCCCACCACACATTATACACACCGTCGCAAAAACGAGCCGATCCCATCTCCTCTCCTATTTCCCATCTGTTCACCGTTTTTCCCTAACTAATCCGTCCTATCCACTCGTCTCAATCTGCCCGTTGTACAAGCAAGAAATATCGATTGAACGCTTTCGATTCGTTTCGAATTCCAAAGAAATTCCTCAAAGTTTGTCGTTCTCTATCTCCATCTCTATCCATAATAAAGATTCGTATTATATTTCATATATATTCAATCGATCGAGCGTTTAATCGCGGAAACAACGAATCGATTCATCGCAGGACAAAATGTACGGGGGGAACGAAATCTCGTTAATTATCGATCGTTTCGATCGTTATTACCATCATCGCGGCTTTAAGGAATGTTGAACGCGTCTCTCTTTTCTTTTCCTTTCGCGTAACGCGATCGTTTGGTTATTTTTCTTTCTTTCTTTCTTTCGTTTTTTTTTTTTTTTTTCAATAACGAAACGACTCCTTTTTTTCTCGCGTTGGTTACGTAAAAAGACAATTCGCGTTTTACACAGTCGAGTGGATGTTTCACGCGTGACTCGTTCCGATTCCATTCGCCATTTCTTTCTCGTCGATCGTATGCATCACGATTAGCAACGATAATACTTTAGCAATCTTTTTTCTTTCCTCGTCACAGATCGAAACGATTTTTATTAACCGAAATATCGACTCGGTTTCCTTCAAATCTCCCCCCCTCTTTATTTATATAATTTTGTACAGAATCTGCTCCTTTTCCTCCGCATATTTTCCGCGTATTTTCATTTATTTTTTTATCACTCGAATCGATAAGCATGAGAAACAATGGAAATTTTTCGACGACGAGTTCGACCGAGAGAGAGAGAGAGAGAAAAAAACTCATTTTCGTGGAACGGAAGAAAATGCAACAACGAGGAATACAATGCACCTTTTAATCGCGAAAGGCAGGTTATCTCATCGCTTAAAGCCCGTGTAATGGGCTACCACGTAGCGATACTTGCTAATTACTTTCCCCTCGCAAAACGTTAAACTCCCGTTACCATATTATTGTTTCTCTGATACTTTTTCCACGATCGTCCCAATTTTCTACGTCCACGGATATACATATACATGTATATATATATGTATTCGATAAAAATAACAATGTAACAACTTTGTTCGTTTCTTCGATTTCCGATCTTTCCTCTCATCTCTCGTTTTCTCTCTTTATCGATCCAAGATAAAGCGTACGTACTCGAATACGAGTTGGAAAAGGATATCTTTATTCACAATTTATCTTAGCATTTTCTTAGCAAAACATCCTTTCTCCCATTGTCTTTATCTTCACCAGCAGCCATAAAACACTTTGACCAGTCGTGAATATAAATAGAATGTTTAATACGATACACGGTACATTTCGCGATACGTGACACTTTGAATCTCGAAATCCTATTTCTAAAAACTACTAAGATAGTAGTTTTTCGCAGAACGAGTTTCCACATTCAATTATAAATCGTAGAAAAATTTCCCAATATCGTTCTACGCTTCTATACTTTTCTATTTCACCAGATTCATCTTTAATCTTTCGAGACTCGATATTTTTATATATATATATACGTACGTATACAAATTCGATATTTAATATTTTCTGGCACGAGAACGAAAAAGAAATAACAAGAGGCGATGATCGGTAGGCGGATGATTCATTGTCCGATTAGGACAATGCAGAACGGCGAGCAAAGTTCGGTGCGGCGAGTAAATGAGAAAACGCCGCCGCACCGTCAAGGATTCACGGTGTTGCGCAACATCCGACGACGACCAAGGAGAGGAAAAATCGAGGCCGGCGCGTGTTTATTGGCCAATTCTTTTTTATTTCCTTCTGACCGCGACGGCAAGCAAAGTTCCACTTCACGATGAATTTCCCGCCTTCTCACGGTCCACGCCTTCGAGATTAATTATCTCTAACAAACGTTCCTCGGCGGAGGAACGGACGAAATCCTGTTTTACGTCCAGCTGTTATGAATTTGATTATTTTTTACGGTCGGGGATTTCGCGCTGGATGTCGTGCGAATTTTTCCTTTTTCGTTTGAAATGATAATTTAACGCGTACTAGCTACTCGTTATACTCGAGTATACGTAATTACTTTTTACCAAGATTATGCGCTTCGCTCGCGAATAAATATCATCGCGATACTCGATCACTTTTACATTTACATATCAACTTTTCTCTTCGTCTTTTATATCTTTAAAACGTTATATTTTTTCAAATATCTTTCGCGACAGAATTTTACGTTAAAAATCCTTTCTTTTCTTTTTTCTTCTCTCTCCCCCCCCCTCCCCCCTCTCCGCCCAATTCCAACCGATATTTTAAATATTCGTGAAAAGATGGCTAAAATAAAAAATAACCGAACGATAAGTGGATAATCACGCGTTAATTACATTATTTACGTTTCTTCGAACAAGTTCGATCGATAGGATGATGGAGAAAAAAAAAAAAAAAAAAAAAAAAGCAAACTGCGTAATTACATTATTGTATAACCGTGTAAAAAAAAGAAGGAAAAAAAAAAAGAAAAAAAAAAAGATCATCGAATCGCGTTATTAAATCCATGAAATCAAAAAGATAATCGTTCGTCACTAACGACAAAATCGATTCAATAAACGAGTATTTTTAGCGACCAGTCGTTTCAACGACTGTTTTCCCCGAAGCGCCTACCACTAAGCCTGTTGCAGTCATTGCTCGTTCTTATGTAATTCGCGCTTAACGCTGCACACGCGCGCGTGGTGAAAAAAAATATTAAATCGCTTTAAACGTTAATTGCGTCTCGGTATAAAGAAAATTAAAATGGTAACGTTCGCTGACATTTCTCGTTCAAGATTATTACGTCGTTTCGTCCTTGACAAATCGTCCTTCCGGTCACGATTCGAGAAAACGCACTCTCTCGAACGAATCTTTTTCATCCGATAATTGCAACATTCCTTTCGGCTTACGCAACTTTCAACGTGCCGAAATCTTTCCTGTCGATTACTTTCGAAAAATTACGAATTATCTACGATCATACGTTGAAATTAGAAACGCGATTCCAATTGAACAGTTTCCTTTTTTTTCCACGATTATTCGCAGCACCTTATCCAAACGACGTATTAACGACGTTTCAAACGTTGCTCTGCTCGAGCACTTCGTTTCGATTAGGTTGAAGAAGAAATATCTCCATTTGGATTCATTTCGATTAGATTCTCCTCTACCTCTTTCTCGCCTTTTGTGACTTTATTTATCGAGAGATTGTTGTTGTAATTGCGATCGAGATTTCTGAATATTCGCTTCACCAATTCTTCTCGCGAGACGTTAAAAATATTAGAATTTACGAAAGGAAGCTCGGAAAGAAACGGAAGCACGAGGTGAAAATTTTTCTTTCTTTCATCTGATCGCAGACACGCACGACGGTGAAAGAAAGGTAAAAATTGAACGACGTTGAAAGACGTGGAACGAGGAAAGGGAGATTAATTTAGCACGATCTAGCTAGTTAACCGTAATTACTTACGGTTGACGTAACCGAGTTATTCAAAGCCTTTCGACGTAATTAGCAATCGTTAATGAACGATCCGATGATTTGTATTCATTAAATCGTTCGCTCGAATAATAACGCATTCCTCTCGCGTGTATAACGCAAAGAAAATTTATCTCTTCTGTATATACATCGATCAACCGGACGATAAACTATATAATAGATGTATACGGTATATAAGAAAAATTTAAACGATATTCTCCTTCTATATTTATAACACGAATTCGTATTCGTTCTAAGCGGTTTATATTTATATCGTTATTCGTGATGATTTATTATTACGAATTTACCTACGTTAGTAGTGGTTCTCATCTTTTTTTTTTTTTTTTTTTTTTTCATCAATATGCAACGAGAACGTATAGTTGGATTTTATCGGCGAAAATAATATTTGTGCATTTGTGAAATTGTATACGTTCGATTTTGAACGTATGACGACATCGGTGACATCGTCTCTCGAATGGAATATAATATCGACGAGGATCGCGTCCTCATCGCGCTCCACAGATCTATCGAGATTCGACCTCGTTCAGCTCATTAGTGGAACATCGATAACGCGGTGTTAATTGGGATCGTAAATATCATTGCTTAACGTTCCACGTGGCTGGTCACCGAGCATGTTACCTATGGAATTATATCGGCAACATCGGTAATGTTTCACGAACTAATATATATAATAATCGAATCGAATGCATTCGTTTGTCAAAGTCTCGAACCTTTCTGTCTTGTCATCGTCTCATTCGTTTCATTCATCTAAAAATTGAAGAGAAATTTTCCACCGAGACAGAGAAAAGATTCGATTTCTGGAAATGGAGGCGAGCACCGTGTACCTTTTCGATGGATTATATATATATATATATATTACGACGTCTATGTATTTACGTTTTTCAACATTTTTTCCTCCTAAAAGAATTCCCGTGTCGTCCATTTTTGAACGATGTCTTTTTAACCTATCACGCACGATGTGTGTAAACTTAATTTTCGTTTTCGATTTTCTTCGAAAAGATACGCTATATCATCTTTCGACGCGCTTTGAAGGAACGAAATTCGAAATTTACTCGACGCGTTGCACGAGATCATCGAACCGAAATTTTAAGAATGCGAAAAGTTACCACCTTCGAGAGTTATATTTACACAACAAACGTTTGTATATTTCCTCGAAACAATTTTCTTGCTACCATGGTCGATAATATTGGTTTAACGATAACTTCGATCCGATACGGTCGTAACTTACGATTGTTAGCTCAACGACAATATATTTATATGCATCTAACAGCTCGATTGCATCGATATGCGTATCGGGATGGAAACATTGTAAAAATTGTAACGAAATCGCAATCGTTCTTCGAGTCTTTCCACGAATCTTTAAAAATATCGTGAAATATCGATTAAATCGAGTTAAATTCGGGTCGGATAAGCGAGTCGTCGATTGTTTCATCGAGGAAAGATCACGGAAAGCAAGGTTTACGGGCGTTAATAGTATTCTCGCGTTGGTTTAATAACAAAATTGCTTTTCAATCCGCGACGACACGTCGCAATGTTACTTACGTTCTCTATTTGCAACAAGCAAGCAAGCAAGTATGCAAGTAAGTAAGTACGTGACTTCGAACGGTGTGTGGCTCAACGAAGGAAATGAGATAAATTCCAGACACGATTCATGATGCATCGTTTCCATTCGAGAAAACTTATCTTATTGTTTGAAATTCGGTACACTCGGTACATTTCTCTCTCGCAACGAGAACAACTCGTAGGATCGGATAAAACATTTTTTCTAAAAAAATTCGATCGATTTACACGCGTTCTAATTATCGATCGAGTTAATCGACGAACACGATTTCGCCGATCGTAAAAATATCAAAGATAATACAGCAGTAGGACAATCGTTCGATTTTACGACCGATCCCCGAGGTAGCTGTTTTACAATTTCTTCACGGTCCTCGATAAATAATAAAGTTTTACGGGCGAACGACTTATCGCTTTGCTGCGTCGCGTTGTAGCGAGTAGCAGTTTCCCTGTCAGCCTTAAAGCATCGCTCCCCCCTCCAATGGAAACAGTGTATCTAAGCGAACTGTAACTAAAGCGAAACGTGGAATATATCGCTCGTGATGGAAAATTCGAGGTTCGACGTTGTCCGTCGCGAACAGATAATCCATTACCCATCGATCCTATCGATCGAGTCGTTGCGTTTCCATTTTTGTTAGAAAAAAAAAAAAAAAGAAAAAAAGTTGATCGAAATCTTCTTCTTCACGAGTTGTTTCACCCGACGAGTTAATTAGCGGTCGCGTAAAATTATCAATTTGTATCAAATTGGAATTACACATTATTACGATTTAATTATTAATATATACTTTTAATTAAACCCGGCAATTTAATTTTCGACGAACGAATGTAACAGAGACGCAACTGTTTTGCAACAGTTTTACAGCAATTTTTCACGATAATATTCATACAATTCCGTTACTCGATTTCAAAAGAAGATAGATGACGGATAGATAGACTTGCTACTCGAGCGATTTTGTTGGAAACAAATTTTTTTTTCGCGTTACATCGGCGATGTCTCCGCAGACGAAGCAAACGTGGTGGTGGTGTCTCCGATCCTGGAGACAACTGACGCGGTAATTTAATCAACGGGACAACTTTTGCATCGTGTCGGGACCGAAACAACTTCGACGAGGACGAATTTGCAATGTAAACCGTGAAACGACACGTGTATTCGAAATTCGTGGAGGATTCGCATAAACGAGGGCAATTACCGGTAAAAATATTTCTCCAAACTTTTCTTTCTTTCATCCTTTCAAAGATCGGCGGGAAATTGTTTTTCCAGAGATATTTTCGAACATCTTTTCGCTCGCGATCGAACGCAATTACTCGCCTCTATCTCGTCCGTATCCGGTGCACACGGCTTCCGGTCTCCCTCGAACCGCTCGGAGGAGACACGCTCGGCAGAGTGTATACATACGCTTGCTTCTTCTTTCACGCTGGAATAAAAACCACTTTGAATTTCGCGAATTTCGCAACAACGTCGGAAATATTTATTAATACACGTATATATATATATATATTTATGGTGGAACGATAGAGAGTAGAGTTGGTTTTCGTTATTAGAGCGTACGATCGGATCGAATATAAATTCGATTCGGGAGAGTGTTAATAACAACGATTCCTCCCCTCCCCCTCCGTTCGAATGTAATTCGGCTGGATTTCGGGGCAAGTTGATCGTAAAGAGCCGATCGCGGCCCATAAAAACGGAAAGCAGCTCGATAGTTCAGCGCCGACGTTGCGTGAAAGATACGGTTATTGCCGATGGCGCGAGACTTTGAAATATTCAGGCCTGGGGGGGATACGCCACGGTATGAATATAATTCCGGCCATTGTCCCGCAAAAATTGATTCCTCCGCGCGTGCGTCCCTCCCCCCAACAAACGTGGAAAAATTAAATCTCCAAGCGACGCTTGTTCCGCCTCGGGGGCCAAATTAAATTCGACTTACAGGTGGCATTGACGGACACGGATCATTTCAATTTTAAACCAGTCCCCTTCTTTTTGCCTCGCCTCTCTCCAAACACTCGCTCCTTCCAAACGTTACGTGATATTACGAATTTATTATTATCTCTCTCTCTCTCTCTCTCCCCTGTCAATCGCGCCGTATCATCCTCTTCTCCCTCCATCCAATAATAATCCCCGTGGAGGAATGATGTTCAACAGAACAGAGGTGATCCAATCGTATAATTACGCGGGAGAAATTAGAAGGATGATAAGACGCGAGAAGCGCGAATTAGCTTAATCGACTATCGAGGATGGATCGTCCGGTGTTGGTCGATAGCAAATTGATTCCGAATTCCCTTCTCGGCGATCATCCGTGTTGTTAATCACTCGTCCAATCGGCTTCAAAGAGCCGATTGGAGAGGCGGTTGCATAATTCGCGACAAATGGGAAAAGGAGAAGAAGAAGAAGAAGAAGAAGAAGGTGATGTAAGCGGGGGAATATTTTAAACGCAACGACACGGAAGAAAATTACGCGAGGCTGTTCGTTCCACGTGGAAAACTCGTGGAAAAATTTGGAGCAGCCGAATCTTCTTTCCAACCTATGTATACACAGAGACAGATTTTTTCCAGCTTTCTCCCCTATATATATATATAATACGAATAATCGGATTGGAAATTTGTTTCGTGTGTTTCAGATCTACCCCAGTTTGAAGGAAGAGGGATCGATGTTGGGCGGTGGCACGCAAAGAGTGACAAGGTGGGTTAACGAATGGGGTAACGAACGCGCGTGCAATTAAACGGGACACTCGGAGTGGACCGAGTTTTATCGGTGGCAGGGCGTTTTTAAGAGGCGTTGGAAACTTGCCCGTTCCACGGCCTAGAATCGCGCAGCACCAGCTGTTAATAACGTCGCGGACGACGTACGAGCCGAGATAATAAGAATCCCTCTCCTCTCCATTAATTCCCTCCTTTTATCCCATTTTCCATTCCTCCCCAACTTTCCTCGCTCGCTCGGCCGACAATGACAATAAAATAATCGAAATAAATCGACAGGCATTTACGCTTAACCATCTCGATTCGAATTAGCCGCCAATTTCCTCGGGAAACATCAAATATTGACCAATTAGCCGCGTTACGTCTTAAATTACCGTTCGCGGCACAACGGAGAGAAATTACGGGCGAAACACGCGTCTCGGGTAATTAGGCACGGTTCCCGCTCTTATCGATCACCCTCCACGATAATTCGTGAGCGTAACTAATTTCGAGACGAGGGGTCGCAACCTCGAGTGTCCTCTCGCGACACGGGAACAGAGGAGTCGTTAAATCGGCACAAATTTTTCCCGAAAATGGCCACTCGATTCTTCCATTCTTCTATTCGCAATGATTCTCCTTCGAAAAAATCGATCGTGCGCGATGTTTCACCGTTTATAACGTATCTATCTTGATTAGAAAAGAAAAGAAAAAAGGTATTAGACGTTTGAAAAACACGATCGATTTTCGTAATGGCTCGTTCGTCTTCTTCTCCAGATATATTGCGACGAGAAGAAAATTAGAAAATCGAACGTTCGTAAAGGAAGAGACACGACGATATCTTACACGATACACGAACAAACGAGGATTATTTATTATCGAGGGCAATCGTGATATTTGGCTAAAGAAAAAGAAGAAGAAGAAAAAAAAAAAGAAAAGAAAAGGAATTTCATTGCTGGAAAGATCGTTGGAAAGCGGTCGAGCTTTCCTCTTGGAAAACAATTTACACGTTGAAGGAGGTAAAGCCAAGGAGAGAGGATGGTTGTCTCCTTTCTTTTCGTCTTCTTTTCCCCATGGCGCGAAACGAAGCGCGTGCTCCGTTTTACACGGAGAAAATCGCGGCGGACAAATCGCTCGCGGGATTTTAAATCCCCGTTTCGTTGGTTACGTCGCGATTCCACCCGTGTTATTTCTCTCCTCCTCGCTCTATTATTCCTTTTTTATCCTATTTCTCCCCTCTGTTTCTTCTTCTCTTTTTCTTTTCTCTTGTTTTTCCCCTTCCACTCCCCCGGATTCTCCGCTTTAAAGTGGAACGAATCGACTGAGGACTCGGTCTGGTCCGATTACGCGCACGGAAATATTCGCGGAAATGAGGATCCC
Source organism: Apis florea (assembly GCF_048593485.1). Lineage (NCBI taxonomy): Eukaryota > Metazoa > Arthropoda > Insecta > Hymenoptera > Apidae > Apis > Apis florea. Next base: position 158,154 of record NW_028256473.1, on the reverse strand, counting down.
GTTGGGTAAAGTTGGCCCGTTAAACGGTCCAAGGGAACCGATTTCCGAGTCGAGCAATCCCCTCCCCCTCGATTAATCCGAGTTTCTCCTCCTCGCCAAATTTCAGAAAGGCCTTATTTTCACCGTTCGAGTTTCTTCAAAGAATTTCGAGACGTATCGGATACGAAATTCTTATCGTGCGATTTTTCTCTCGATTAGGGACAAGGGTGATTCCGGTTATAAAAGGGATAGGAAAGATAGGAAAGGCGAGAGGATGATGGCAGCCTATCGCGCTTTGTTCCCATATACGGAGACGGAGGTTTCAGGTAAATTAATGGCGACACGCGATCCGCGGCGTGGGTTTTTCCACCCACGCGACCGCCTTCGATCGCGACACCTTTTTAAGGTCAATGGAACAGGCGTTCGGGCAGGTGTGCCCGAAAATGAGACGAGGCCCGATTTTTTCCTTCACCAGCAATTTTCCCAATTTCGAATCAAAATCGATTATCCATTTTTAACGTGACTCGTTGTTTCGAATTTTCAATATTCCGTCCAAAAGTCGAAAGTTCGTATACGACACGCGTCAAAAAAAATTTTCTAATTCCATCCTGGTGCACGCTACCCTGCTACATTTTCGCTTCTCCTCCTTCTATTATTTTTCTTTGTTACAAGTGTCTCGAATCGAGAGAGAGAGAGAGAGAGAGAGAGAGAGAATCGAGATTTGTAAAACGAGAATTGTAAAAAATGTAGATAAAAATCGATGGTTAGTTCCGGGTCGAATAAGATTATACGTTGTATTTTTGGGATGGGGCCGACTCGTCCTACTGATTTTTGACTCTCGCATTTTTACGTAAAAAGAAGAAAAGAAAAAAAGGATCCAGATCAAAGAGGAAGAGAAACAAATTCGATAAATCCGCGCTCCCCTATTTTTCCCCAAATAATTGGAACGTTGATTTCCACGTGCGCGATTTATTTCGGTCGATCGGTGAGCGTACAACAGCCGACGACGACACGTACATCTACTTTATTTACGCACTCCGTTAAGCCCGGTTCGTACGGCGTCTAATTTATGCAGCGGCGTGCTCGGATCACCGATGCATCATTCCCATTGTCCTCGTCGAATTCGCGCCATCGAATCCAAGTATCGCTTCGAATCACACGGATTCTTCGAATTGCATCTCCTTCGGATTCACGGGATTAAATCGAAAGAAACGAAAAATTTTACAGGCAGAAAAGTTTATTCGAAAAATGGGCCGTAATTTGAAAAATCCGAACGAAACGCGCGCGTCGAAAGCAGCGGAGAACGGCGTAATAATAATAGTTTTACGATTGTCCCGTGAAGCGCATTAATAACGGCGGTATAAACCGATGGAAAATCCGATATCGATTGCTCGCGGAATAATGCGCGTTTGACTTTTGCGCGATACGATACGAGTTGTTGATCTTTCCATCGCTGCCGATAAATTTGGCCAAAGCATCGTTGTAACGGGTTTTGGGGCGTGTGAAAATTGAAATAGAACCGAATAATAAGGATTCGCGATCTATAACGCAATGGAAATGGAAAAAGTGTCCAAAAGTCGAGCAATTTTTTTTTCATAAAATATCCTTCGTCCTTTCGTATCTTTGATATAAAGAATTCGAGAATTTTTACTCTTTCTTTTTACCTCGCGATCCGACTCGAATGGGAAAGAATTCGAAACAGGGGAAGAAAAACGTTAATCGATGGGATTCCACCGTTTCCCTCGATATTCTCCTCTTTTCGCGAGAAGAGAGGTTAAAAGGAAGTTTGGCATAAAAGGAGGAGGAGGAGGAGGAGGAGAAGGAGAACGGGGTGAAATTCCAGCGACGTCCCCGGAAGAGTTATAGCTCGGGGGACGCCAAGAAACACGGCATGCATTCGCGAGTAAGCGAGCGTAATAGAGGCGCGCACGTCCAATGATTCGGTCGGCTTTTTCGAAATTTTCCAAAGATTCGAAATCTTCTCGTATACGAATGTATATATATATATATATTCATTTTCAGCTCCGAGATAGGATACGCCGGCTCGCCGCCGAGGGAGGCGCTCACCAGAGGGAGAAGCGTGGATTCCGTGGACAGGCCATTCCATCCGAACGACTGGGTCGACGTGAACCTCGAAGTCCCGAGCACACCGAGGGCGGCCTCCGTGCTCACCAATTTAACCGTCGACACGACCCTCTACCCGCCTACCACCCCGACGTCCAGCTGTAAGCTCGCAATTTATCGTTACCTCCGTATTGCAACCTATTCTCCTTAACGAGAACACGCTCGTTCCGACGTGCCGCCTGATAAACATGGCAACGCAACGCGCTCCCATTGCTCTCTCCCGTTTTCTAAATAATTCTACGCGCGAAAATCTCTCCTCCTTCCCTTCTTCCAAATGGAGAGAGAGAGAGAGAGAGAGAGAGAGAGAGAATTACGGCCGGAAACTTTACTTTTTGGCAAAAAAAGTTGGCCGATCTAATTTCTGTGGATCAGGCTCGAATCTGAGGGACGCGACACCGATTCCACCGCCGAGACGTCGAAAGCGGAACAAGGGCAGGCCTTTGCCGCCTAAACCGGACGAGGTGAGCGCCGAGAACCCGTCCAACCGGGAGGAGGCCGGCAACGAACCGTTATACTCGTCGGTGAGGTCGCCGAAAAGCAGCGGGGACGAGCAGGAGGCGGAAGAGAAGACGAGGCCGACGTACGAGAGCGACGGTAAAAGGAGCGTTAAGGAGATTTATCAGCACAAGGCGAGTATCAATTTTTTTCCGCTTTCCTTCCCCGTTTCGCGAACTCGATCGAAGCAAACCGGTATTCCAGATGAATCTACGAATCGTAAATTCATAAATGTTATCGAATTAGTTCGTCGGAAAAAAGACGAGAAAAAAAAGGATTTCGGGTTTGATTGCAGGTTAACGGGACCGGAAGAATAATATCGAGCGACGTGGTTTCCGGGAGAAGGTGGTGTCGGGAAAGCGACGAGTACGAAAGATTCGCCAACAGCCGCACGAGCAGGGATTCCTCCACCCCGAAGCGCGAGGAGAAGAGGAAATGGAGGCAAGGGGAGAAGCGAACGGAGGCGGAGGAGGAGGAGAAGTGGAGCGGTAACGCGAGGCACAAACACTCGAGCACCGTCAGCCTGCCGAATTACGACGAGTTGGACACGGCTAGGCATCGATCGAGGGACCACGAGATCGAGAACACCACTCGTCCGAGGAGGCCCGTCAGGAGCAGCACCGTCTCGCTCCCCGCCGAATCCTTCCTCTCCCCATTTTCCGAGGTACGAGGACAACGATTTCTCCCTCTCTTTTCACCGACTCTTCCACGCCAACCACGAGTTTGTTCCGTAGAAAACGAGCGTGCGATTGGAGGATTACGTTCCAAGGTCCGATAACCTATCCCCGTATCAGGTTATAGAGAAGTTGGGCAGAGCGAACGGAATGGTGAAAGAGTACGAGTACGTGAAGTACGACTCGAGCAAAGCGGAGCATTGGGAATTGAGCGACGTCGGATACGACTCGGAAATTCAGGTAACTCTCTCTCTCTCTCTCAAATTCGAAAAGAGAAAAGATGGACGAGTAATACGACGATGATACGAGAAAAGGCACGATTCGCAGGATAAAACTTGGGACGAGGAGGCGGACGCGGCCCATTTCTCGATCGGTTCTCGAGAAGACGAAAGGAGGAGATCCCCCTCGATAAACGGAGGCCACGTTTCTCCGGTCCGGTTGGAGAAGCCCGAAGCGTTCGGAAAAACGGCATCCCCGCTGGTCGACCGAGCGGAACAGCTCGATCCAAATAGGTCGGTAGAGAGATTATCTATGGTCCTTGTTCCGGGGATTAAGTGGGTTTAATCGAGGTGGCCAGATGCCGACCGTTGTAAGTCCATATCCCGTGGTCTTAGCGTTCTGACCATTGTATAATCTTCTCTCGCCACTTTGCAAAACTTATTGCGTTTCTACGTACATACGCCGCTTCCGCTCCTTCCGTTATTACCACCATACCTACTCCACTCTTTACGTAAGTGGAATTTACGACTTACTGCTTCGAATCGAATGCAAATGTAAAGGTCTTCTTCGTTCTCTACTGCTACGATTACACACGATCGAGTTGGACGAAAGTCACGATTCAAAGTCTGCAAGTCAGAGAGAAATAACAACGCTCGCCTCTTTTTCCAGATCTCACTCGAGACGCTACGACGATCCACCACCTGTCACGGCAAACTGTTGCAACAAAATTATCGGCGAGTCGTCACCCTTCCAAGAGCCGTTCTTCTTGGACGAGGCGAAACACCGTTCCGTTTTAGGTATAAATAGAGACGAGAACGAACAGTGTTTTCGTCGGTACTCGCTTCGAAAGAGGAAAAAAAAGGACACAGCATTATCGAGTCGATAATCCTTTCTCTCTTCCCGTGTTTCGTTCCCACTTAACGAAAAAGATCGATCGAAATCCTTCGATCCTCGATAATATATTTATTTATTTCTTAAAAGTTTAACTCGTTCCTTACGTCGACGTAAATTCGTAAGAAGATAGGGGCGAAACCAGCCAAGTTGGAAGCGCAAAGTTTCCTTTGACCAAAGATCCTCCCCGAAACAAGGGAGGATCGTTATTGCTCCCATGATCCAACTATTCAACTGACTTACTACGTGACTAGTTAAACCGCGTTTCTCTCCAGATACGATCGAAGGGGCCGAATCGAGGATCACGACCGAGGAGGAGGAGGAGGAGGAGGAGTTACGCTCCACAGCTCTGATCAGAACCATCTCCGAGGAGTCGTTGCCGCGCGAGATGCTGGAGGAACCGGATGACGACTTCTTCGACGAGAAACTGGCCAAGGACGCGCGCAACAATAATATGAAAAAGTGCCTCGTGGACGATTGGAACGGAAGGAGCGGCGGCACACCGCCGCCCAGCCCCGAGCCCAAGATCAAACCCACGGTCCTCGATCCCGATCATTCCACCCTGTTCAAGATCCTCAAGGAGGAGGCAGCGGAGGAGAGCAACGTGAGCTCCATGACGCCCAGCCTCACCGAGCTCGAGGCCGCTCTCTCCGACATGTTGGAGAAGGAGGACTCGCTCGAGGGAGGGAACAGACCTGGCAAGGAGGAGCCGATCCCCAAGATATTGGAGCCCGTGATCGAGGAGTTGAGAACGGACGAGAGGAAGACGGGACGAAAGGTGTCGTTCTGCTCGTGGGAAGAGTCGATCGCGGATAGACCCCCCGTATCCCCGCGCGAGGACAACTTCTCCACCGATCCGCCAAGGAAACCGAACAGGTCCAACAAGAGCACGGAGGAGGATTTTTCGGACCTCGTCCCCACGCCCCCTCGAAGGAAGAACAAGAGCGGCCTCGGCTCGAGGAAGGAATCCGAAATGACGGGGCAAAATGACCACGACAGACTTATTTAATCGTCGTTAAATGGGCGGCCGATTGTATATATCTTTCTTGTACGTATATGTATATGTTGTGTATCTATCCGTGTGTATGTACAATACATGATCACGTATTTCAATCAACGAGACGAATTATTCGAAGCGAACGTCGTCGCTGTCTCTCGCGTCGTTTCGATCTGGGCGAAAAATTCTCGCTCGGGTAATGGTAAACTTTCTAACGAACTCGCAACTTTTCGAGAGGAAACGACACCGAAAATCGGCAAACTTGCCTCGCAAAACTTTCCGATCAATGGGAACGCAGATGTTGGCGCCTTATTGTTGCCCGCAGACAACCCCCGCCATATTACCTTCGAATCGAGACCAATAATCCACGATATTATTAATCCGCGATATTTGGACAATTTTTACAACTCGATCGATACGAATAGTTTTCTAATTTCAAAGTTTGGAAAAAACATTTCGCCCGCGTCCATCTATATTAATTAATCCGAACGACACGACGTTATTGATGGATAGAGGGCGAAAACTGGGAGCGCATGAAAAGCGAATCGTAATTACGTTTCGAAGAAGATTTCGTTCGAAAAATTTCCTCGACAACGAGCGAAAATACTTTCCACTTTCCTTGCCTTCGTAACGAGATATCGCGAATAAGCGCGTTTGAAAACTAACGAACGAACATCTCGAAAATAAGCACACGAGATCGAATCAATACCTTTTCCCCGATTCTTCAAAACGATTCTCGAGAAATTTACGCGTAGGACACGTAGAGGACGGGCGTGTCATTGTTCGGGGTCAGGCGTTTGGAATTCAGGAAGCAGCTTGTTCCGAAGAAAAAGCGGGACGTGATTGGACCGGGCGGAAGGAGCGAGTTTCTCGACGGCCGCCCCCTTCCACCCCTCCGGCAAGATTAATCTCGTTCGAGACGGAGCGAGTTAAGTGCTCGTGACACGCGAGGGTGCGTAGGTATAGGGAAAAAAAGAGGATCCGCGTTAATCACCCGAGCCGTGTGTGTACGTATACGATTAATAAAAATTGTGGAAGAAAGGAAGGATCGATCGGCATCGTTATTTCCGATTATCGGGCGGAGTTGTTGCTTCGTTTCGACTCGCTCGTTACTTTTTTAATTATCTCCAGGATCGTTCCCCCGCGGGTTATCGTTACGCGTTCAACGGAACCATCTTAATCGCTTTAAGGGGAAACGAACGGAAAGCGGAATTACGCGGATCGATCCACGCTCGCGCAACTTGCCGCCGCTGCTCTAATTATTTCGTGTTTCATTAACCAGACCTCTTCCAGACGCGATCGAAACTTTCGAGATTACGAGGAGGAGGAGAGAGAGAGAGAGAGAGAGAGAGAGAGAGGCCCAACCATGACTCCGCCACCTTGTCCCACTTACCCAACTTCCTTTCCACCCGCCCAACTTTAACGCCCGCCTTCTCCTAAATCACGAAATCCAACGTTCTCTCGTTGCTACGTGTTTATTAATTCGAAACAGGGGGGGGGGATAATAAGTTTATTTCGAGGGGGGGAAATATTTACCACGCTCCATCTTTTCCAATCCCTATTCTTTTATATCGGCGCAAGAGAAGAAAAAAAGATGGATAAATTCTATTTAACTTTCTTCGACGAGACGAAAAAACACTTCGAGTTTGGAGAAAGAGAAAAATGGGAAATTGGTAAGCTCGCGAAGTATTTTGCGAAATTAGCGCCAACGGATTATAGGCTCGGCCTGTACGTGACACTCCTATTAGGAGTGTCGCGGAGCAGGGAGAATCAACTTCCATTCCCCCTCTTTCCTTCTTCTTTCGAGTATAAAGTCGAACGCTCGATAGATCTGCAATTTCTTTGTACCTCTCCAAATCTCGTTATCTTATTACTTGGACGAATTATAGGGTTCAAACAAGTTGTTAGCAGCTTCTCCGTTCGAGGCAAGCAAATTGGACAATTAGCGAGCCAAGTTTCCTCTCTTCGCCGGATAAAAGTTTCAACAATAACGAAAGCCGAATTGTCTTACGCGTTCTTACGCCACTTATCGCCCGTAATAAACAACGAAACGATAACACCGTCGATCGATACGATTTGATATTGAAATAGAAAGAGAGAGAGAGAGAGAGAGCGAAAAATCTATTTCAAAGTAAAATCGCGATAAAAAAAACACGCGACGCAGCAACGATTCAATTTTTATTCGACGCTATAACGCTGCAAGCTAGTTTGCGATGAAAAAGGAAAAAATTTAGAAGCGATAGAAAAGGACGGTAAAAAAAAAATATATATATATATATATATACTCGATTACGGGCAATAACAACGGGAATTTATTTTTGATTTATCCCGCAACAACGGATAGATATTAGAGGATGGAAAATTTAAAAGCGCTAGATCGGCGCGTCGAAAAATCCACGCCGCGAAATAAAACCACGACAAAAGCGTATTTTTAAAATATCCGATAATAATACCGAAATCGATAATGGAAAAAAAAAATAAATAAATAAAAAGGAAAACGTTGGAAAGAGACGCTGAACGCGTCTCGAGATATAAAATCGTCGTTCGCTACCTGTCTTCGATACCTCGAATGGCGTGGCTCGAATGGAAGGACGGCGTTAAGCGGGCAAATTTATGGAGTCGACCAACTATTTAGATAGGCGGCGGATAGAAGCGGGACGATTCCGCTTTTTGCCACCTTCTCTCTCTCTCTTTCTCTCTCGCGTATTGCCAGACTCGAAGGAGAGGAAGGAAGCGAGAAGACCCTCGTCGGTCTTCGACCTTTCCATATCCGCGTATCTACGCTGCGCCATCCCCTTTCGTTTGCATCGCGGGCAAAGTTGCGCGACGCGAATACCTCGACCGAATATCGTGGCAACCCTTTCCGTCGCTTAATTAGTTTTTCGTCGACGGATAATCCGCGGGTGGGCGATTTGTCAAGGCCGGACCGGTATTAAGAGGGCGCGAGATTAAGACGATATTTAAACGAGGAGCAGCCGCGATTCCGTTTCCGGTTCCCTTCAACCAAAGCCCATCGTGGATTTATTTTATCGCGAGACCCGAGCCAAGAAGCAAGCCTCACCCTTTCCAAGTAGTCGGGGGTGGAAGTGGAATGCGGGTGAATGCAAGGTGGATCGAAACTTTGCCCGTGTTTTGTAATTGTATAGAGGATAGAGTTGGAGGTGATTAATAAGGGGAAATTTCTACTAAACTACTCCGAGTTTACTCCGCTTGGAAATATGTTTGGAAGGCGATCTTCCTTCCACTTCCTATTCGTGCTTCTGATATTTCCGCTATTTCTTTCTTTCGTTATATCGATCTCGTTTTAAATCTCGGCGCACTCGGTTTCGGAAAATTTACGGATCTTTAAACACGCGGAGGATTGTAATTCGAGTTCTGGGTAGCTCGCATGCCGATAGGGAAGGAGAACTTCGAGATCAAACTTCGCCACGCGGAATCGATCGAGTCTTTCGAATCGTCTTAAAAATACGATTTCTCAATACGTCTCTACGATGATGAAAAATTTCTAGAAAATTATAGAACGCGTCATCGATCCACTTTCTTCTTCTAAATCGATTCGAAATAACGCCATCTTTTTCGTAATTCGTAGAACAAACTTCGATAAAGTTGGCAGCGACGCGATCGAAATTTTAATGGATCCTAGTAACATTTGGGGCGCAGTTCGACCCGATAGTAACTTTGATATTGAAATTCTTCGAGATTATCTATCGGAGAAAATGGTCAAGTATGTTAAGCGTTTGCTTTATAAGGGAAAGAATTCGGACCGATTTTTCCGGATAAAACTGCACGCAACGAAGAAAAGTACGGTTTCGAGTAATAACGAGAACTATTCAAAATCACGAGTGTCTTCTTCTTTAAAATTCGTAAAATTTCATAAAAATATTCCAAATTTGTCGTAATGCGTATAAACTCGTGAAACCTCGCGAAATAAATAATGAAAAATCTAAATCCAGTTGCGTCACTCAAAGTAACAAGAAGCTAGGAAGTACGAAAGAGGAAGAAGAAGCGATTACGACTTTGCTTCAAAGCTCGATCCTTTCCCTCTTTCTCGGTTCGCCATCTCCTCGAAATCACGCGCGAATCGGTGCATGCAACAACCGGTCCCGAGGGTCTCCTCCGGCATCGAGAGAGGGTAGTGAAAGTTTTATGGCGACGCATACACGGAGAAGAAGGCTTGCCGAGACGAGGTTTGGTGACGACGACGCCACGGTTACAACCTCGATCCCGCGGGCGCATCTTTAATTGGCAATCGGGAAGCCTGGAAATCTTGAAGCCACGTCGACGGGCACCGATAAGATTTCTCTTTCTCTCGTCTCACGTTAAATACGTCGCTTATTAAATCGCGGCGCGCTTTAAATCGATCAATTAAGGGAATCACTTGCAACGCCGAATGAATGGTACGAGGAAAATGGACGATCTCGAGGAGGATAATAAGGGAAAAATGGAGGCTGACGTTCTTCTTACAGGTTGGAAACGAATATTTTTACAAAATTTTGATACCTCGTTTCCTTTTATTTTTGATCACGTCGAGAATTCGATCGTTATTCTGAAAAATCGTTGAAAAATATCCGATGTGTTTCGTTGGATAATTTCAACGAGTAGGCTAACTTTTTCCATTCTCGCGTTTTCCACGGTAAAAATCGAAATTCTCTTTTCACCGAAGATCTCCCAAAGATTATGAATACGATCGTGTACACGTCGTCCCGGGATGCCGACCCTCTCTCCTTTCTTCGTTTCCATGGTAAAATTTACGATACAAATATTTCACCGTCACGCAAAAACGATTGTTTTTACGTTTTTATAAGCGCGCTCTCGCGCATGGAAGTTGGCAGGTTCGAGTTTAATGAAAGGCCTCGACGGCCGATTTTCCCCCGCTTTTCGTATCCCGTGGAGCTGCGTGTCTCGGCGCAGCTTTGTTTCAATTGCACGGCTATCATTAATTATGGTCCCCCTCCCCCGCGACGCAAGTATTCGTATCGTTGCTCGAGGGTGAATAAGGGTCGAATAACGCTTCCTCCACGCGTCGCCGATGCAATTTTAGGCGGCTCGCTTCGAACGTGACCGAGCTTTTCGAAAATGATACCTCTACGTAACATCTACGATTTCTTCCTTTAATCCGGATACGTATCTTCAATACTCCTCCAACGTTTCCATTTTTCTATCGCATGATACGTACGAATCACGCGAGAATAAATATTACAACCACTTACTTCCTTATTCAAAACTATTCGCTTTAATTTCTTCCAAGTTTTCAAATTACTTAACTCGATTGAATCTGCGCTGCGATTGAATAGAAATTAGAAAATGTTCGAAGGATTTTCGATGATTTGGGATATTTGGACACCAAATTTTCCAATAAACACGCGAAATCGGAAAAGAACGAATTGGGAATCGATACGTAGCTACGGATAACGAACGCGTCGAATTGAACAAAAAATTGAATTCGAGTAACGATAATATAAATCAACAACGGTGTTGGACGATATTAACGGTAAGCATGGAATCGACGTCGAGTGACAGAGAATACAATTTTCTTCTCTGTTCGAGTAAAAACACATTGAAACAGCATCCAATTGAGTAATCGAGAAGCGGATAGAATAGGCGTAAAATTAATCAACCTGTAATACGCGCTTAACGGTGACACGATCGATCGGTATGAATGAAAAGTGGGACAGGAACGCATTTCCTGCTCCAACTTGTGTCGCTGGGCAAACAGGGCTAGTTGGAAGCCACCCTCGTCCCGATTGACGTTCACCAGAACCGGACACTGCTTGCAAATAATGTCGTACGATATTAGTTTGCGATCGGCCACCATGTGTCGGCCATCCCGTGTTTCGCGTTTTGTTCGTTCATCCCGGACGCTGATTCCGCATTAACCTTTCCCCGTTCCCTGTAATTGTGCGCGCGTACTCGTTAATACGGAAAAACGAGCAACATCGATATCGACGCCAGCGCGAGAATTAAAAGCAACGATCGTAATATAATTTGTACAGCGTTTAACGCCGCCAGGAAATCGGTTTTCCAATCGAGCGTCGAGATAATGAAAACTCGGCATATCGATTCAACGACCGACCTTCTTCTTCCTCGACATTTCACCTAGATTTATTCCTCTGAAATTAGGATAAAAACTAGGAAAGGGAACGAAGAGGAAAATTTATATGCGAAGGAACCAAAGGTAAAGATGGTTAATTTTATTTTTAACGGCAATATATATATATATATACAAACTAGTGAATACCAAAATCATCATATTATGACATGTGACACGTACCGGAATGACGTTGCAACAAAAGATGGAAAAGAGAAGGAGGATAAAGGAATGCTGAAAAGAAAAAGATAAAAAAAAATGGTAACCAGAAGGGTTACCAAAATCATCCACTCAAATTGAACCCGAACAAACCGATAGTGGATTTTTTCTTTTTCGCAACGCTAGTATACTAAATTTTCAAAACAAATCGCGAGGAGTGCCTCTACTTCAAATGCAATTATTAACCAATAAAAAAAATAAAAAAAAAAAGAATGAAGCTTCCCGAAAAAATATACCCCCAATAGGGTATTGTATACGAAACGCTACTAATTTATGCACTCGTATAAAATAAAACGCAACGCTAATAACAACGAATCCATTACAGCCGTATCAGGCTGCTGTCGTACACGACCACTCTTATGCAGTATTCCCAACTGCACTGGGTGGTCCAGGAACATCTTCCACGTATCTCGTGGAACAATTTGGGCATTTCAATACGCAACACTACTTCAAAAACGCGATCATTTTTCAACGCAACGCTAATTCAAACCGCGATGGAAGAATATCGCAACACTATACAAGATAATATATTCATACTCGAATAAAAAAAAAATTATACTAATTTTTAAATAAAAAAAATTGCAAAGTTAAAGCAAACGCGATCATCATTTCAACGCAACACTAATTCAAACCGTAATTCCTTTCTCGCAACACTAATTCAAACCGTGATTCATTTCTCGCAACACTAATTCAAAACCGTAATTTCTTTCTCGCAACACTAATTCAAACCGTAATTCGTGTCTCGCAATACTAATTCAAACCGTAATTCATTTGTCGCAACACTAATTCAAACCGTGATTCATTTCTCGCAACACTAATTCAAAAACCGCGATTTGCCCATGATGGCTGCATCTGGATGATGGGCCGGCATGCATCGGCCAGACGGTACAAAAACGTATACTACGTCAATACTAAAACGAGCACAATGACAAAGTAGTAACGATGACTTCCCATTCTTTGAACCCAAACAAGATCCAAAAAATGAGAAGCCATTCGTTGCAGCCCTCTTCTCGACAGTTTGTCGGGGCCTCTTCGGTCTTCCTCCTTCGGGCGCGATGCCCGCTGAAACTTAAATCTAGGCTCGAGATTCGCTACTCGGCAATCGAGAAAAAAAGAAAAAAAAAACGTCTAAATCGCGGAATCTTATATATGCACGTGAACGAGCAACGATCGCAACGATCGTTCCTTGCTCACGTACAGAACCTCGAGCTCAACGTTCGTTTCGAAACCTCTTTCGCGACCACGACCGCGGAATTCGAAAAATCGATAGGTTAAATCAAAGATAAATGATGTTTTCCACGCGTCTCAACTTCCCTCTCGATTCTTCGAACTCTATTCCCTGAAACAGATTGTCACGCGAAAACGCGCCTACCCGATCAGAGACTGTGACAATCTGCCCGGCCCTACCTACTTATCCATTAACATTCACACCAGAAAGTATGCTACCTGTCCTACCTAACCCTATATTTAAAAAATGGCAAAACAGGCACACCAACACATTCGTTCGACGAATCTCACGCATAATACTCGGGCGCAAAAAGCCTACACTAGGGAAAACGTCCCGGGACGCCTCCGACACCCGAGCTTGGCACGCTACACGCACGCTCTAAATTTACGTACCATTTTCCTGAAATCGACCGACGATGGCTAGTGACCATTGCGTGAAACGCGATAAATTCTTCCACGCGTCTCAATTTGAATTCTGAATGTTCGTCATCGAAAAAATATATATATTTTTTTTATTTTTTATTGTGCTTACTGTTGTATTCTGTTGTATACTGTTGTAATTGTAATTCGAACGAATGATAATCGTAACGACGCAATTCCACAGCCTAACCACACACGCACATATCATGTGGAAAATACGTCGCGCACGATACGCTAACGCATCGTCGGTCGCTGAGAAATTGTTATAAACTTATCAACTAAGATCATCGTGCCCGTTGCCTCTCTCTCACTCAAGTAACACCTGGGCACTCGAGTGAGATCCTGGCAATGAACACGGAAGGGGTTAAACCTGAAAATCCTGAGCTAAAAAACATATTAATATTATTTTAACGGACTAACGATCTTTGATTTTATACACTCTCTTATTATCTGAAATTTCAACGATTCTACGTTACTTTTTATTCATGAGAAACAAATTTTTAAAATTCTAATTATAAATTCCATAAATAAGTTCAACAAAAAAAGATTACTAATTGAAAGAGAATATTTGAAAAAAAGATTAAGAATTGAAATTCAATCAATAAATTGATATAGATTTAAACATCAATGAAAATATCCTCGGGCGATTCTTCCATCAAAGCAAATTCTCTAAATAAAATGAAACAAGTTCAAAATTTGTTGCTTTGATTTCAAAATCTATCCGTCGCGAAGTGTCTTCTTGTATTTAAATTTATCATATTCTTGGTCGAAATTGAATAATATTTTGATATCTTTGTAACTTTGAAAATCAAGTAACAGAATTATTTTAATTATAGAAAAAGAAAGATAAAGTTGAAAATGATTTATTCATATTTATTGGAATATTCGTGTCGAATTCCTATATTTATGTATTTAATGAACAAATATATTATCTTTAATCTTAGAGAAATAATAAATTTTAAAAATTATCTACCTCTTCGCGATATACAAGAAGACCTAGCCTGAATTAATAAATAAAACAGACAAAAATCAATGTTACTACTCATGAGTACAGCAAATACCCATGGTCATTGTGCTCGTGCGAAATTCTACGTATACAACCAGTCACTCGTGTCGATTTGGACCTTTCGTCCTACGACATGATTGAATGACCGAAGGAAACAAAAAGCATGCGACTCACCATTAGATGCGTAGAATCTGGATTACTCGTAACGAGTTGAAGAAAGTAGAATCTGTAACGAAAAGTGGAACATTATGATTTAAAACATGATACGTTTACCTATAATACTGTATAATAATCACTTCCAAAAAGATGAAAGTGATGAAAAATATATAAAGAAGGTTACCTCTTCGCGTGGTGGATGATCGCCTTTTTTTCTTGAGAATGACGACACTGACTCTAATCTGTACCGAGAACGAATATTTAAGAAGGAAAAAGAATAAAAATAAAACACTGATAACGCGTCCGTTATATATTTGTAAACGACGAACAAACACTGATTCTAATTTCGCGAAATACTATTATTGAACGCTATCAATTATGAGCAATTGTGCTCCAAAAATTATAAAAATTTACGAAACGAACACTGACTCTACCGATCGCATTGCGCGCGATCACGAATATTTTTTAACGAAAAAAAATCACAGGAAATCTTCGACACCACTTTAAAAAAATACAAAATATTAAACGTAATTTTTTACAAATGTATGTATAAAGAAATGGAATTTAATTCCAAACTTGAAATATAAAGAAAAATATACATTGAAATTTTGATATATTGTTACAATAATGCTAAGCCGAATGTCACTGTGGCGTCCATATTGAATTCTTTTCCCGCCTTTTTGTCATGGCGTCATTCCAAGCAATTAATTTGTACGAAACGATTTGTATAATAAATGAAAATTAGGACTATCAAATATATATGGAAATAATATGTAATCAACCCATTATATTCGAATAACGATAATTAAACGGAAATTCTTAAGAAATCGTAATGAGAAATTATCTCTAACACTAACCTTCAACTCTAAAGAAGGAATAGATGAACGAAGGAAATTCCAATAATTCCGATACCGATGAAAATTCGTAATCAATTATAATAAAAAACACGAATCGAACAATAACGCACGAACCACAAAGTATAATTATGGAAATAAGTTGAACTACGCAGCAAATAAATCACACACTAGAGGAAAAGATACGCGTCTTAACACTACGACGATCGAGAGTACAATGACACCTCGCCCCGCGATTTCGATTATCGAAACATAAATTAGGGAGGGGGTCGTTCGACATCGACTCGAAACATATCGAGGAAAAGACGTGTAAAAAGAAATGTTTTCACTCTCGAATATAACATCGATGATTGAGAAAGATAAATATATGAATTGTAAACACGTTGTACGTAATACAAATGTATAGAAAAACGAATATATTTATATTTTTACGTTTCATTGAATATTTTAAACTAACGACGTAGTAATTTATTATTATGAACTAATTAACGTATATTTTTTCCTATGAATAAAGGAAATCTATTTTACGAAAAAATTTCTATTTTTGTGAAAAAAGATAAAATATTACCTGATGTGTGCGAGAAAATTATCGATTATTCGTCAAATGACAGGTATATAGGAATAAACTATCGTTTCTTCCGAAGTTATTCCCGTAATCGAACGATAATCTATAAAGATAAAATTCAAAACCATAAGATAAAAATATATAATTAAAATTAAATCAAATTAAAAAAATAAATGAATTCAAATTTTAGATCGAAAATTTATAATAGAATACAAAGTACGGATAACCTCAACAATCGGGCACAAATGCACAAAAAAAGGTAAAAGAATTAATTAATTTTGTTATCACAATGTGTAATGATTTATTAAATGAAGTAAATAATTTATATTCGATAATAAACGAGAAATAAAATCACTTACTACGTAATCGAGTTACAAAGTGCCAGCCAAGAATACATCTTCCATCCATGTTTTTCGATAGGCGAATGACGTCATGCACCATAGTTTTTTCTAGGTTTTTCCTAAAAACATTTTAATTGGTTATAGCAATTTCTCACTTAAGCCGCGCGAAAATTGAAATATAATATATTTTATTGAAAATTATTTGTACAATAATATTAAATATATATTAGATTATAACATAGAAGTTGTGTAAAAATCCATTTATTAAATTAAATCTGTATAATAATTTATGATTGTTAAAAATAATGATTGAACATAAAAATTACAAATAAGCAGAAATATTAAACTAAAATATATATGTTTTTTATTCAAATATAAAAATATATATAAAATTTTCTTCAAATTTTTATTCTTTTTTAATAGAACGATAATTAAATATAATTTGATCGAGTCAGTGAATGTTTTAAATGAATTTAAAATTACGTAAAACAATTATCATTGATACTTTATGCGATAGAATTATTAGATTACGATACAATGTTCTATCATATTATTTTATCTTTTTCTCTTTCTAATTTAATTTCAGTTTCATTTATCGTTAATATTTTTATTTTGTTCAATATCGTACATATTATATGATACTAAAACAGTAAGAAAAATTTGAAATCTTCTTTTCTTATTCGAAACAAAATTAAAAAAGTGTCTTGGATATTAGATATATTCTGTACCTTGTCTGTAATTGCCTATATGTATATATAACTAGTAAAAAACAAAAATTTTGATATTAACTTGTCGAGAAATAGACGAAACTCCATGTACGAATGAATGTGGCCAATATTCGCACTGTACCTTCTAAGTCATGCGTTTAAATTACCTTATTATCAGACAGACCTGTCTTAATTATGGGGACGGTTGAAAGGGACTTTGGTAGTTAACCATCGGTTGTGAAAGAGGGTAGTGAACGAAGGTAGGCGAAACGGACCGGAGTGATAGAGTAATTAACATTCAGTCAACTTCAGCTCGTGTCAATAATATCTTAACCATCTTGGTTGACTGACTTCTCGAAGAGTGACATTAGACATTCGCGTTATTACCGCGAAGCCAAGTAACCTGGAATGGAACAATGGTAATTATGTTAACGATAATGAAAAATACGAAATATGAAATTAGCGTATTATTATAATTTTTATAAAGGGAAGAGAATAAATAAAAAGGGAAGAGAAGGAATTCTACGCATACACACGCATACACATACACGCATACAGATAGAATTTATAATTTTACTTATACTCCTATATAGTTTTAAAATTAAAACAATTATAAAACTTTGTTTTATTACGAGTAATTATCTCTGTCACTTTGATGGCAAATGACATCACAATAACGTCATTTTCTCGATCCAATTCTTTATCAATGGGAATGTTACGTCTCTGTTTAATTCTCCAAGTGTAAATTATCCCTAAGCCAATACCGTTCCGGTTATTTTTCTTGCAACAAACATGTAACAGCTGTAATCCGTCATGAGAAGGAAAAAACGCGAACGATAGAATATGTTCGCAAATTGAATGCATCGCAAACGGCTCTTTGTTGCTTTCAAAGACGTTTTTATCGTCCGCTGAACCCGTCCCAACGAATGGTCCCTTTTTTCCCATGTATTTTGCATGTAAAACAAGTCGTCGCGTTTCTCGCATTTGGATGAAAGAATCCGCGGGGAAATGATTTCACTCTTCGGAAATCTCTATTGTTTTTTTCCTCTGAAACGCGCTAAACATATTCGCGGTTACGTAAGCAAAGCGAATTTTCGATAAAGAGAGATACTTCAATCTTTTATGGCTCAATACCGGTTTTCTTTGTTTTTATATCGCATAATTCTTTGCACCCTATATGGAAGGATATCATTTTTAAAAAAAAGATTTTGTTACGTGTATATATAAACGTTTAAAAATATTTCTTGGAAAAAATATTTCCGTTTGATAAATGTAATAAAAACTCTGTACAATATTATAATATATTCTTCTGTAAGTTTATGAGAGCATAACTAGAAGATAAATATGTAAGAAAATTCGAATTTTCGACATGTTCTTCTCTCTTGATGATTTATCATCGTGGAAGTCGCTCTCAAATCTTTCGATCGAAACAAAAGCGAAAGTTTTTCGCATAATATCCAATAATACCGTGTTCAAACACGGGATTGGTTTGAAAGATGATTATTTAATAAACTCAATAACGAAGAATGAAATCAAAAAAGATAATTTTAATATATATTAAAAAATTCATTACATAATATTTCTTCGAATCGAAAATACTTTTTCGTAAAATATTTTTTCGTAAATTAAAATTCTCGTGTCTTAGTCGTGATATGATGCGAGAATTGAAAGATCGAAAAATACCGAAAAAGTGTTTTTCATAACGGTGTTTTTATATTTAAAGATATTATTATATTATAATATTTTTTTATCTTTCTCGTATAAAATCACTTTTCTCTTTCGTCTCGTTGTTTTTGTCAACAAAATTTATAATCCGAAGAGAAGAATGTTATAAACGCAACGAGATTTATAAATTCATTCGATATTTATTTTCTTGATGAAAAAGAATCACTATCGTTTCTGGATATATTCTCGCAAAATTAAGAGGCAAATGTATTACGAAAAAATACTTCAATGCTGTCAGAAAACAATAAACGATTACAAAAGATGTAAAAGCCTCGATGGTGTAGAAGAACGAAGTAAGAACGAACCTATTCAACGACGTATAACATCTAGTTCCGGTTCTTTTCTCTCGACGACAAACAAAAGTTAATACATTTCTATCCAGATAACTGCCATTGCATTTCCACGCCACTTTCTTTACTTTTCTTTACTTTTCTTTAGTTTTTCTCTTTTTTTTCCGATGTCTTCTTGCCTTCATCCTCTCATCTCCTTTATCTTCAACCTTTCATTCATCTTTTTTATGTTAAAAAAGAATTAGTAGGAAAAGAATTGTTAAGATGTTTCGATTAAGGCTGATAAGAAGAGAGATTCTTTTAAAAGGAATTAATCTATCGACATTAAATCTATCTGAATTAAATGAAAGGAAAAAATTGTAAAATGGTAATTTTAGTATTTATTTATAATTTTAGTATATATGTATAAATAATGTTTGATTTTTCATTTTATTTTTCATAGAAATACCGATTTGAAATGAAAACAATTTATATGACGGTTCAATTACACAACGGTAGCGTATAAACGAAAAATCTGTGCCGTAGTGAAAGAGTGAATAATATAGTATAATAACGATTTTACAAATTAAAGGGAAAACATAAAATATGAATCGACATTTATACGTTTTTGCCATTTATACGTTAAAATTGAAAATCATTTCAAGATGCAACGATCCTACGTTTATAAGAATTGAGATTTTGCAAAAAAAGAAGAAATAAATCGTCGAGTGTTGAATAATGCATAACGAACGACAAATAACATTATGATAAAAATCTGGAAGAAGGAGGAAATGAATCGGATGGTTCGAATCGAAACGCGGAATTCGTCAATGATTCGAGTGATTGTTGAACCAATAATTCGAAATCGATCGTTTGTGAAACGCAATGAACGATTTCTATTTGTGTGATCGGCGAACGAGATCGAGGATAAAAAGTATAGTGGAAAAGCCAGGTTTTCCGGATTCGTTCGATCTGGGTCTGGTGTTTGCCGAATTGATTTCGTTTCTACGAAGTAATTCGAAACGATTCGATGTATTAAAAGGCAACAATAGACAAGCAATTGATTGTAATTCTGCCATCGCGTTACAGCAACACTAGAAATAGAATTCAAATGGGAATCGTCCCTTCAATTTTCGAAATAAATGGTTTGACAATGATCCTGTACAATTTTTTTTTTTTTTTTTGTTTCTCAAATAATAGCGTTTTATTTCTTTTATAAATCTTTTAAAGAGAATAGGATCTGTGAATTTTCCTTACATTCTCTTTTCTTTATCTTATTTTCTAATGGAAAAAGAAATACCACGATTATTTCCATGAATATGATCTGGTTTCAAAGTAATTATAAATATATGAAACTTTGTTATAAATAAAATGTAGTAAAATGTAGCGAAATAAATAGAAAAAATGAATCAAAGAAGAGAATATTATTTCTGCTTGTAAGGAAGATTTCACTATCTAGATTTCACTATGACTTCTATTTCAAGAAGATTTTTATTTCGTAATTAATCTCGATCGATTACTACGCACAATTCAATAATTTTTTCATTAGATTCATTTTATAAAATAATAAAGATATTTAGAATGTTTTAACACGGAATAATTTAGAACATTTTAATACAAATATAAATCAAAAATTACGATACTAAAATAAAAGTATTAAAATACTCGAATATATATTTAATATTATAAATATGAAAATCCAATTTAATTAGAAAATTTTTATTACAATAAAATACGTAATAAACGATTATATGATACATAAACGATTTATCTATTTACTAATTTATCAATTCAATATTAATAATCAATAATTCATATATTTATTTCCTTGTTTATTTATTTATATTATTTATTTATATATACATTTATTTCGTTTTTTGTATATTTATTTATATAATTTCTATATTTAATATAACTTAATACAAATATTAACTTGACGATTATACTTTATTAAAATAATTAATCATTGTATTTATCATTATGTATTGATTTCCTTTAGATTCATTGTGTTGAATTAATTTTAATAATTAATAATTATATATTTAATCATATATATAATATATTATTACATATATATTTAATAAATAAATCTTTATAGAATTTCGATGTTATAATAATCTAGAGTAAAATATATTATATATGAAACTTTAATTTTCGCGGGGTTTAAGTAAATAAAAAATCGCCCTACTTCAGACAGTTAGAATGCCCCTAGACGAATTTGTAACCTCATTCGTCTATCGAAAAATTATTGAGAAGAAACGTATAAGTATTGACATCGTTTTACGATTTGATTACGTAGTAAGTATTTATATTTCTTATTCCTTTGAATTTATAGATTGTTTTCTTTATTTAATACGCTCTTGAAATTATGATAACGAAATCAATTAATCCTTTGAGTTTTTTTCTGCTTTTATCTTCGATCGTGTATTTGATTGTTGAGGTTACCAGTAGCTTCTATCCTTCTATTATAAATTTTGTATCTAAAATTTGAATTTATTTATTACTTTGTTTCAATATAATTTTAATTATATACCATTATTTTACGATTCTTAGTTTTATTTGTACAGATTCATCATCATTTAATTACGAAAATAACTTCGAAGGAATGATTTATTTCCATGCACCTGTCACTCGGCGATTTCGATAATTTTCTCGCATATCAGGTAATATTTTATCTTTTTTCACAAATATAAGAATCTTTTCGTAAAACAGATTTTTATTTCTTTATTCATATGAAAGGAATTAGTTGATAATAATAAATTACTACGTCGTTAGTTTAAAATATTTCAATGAAACGTAAAAACATAAACACATTCCTTCTTCGAAACATCTGTGGCCATGTTTATAGTCGATATATTTATCTCTCTCGATCATCGATGTTATACTCGAGAATGAAAACATTACACATCGTATCTGCGATATGTTTCGAGTCGATGTCGAACGTCCCCCTCCCTAATTTATGTTTCGATAATCGAAATCGCGGGGCGAGGTGTCATTGTACTCTCGATCGTCGTAGTGTTAAGACGCGTATCTTTTCCTCTAGTGTGTGATTTATTTGCTGCGTAGTTCAACTTATTTCCATAATTATACTTTGTGGTTCGTGCGTTATTGTTCGATTCGTGTTTTTTATTATAATTGATTACGAATTTTCATCGGTATCGGAATTATTGGAATTTCCTTCGTTCATCTATTCCTTCTTTAGAGTTGAAGGTTAGTGTTAGAGATAATTTCTCATTACGATTTCTTAAGAATTTCCGTTTAATTATCGTTATTCGAATATAATGGGTTGATTACATATTATTTCCATATATATTTGATAGTCCTAATTTTCATTTATTATACAAATCGTTTCGTATAAATTAATTGCTTGGAATGACGCCATGACAAAAAGGCGGGAAAAGAATTCAATATGGACGCCACAGTGACTTGTCAATTGAAGTAGAATATAATACTTTGTATAATAGATCGATTATTATATTCGGCTTAGCATTATGGTAAGAATATATCAAAATTTCAATGTATATTTTTATTTATATTTCAAATTTAATGAAATTCCATTTCTTTATACACACATTTGTGAAAAATTACGTTTAATATTTTATTTTTTTTTAAGGTGGTGTCGAAGACTTTCTGTGATTTTTTTTCGTTAAAAAATATTCGTGATCGCGCGCGATACGATCGGTAGAGTCAGTGTTCGTTTCGTAAATTTTTATAATTTTTGGAGCACAATTGCTCATAATTGATAGCGTTCAGTAATAGTATTTCGCGAAATTAGAATCAGTGTTTGTTCGCCGTTTACAAATATATAACGGACGCGTTATCAGTGTTTTATTTTTATTCTTTTTCCTTCTTAAATATTCGTTCTCGGTACAGATTAGAGTCAGTGTCGTCATTCTCAAGAAAAAAAGGCGATCATCCACCACGCGAAGAGGTAACCTTCTTTATATATTTTTCATCTTTTTGGAAGTGATTATTATACAGTATTATAGGTAAACGTATCATGTTTTAAATCATAATGTTTCACTTTTCGTTACAGATTCTACTTTCTTCAACTCGTTACGAGTAATCCAGATTCTACGCATCTAATGGTGAGTCGCATGCTTTTTGTTTCCTCCGGTCATTCAATCATGTCGTAGGACGAAAGGTCCAAATCGACACGAGTGACTGGTTGTATACGTAGAATTTCGCACGAGCACAATGACCATGGGTATTTGCTGTACTCATGAGTAGTAACATTGATTTTTGTCTGTTTTATTTATTAATTCAGGCTAGGTCTTCTTGTATATCGCGAAGAGGTGGATAATTTTTAAAATTTATTATTTCTCTAAGATTAAAGATAATATATTTGTTCATTAAATTTATAAATATAGGAATTCGACACGAATATTCCAATAAATATGAATAAATCATTTTCAACTTTATCTTTCTTTTTCTATAATTAAAATAATTTTGTTACTTGATTTTCAAAGTTACAAAGATATCAAAATATTATTCATTTCGACCAAGAATATGATAAATTTAAATACAAGAAGACACTTCGCGACGGATAGATTTTGAAATCAAAGCAACAAATTTTGAACTTGTTTCATTTTATTTAGAGAATTTGCTTTGATGGAAGAATCGCCCGAGGATATTTTCATTGATGTTTAAATCTATATCAATTTATTGATTGAATTTCAATTCTTAATCTTTTTTTCAAATATTCTCTTTCAATTAGTAATCTTTTTTTGTTGAACTTATTTATGGAATTTATAATTAGAATTTTAAAAGTTTGTTTTTCATGAATAAAAAGTAAAGTAGAATCGTTGAAATTTCAGATAATAAGAGAGTATATATATAAAATCAAAGATCGTTAGTCCGTTAAAATAATATTAATATGTTTTTTAGCTCAGGATTTTCAGGTTTAACCCCTTCCGTGTTCATTGCCAGGATCTCACTCGAGTGCCCAGGTGTTACTTGGGTGAGAGAGAGGCAGCGGGCACGATGATCTTAGTTGATAAGTTTATAACAATTTCTCAGCGACCGACGATGCGTTAGCGTATCGTGCGCGACGTATTTTCCACATGATATGTGCGTGTGTGGTTAGGCTGTGGAATTGCGTCGTTACGATTATCATTCGTTCGAATTACAATTACAACAGTATACAACAGAATACAACAGTAAGCACAATAAAAAATAAAAAAAATATATATGTTTTTTCGATTAAGAACATTCAGATTTCAAATTGAAACGCGTGGAAGAATTTATCGCGTTTTACGCAATGGTCACTAGCCATCGTCGGTCGATTTCAGGAAAATGGTACGTAAATTTAGAGCGTGCGTGTAGCGTGCCAAGCTCGGGTGTCGGAGGCGTCCCGGGACGTTTTCCCTAGTGTAGGCTTTTTGCGCCCGAGTATTATGCGTGAGATTCGTCGAACGAATGTGTTGGTGTGCCTGTTTTGCCATTTTTTAAATATAGGGTTAGGTAGGACAGGTAGCATACTTTCTGGTGTGAATGTTAATGGATAAGTAGGTAGGGCCGGGCAGATTGTCACAGTCTCTGATCGGGTAGGCGCGTTTTCGCGTGACAATCTGTTTCAGGGAATAGAGTTCGAAGAATCGAGAGGGAAGTTGAGACGCGTGGAAAACATCATTTATCTTTGATTTAACCTATCGATTTTTCGAATTCCGCGGTCGTGGTCGCGAAAGAGGTTTCGAAACGAACGTTGAGCTCGAGGTTCTGTACGTGAGCAAGGAACGATCGTTGCGATCGTTGCTCGTTCGCGTGCATATATAAGATTCCGCGATTTAGACGTTTTTTTTTTCTTTTTTTCTCGATTGCCGAGTAGCGAATCTCGAGCCTAGATTTAAGTTTCAGCGGGCATCGCGCCCGAAGGAGGAAGACCGAAGAGGCCCCGACAAACTGTCGAGAAGAGGGCTGCAACGAATGGCTTCTCATTTTTTGGATCTTGTTTGGGTTCAAAGAATGGGAAGTCATCGTTACTACTTTGTCATTGTGCTCGTTTTAGTATTGACGTAGTATACGTTTTTGTACCGTCTGGCCGATGCATGCCGGCCCATCATCCAGATGCAGCCATCATGGGCAAATCGCGATTTTTGAATTAGTGTTGCGAGAAATGAATCACGGTTTGAATTAGTGTTGCGAGAAATGAATTACGGTTTGAATTAGTATTGCGAGACACGAATTACGGTTTGAATTAGTGTTGCGAGAAAGAAATTACGGTTTTGAATTAGTGTTGCGAGAAATGAATCACGGTTTGAATTAGTGTTGCGAGAAAGGAATTACGGTTTGAATTAGTGTTGCGTTGAAATGATGATCGCGTTTGCTTTAACTTTGCAATTTTTTTTATTTAAAAATTTGTATAATTTTTTTTTTATTCGAGTATGAATATATTATCTTGTATAGTGTTGCGATATTCTTCCATCGCGGTTTGAATTAGCGTTGCGTTGAAAAATGATCGCGTTTTTGAAGTAGTGTTGCGTATTCAAATGCCCAAATTGTTCCACGAGATACGTGGAAAATGTTCCTGGACTACCCAGTGCAGTTGGGAATACTGCATAAGAGTGGTCGTGTACGACAGCAGCCTGATACGGCTGTAATGGATTCGTTGTTATTAGCGTTGCGTTTTATTTTATACGAGTGCATAAATTAGTAGCGTTTCGTATACAATACCCTATTGGGGGTATATTTTTTCGGGAAGCTTCATTCTTTTTTTTTTTTTGTTTTTTTTATTGGTTAATAATTGCATTTGAAGTAGAGGCACTCTTCGCGATTTGTTTTGAAAATTTAGTATATTAGCGTTGCGAAAAAGAAAAAATCCACTATCGGTTTGTTCGGGTTCAATGTGAGTGGATGATTTTGGTAACCCTTCTGGTTACCATTTTTTTTTGTCTTTTTCTTTTCAGCATCCTCTTACCTTTCTCCTGCTTTCCTTCTTTTGTTACATCGTCGTTTCTACATACGATACATCGTATCCACAGATTTCGTATGTACTCTCCTTAGTGGTCTTCACGCTTCACTTCCTGATTAATTAATAAAGAATGTGCTTTTCTTCTTTTTCCCCCTTCCTCCCCTTTGTTTTTTTATTCTCTTCGTTTCTTTCATGGGATGAACGACCGTTGTCGATATTTCGTTTTTTCCCTTTGCTTCGTTAAATTTTCAGATTCGCATATTTGAGAATAATAATTATAAAATTTTCCTTGCGATGTAATAAGTTTGTAGTAGCGATACACTTTTTTTTTTTTTTTTTTGCGATTTCGAAACAGTCTTTCTCGGCAGTCGTAGCGCGGAACTGCTTATCGTACAAACGTCGTCGTAAAGTGTCATTTAAATGGAGATACGACGACGTTTTATTAGGAATTTCATCGGCTCGTTTCCTAGTCGAGTTGACAAATGAACGTCGAGTATGCAAATTTTGGTTTTTTCGGTGTACTCGATGAAGATAATCGCGACAGAAATACGAAATTTAACGGGATCGACGAGGATTTGTAAAGTTTAAAGGGAGTCTGGATCGTGTATTGATCACATTATATATGTTGTTGCGGTATATAGATCGAAATTACATCGGAAGAGCGTTCTTTCGTTTCTATGCAATTGATTCTTTTCATCGTTCACCATCCCCCTGGTCGTGCTTTATATCTGCTCGAAGTGGATCGCGTCGCTCTTCCAGACGATGGAAAAATGTTTGCGTCGGTTAATGATCACGCTCGTTTACCTTCCAGAAATCACTTTTAAATAAATTTCAACGTTCGAGTCGATTTAATTATCGTGGAAGCCAGGACGGCTCTCATCCTCTGCAAAGCTTTGCTCTTTCTTTTGCTCGTGTTTTTATCGTCAGCTCCGCCGTTGTCACGAAACATAGTAGCATAGCGCAGAGATGGATTTTCATTGGATTTCAAATTTACAGAAAAGGCGAAAGAAGCGTTCCGAACGAGCGAGGTATGATTATTGTTAGATAGGTGGATTCTATCGGTCGAGCGAAGAAACGTCTCTATCTCTCCACCGATTTGAACCCTTTTTTCATTGCAAAGAGTATGTGCGAATACGAGCAACGCGGATTTTAGGAAAATGGAGACGAAATTCGAAACTTGGAGGAAACTTTGTCACTTTTCGATTAGATTCCCGAGGATTATTCCAATGTAAAACGAAACAGGCGCTACTCGTTTGATTATTTGATGGATAGGACGATAATCAATAAGAAATCGACTCGAAACGGATGTCGTCGAATCCGTTTTTCTCTCGTTATCGAGTTTCTAAACGCGAAACGTTGAACACTGTATCCGACAATTAACGGAGTCAAAGCGAATCATCATAGGCGAAATGAAAATCGGGGCAGGAATAATCGTGCAACGGTAGCTAATTGCCGTTTACACCAATTAACTCATCGACTTCCATTAACGGTTGTTTCGTCGGGATTGTTGAACGTGGACGCGAATATCGACGATGCAAACGTCCACGTAGTCGAAGAAAACTTCTCTTTTCGACTCAACTCTGCAATTGGTAATGGAATAATAAAAATTATCCAAACTCTCTGAAACGAGAGAAAGACAGAATGGGGGGGGGGGGGAGAAAATTGTTGATAATGGAATAACTTTACTCGATCGACGAGGAGTAAGTAAAAATTGCGGGAAAAACGAACAACGCACCCTCGATCGAGAAGCCAGGCTTTCTGCAAACCGTGCGCGTGGAAAGCGAGTTTAGCACACAGCCGATTTATCACAAATGGGTCGTAAGCATCGGACAGCGTGTTTGAAGGAGGAGAGGGACGAATGCGGAGGCGCACGGGCGGAATACTTATAACGCGGTTACGTGAGTTGGCCGCGCGAACGGAAGGTCATAAATATCGGGTGAAAAGTCTTCGGGGCATATCTCGTTTGGCCCTTTAATCATGCAACGACCCGCGGGGGATCAAGTTTGGAGGGTTGTTCTCCAAGAGGAGAGGAGAAGAGTGTATACGCGATATCGCCTTCGATATCTCCTGTAAATTAACCGGTTTGAAAAACCGGTATCTTCCCTCCTCCCCCAACGAAGAAACTCGAATTCGAAAGTTGGGATGGGCGCGTCTCTCGCGATCGCGACGTTCAACGTCTCCGTCGTTGGATTCAGGGGGTGCGAATAACCGGCGCGAATCGAGGATTTTATGAAAGCTTCCCGTGGATGCTCGTAACTCAACCGGATTCAACCATTCGCGGTGGACGCTTAGATAAGTTAATTACCTTTAGCAGCATAAATAACGACAATCGCGACCCCGATAACGAGAATGCACGACCCCTCCTGCCCGACACTTTTATATTTCGAGAATCATTCCGTGCTTTATACACCGCGTTATCAGATAGGCCGCGCTTTATAATGCCCCCCTGATCGACCCGTTCTCTCCTCCTCCTCCCCTCCTCTCGTTTTCCCTTTCACCAACGTGACGACGAATTTTTCTTTTTTCTTTTATTTCGTCTTATCTTATCTCGTCCAATCCCATCTCGTAGCATTCGACTCGATCGTGAAGATTTGGCATTCTTCGTGTCGCCGCCACTGTGCGTGCAAAGTGGATAGTGGCGGAAGTGGGTTACACGTGCATCGATTCGATCATTGCGCAACGAACGAATTATCAACGAAAGCGGTTGATAAAAAGGACGGCAATTAAACGAGGCACCGTTAAATGGTCCGGCAAAAGGGCAGCCGAGGATAATAAACGAACGGCGTAGCCATCATAAAGGCGGCAGCTGAACGATCCTTGCCGCTCGCCCCTCCCCTCGTCCAAGGTTTCAAGAGCGCGGAAAAAGGGACTCGGTCGCGGGGGTTGAAAACACGTAATCGTCGCATCGAGTGCTTTTCGCGCAGCCCCTCTCTCTCTCTCTCTCTCTAAACTCTTCTCGCGACAACTCTTGTTTATTAAGGCCGTTTCACTTTTAATAAGCTGGAACCGACAACGCGAGGATCCCTCCATCTTTCCCTCCCTCTCTCGTTAAAGCCGCGGTTTCACGCTGACCAACTTTTATTAGTCGGGATTGCCGGCTGTTGTTAAAGCCCGCCAAGTTGTTATGCCGTCGCGTTAAACTCCGTGTCACGCGTAACGACGCCCCCCCCCCCCCATTTTCGAACGCTTTTCCCGCCAACTTTCCGTTTACAACGGCCGAGACGACACCGTCTTTGCAACCATGATTTTTCTTCGTCGCGATTCCTTACGAGCCTTCTTCCGGTTAATTATCGCGAGGATAAAGGAAACAAAATTGGCCAAGCTTTGGCCAAGCTTGTGTTTTTCGAAACGTATCGAACGGATCCTGAAAAGTAGGCAGGGGATAAAGGTGGGCGAGCTTATCCTAATTGCCGGCAATAAAAGCTTTTTATCGGACAGAGTTATGCTTTTTCGTTCGCTGCTCGCCATTATCTGGTCTCGCCCCCGGCAAAAAAAAATAATATAACGCGGACAGTCGAGGGGTCGCGAATCGAAGGTAGCGGTCGGTGTTGCACAGCTCTCCCTCCCCTCCCCCCGATTTTTGGAAAAGTGTTTGGAAAAGGGAAAAAAATGGGAGATGATCGAAGGATGGACGATAGAATTTCGGATTCTCGCGGTTGAATCTGCAATTCAAATTCACGATTCCACGTGATTATTCGTTTAAACGAAAGCGTCGTCGAGAATTAACGACTCGCCTTTTACAACGATTTTCGAAAAACCAGAGAGAGAGAGAGAGAGAGAGAGAGAGAAGTGAATTTTGAACGAATTGAAGCTTGCTTTTCGAATCGGGAAAATTATTCTTATTTCCGGGGCGAAATCTCTCGAGTTTTCGGCTTAGCAACGGAGGAGGGTGTACAGCCATTCCACGAGTTCGCTTGCTAATCCGCAAAGTATCGCGATTCTTGTAACAATCAGACGGAATCCGAGATGGTGGTTCTCGCGAGAAGAAGCTCGGCGGGGAAACGGAGGAGGAGAGAGAGTTGGACGTATCTGAGGCGGAGCCCCTCGTTACGAGCTCGTTCCAGAGCGGATACGTCGCCCGTAGTCGTTTCGCCGCGGAATAATATTTTTTGGCCCCGTTCCCGCCCAATCCCCCCCTCCACCCCTCCCTCTCTCTTTATCTCTCCGAATTTCGCTCGAGCACCTCTCACGTGTTAGGCCTGCTACATTATCGCGTAACGGCCACCAGCGAGCATTGCCAACGCTCCCGCCCCCAGATGTCCCCCCGATACACGAGATTTTTCGTGATCTCGAATCGTTGGGGAAAGGAGAATCTCGAGAATATTTAAATTGTTAATTTCCGTGGCGTGTCTCTGCCCGTGAACGGTTCACGAAATCGTAAAGCAAACGTAAACGAACACCACCTTTCCCGAATTCGCGTTTCCTTGGTCGTTCATCGAAGCGAACGGGTTGTTCGCGTGCCTGAACGAGTTGGTCCGAGCGGTGAGGACAGAGATTCATGGTGGACGAGCAAGGAGACGTATAAATTATCGAGTGAAAAATGTTTAGTGGCGAAAAATTGTTGGCCACGAGACGAGAGATATCGCGTGGCCAAAATTAACCGAACTTTGGGACAACAAGGCGACAAGAAATTGTCTCTCGTCCAAACGTACATTCGTATGAAAAAGTTGGAGAATTTTCCGTGGTATTAGGACTCTAACTACAGTTTTGCGATATGCAAAGGACGAGGATTATTCGCGCGTGTTTTCGAAAACACCGATATGCAGATTCTCTCCTCCTCCCTCATCTCTGCCAGAACCCTATCTCCGGTTGGTGCGCCATTAGGCTTGCACGTACACCTAACCGTTGCGTCAAAGTGGTTGGCACCTCTGCCAAACGATAACCGTTACACCACCCCCCCGTGTGGACGAGCAGCTGCAAGAACCAGAAACGTGGGGAGGAGGGAAAAAGGGTGAAATGGCACGGTTGTTTAACGCATTCGCTCCTCGTTGCATAATATCTCGCTCGACTTTCCCGCTAAGGTTAATTAGATTGTACGTGTATTATAGAACGAGAGGGAGAGAGAGAGAGAGAGAGATGGCTGCGACCCGATAAAACGAGATAAATCGAACGGGTGTTTTCCAGATCGATCGAGATAAAGAGATGGTCGTTTCTTCGTTATTTTTCCTCTTCCTTTTCCTTTCTTTCGTTAAAATTCTATTCCAACATTTGATTGGAATTACAAACCATCCGATGGACGGACCATCGATTTTTATCTCCCCGGAATAAATTTTCGAGGTCACCGTTCGTGTTGCCTCGATAATTCGTATAATATGTATATATATATGGGTTACGGGTCAAAAATCCGATGGTAAATGCACGCGCAAATGCTCGAAGAGATACTCTACGAGTTATAATAATCGCTCCATTAAAATCATTTATTCGATCCAGCCCCATAATTCGTACGCCGCTTCCACCGATAACCCACAAATCCGCTCGAATTCAACCCAATTTCGGGCTATCCCCGAATATTCGTAGCCGATCGTTGCCGGGAGGAGGACGCTCGAATTAACCGAGGCCAGATTCACTTTCTCTCCCCGAGCCAAGGACCCCCCCTCCTTTCTAAACGGCTTAACGCCCGTCCCCGCGTTAAACCGCTGTCTCGTAACTTCGTTCGACCCTAATACGGCGCGGCTGACGCGACCACCCCCCATCTCCTCTCCTCTCCTCTCCTCGTCGATCGAACCAAGGGTCGATGATACCCGTTCGTTTCGATCGAGAGGATCGTCCGAGACGACGACCTCTCTCTCCTCTTTTTTTTATCTCCCTACGGGGAGGGGGACGAATTGGAAACGTGGCCGAGAATAATATCGTTGTTGCTCCGCGTTTACTCGTACTCCCTCGATACGAGGGGGATAATCAAATTTGAGGGAAACACGTTTGATACCTTGGCTCGAGGTTGGACGAGATTTCGTCGCGCGGAATATTTCGAATGTAAAGGTGGTTTTGTATTCCGCCGTTTGAACCGTTTGCGTTTTTCATTTTCGGAACGTGCGTGTCTTAACGCGTCTTTCGATTCGCGTTCCGAATCGATTACACGAAACTGAATATCTTCTTTTTATCTCCTTTTCGTCGATTAATTCGATACGAGAAAAAGTTCGTGATGTTGATCCCGTAATGTAATTTCTAGCCATTTCGTGTGCGAATTGAAAAGAAATTGTTGCCTTTTCGGGAAAAATCGTGGATATACTTTTACTTACGTGAAAGAGGGTGGGGAAAATGGAGGACGCGCACGTTCGATTCAAAAAGAGGGAATCATGGAAGCGTACGTAAAATTAAAGTAGCAAAATCCCAGAAGGGTGTATGAGGAGAGGATTGTTGGGCGCAACGAGATTCTCCGGTTCGATTGAATCCGGCGGAGAATAGCGTCGAGGTGAGGGTTGGGCGGATAACGAAAGCCTAAGGATACTCGGGAGGATTCGCGCAGTTACGGCACCGTGGAGAGTATTCGAAACTCTCTCCTTCTCCCTCCACGTCGTCGTTTTTATTCCGGGAATTCTGGCACGAGACTTTTCTAATCCTCGATGGACGAAACGATCGCGAGGCGGAACGTGATCGTAAAATGGAAAAAGATCGCGGCGAGATGGAAGCGAAGGGAAAAATTGCTAGCCTTTTCTTAGACGTGTTCCACTTGTTTAAGCAACCGGCTTTTCCCCATTATGGATGGAGTCTTAATGGATGGAGAGAGAGAATCGTTGTGATATCTTAGAACGAGCGTTCCTTTTATATTTCGAGGACGGATCCTCTGTTCCCCCACTCGTTAATCTTATTATTACAAATATCGCGACTCGACGAAGATACGTATTTCTCGTCAAAGCCAATCCTTCGATCCAACGATATCGCACGCATTTGTCGGTTCGAAAACAAGGCTCGATTCAAGGTTTCGAGCTTTTTTCCCGTAATCTCTCCCTGCCTTTTCGATCAAACTGTTCGAAATGACCACCCGCTCGTAATACCGCTTCCCTTAAAGTACACTTTCCGCGTTGCGGAGAATTTATACGCAAACTTGGCCGTGTTCCGCTCCACTCGACGTTGCTCGTTTCTCCGCTTTTCGCTCGGAAAGACTTCGATATAGACCGACCTGCTGTGCCGGTTTGCTCCGCTACGCGACTACGTTTCACCCTTCCCCTATATTGAATTATGCGCATAAAAGGGAGAGAGAGAGAGAGAGAAGAGAGGATAGACGAGATGAGCGATGCAGAGATGCGCGTGATTCGAATAAACGCAGATCTTTGCGAATACTTTTCCTGCGCGATACTCTTATTTATACTCGTCGGAATATAAAGGGAACGAAGAAACGAAGATTAAACGCTCGATCAAAAAGCAAAATTAAATTTGTTTTGATTAACGATAAGGATACGATGATTCGTATACACGCGATATTTTCTATTTCGAACAAAAATACGTTTTCGAATCGAAAAAGTAAGCGGGTTGATCGATAAGTTGATCGATCGAGGAGGAGTAATTATTAACGGGACTCGTTGCTTTACATTCGCAAGTGGGATCGAAACGTATTAATTTGCCTTTATTAATTTCAAGTTTCGCTTCGAAGGAAGAGAATTTCTAATTAAGAAGCGACTGATTTTAACGAGAGGTTAATTATATCGTCGGGATTATATAAATTATTTATTTATTCGTAATAAAGTACGCTGCGACGAGTTTTAATATCTCGAAGGATGGTCGGTCGGTCGGTCGGTCGTTGGTCGATCGGGAAAAATAATTTCTTCTCCACCGATCAACTGGTGGACGAGTTTTCACGCAACCGCCAATCGAACCAAATCTTTTCTCCTTTTCCCCTCGATCGTTCGATTGAACGCTTAACTTGTTAAATTTAAATTATTACGTACGAGCAAAATATCGTATAACAAACGTGTTATCACGAAAAACGAAACGTTTCCGAAGGTTACTCGTCTCTCGAAACGATGGATATCTTCCTCCCCAAAAGAAGATTAAGATTGGAGATAAAGTAAATGGAAATGCAAGCGAGCAAGGAAGAAGAACGATTCGAAATTCATTTAGTTTTAGCCGATGTTTTCGCGAGATTGCTTTTCGATCGTCCCCTACACACACACCCCTTTTGCCCTTTAATTAATTACCAGCGGAGAAATGGAAAATGCGGCAAGTCGAATCGGGTAAAGGCTCGTCCGTCAAACGTCCCGGAAAGTTTGCCGCTATCGGTTAACGCGGTTTAAGCTCCGTGTCAAATCAAGCCCCAAGTTGCGCCGATTGCCACGACGCGCCGGTCGGCGAAGCGTGGTTGAAACGTGGTTTTATCGCGCTCTTCACCCGATCTTCTTCTACAACCATCCGAATTAGTTTTCGAATTTTCCTTTATTATCCCTTTTGGAATATAAAGTGTGTGAGAGAGAGAGAGATTTTTCCTTTTAAGATTACATTAAGGACAAAGAGAGATCTCTGTGGAAACGAAAGGTTCCATCCTTGTTCCTTTCTTTCCTTCGTTCTTTTCCATTCGAAGTAAACGAGCAACGCGAACCAGTTTAAAAGAGGAGTATCGCGCCTCTGCCAAACTTGCTCGGCGCGAGTATGGATTTTACGTCGACCGTTTTAAAGATATTTTAGGACCCCGTTACCAACGACTATATCTTAAACCCTTGTCATTCGCACCCTCTCGTAGCGATACGGACGTATTTAACATCAAACTCGTAGCTACGAATTTTATTTTCATTCCATTTAAAAACACAAATAAAATACACGCTGGTCGAATCGAGTCGTCTAATCGTGCTTTATGATTAAATTTTGAAAAAGATTGTCCAATTTTGAGGGGAAAAAGATGTTCGAGGATGAAGGAAGAGCGTCTCTTTCGTGAAAAACCTTGCGCCTTGATGTTATGAAAAGCTCTTAATAAGTAAAGAAGAAGGAAAAGGGATATCTCGGTCCCTCCGAGTAAAATCCGATAAAAAAAGTGCATCGTCCTGTGCATCTTGATAGGAATAATCTCCAAATGAAAGAAAGGAAACAAGGACAAAGGACACGTCTCTCGAGATTTTAAATTCTTCTCCGGTTCTTGTTGTCGTAACCCGCCGTCACCGTGCAAGTTTCGTCTTCCAATTAATATTCGAGAAAAAATGGAAAGAATTCGTTTCGTTTCTTCGCGTCGATCGAACGCGACGAAGAAGAAGCACAGCTTGTTAAAACGAAGATTACCACTCGCGACTCGCGAGATCAACGCTCGATCATCGAGGCAAACGGGGGAGTCTGTTGTTGCCTGCCTCGAATCGCCCGTATAATAATATTCCTGCTAGCCGCCCTGTCTCTCTCGAATCAATATCGGATTACCACGCGAATGTTATGTAACGCGGCTATCGCGGCCAAATTGTTTCTCCACCGGCGTCGATCGATCTACTTATACCTACACCCTTCTCGCATCTCCAGGATGACGATCGATACGCAACGAAAGGAAATTGGATTAAGTTAGGAACGCAAGAATCGTTAGATGAAAGGGACAAGAAAAATTATCGCGTGGTAAGCTTTCGCCACGCCGAATATGACACACGTTAATGACATTGTTTCGTCGATCGAACCTACGACGAGATGGAAAGAGCGGGGGGGTTCTTTCGGGGGAACAACAGCCGGAAAAGTAACGAGACTCGATGATTGGTGGCGATTACCTAATCCTAAAATACGAAGGAATCCTGAAAATCGATACGATCTCGTCTTTACGTATCGATTAACGACACGGATGAAACCGTGCGATTTACAATTTTTCACTTACTTTCGAGTCCACGTTTCAAATTCACATTCTTATCACGCGTGTGGATAACCGAATACCCTCGAAGAGATAAAGATAAGAGGAGACCCTTCTCTTCACCTTCTCTTCTGAAAGAACCGCGAATCGAAGAAAGAAAAAAAAGAAAAAGAGAGAGAAAAGTTGTTGCAGAGAGGGAATCGGAACGTACACACACGGTTGATGCAACCCCGTCACCCAAAACACAAGGCTCGCACATCCTCCTCCTCCTCCTCCTCCCTATCTACTCGGGTATAGCTAGGCGAAAAATAGTGGGGTGTGTGTGTGTGTGCAGGCCTCCCACCGCAGCGTCGGACAGATAGGCAGGCGCGTAGCTAGGCGTACACACGCGAGGCCAGGATAACGGCGGCCCACCCCGGAGTTGCGGCGAGGGTGGATTGCGGGGCGCAGGCGCGCGCGCCAGTTGGGTGGCCACGGCGATCGTCGAGGTTCGAGGCTACGACCGAGGGTGACACCCTGCAGTCTGACGCGGGACTTCGACCCTCGCGCTTCCTCGGGGGGGGGTTGTGGAGTGAGAGATCGGTCGCGTCGTGCTTCCTCGCCGGCTCGAGAAACTTCTTCTTCCAGCCTCGTCGGGAGGAATAAGAGGAATATTCGAATGCACGGGATAATAAACACGACGCGTGTATCTCTGGTGAAACGAATCCATCCTGATCTCTTCTTCTTCTCGACCCGAACCAATATCGAATCAAATTGTGGAGAAATGTTTTTCAACGTTCCTGCGTTCCAACGTTCATTCGTGGAGGAGAGTATATACGTGGAGAAGAGAAATGTTTCATCGATTCGTTTGGGTGCACCTTGTTGTTGAACAACGAAGACCGTTCGTTAGGTTACGTTACGACGAGGAGGAGAAAATATTTTTTTCTCTCTCTTTTTTTTTTTTTTTTTTTTTCTCTTCTCGCCCCGTGAAAAGGAAAAAAGTTTCGGCTAAGTGGTTTTCGGCTCGTGCGGGCAAGTTTTCTCGCGAGTGTTTTCTTCGAAAATGGGGGGGAAAAAAAAAAAAGGAAGAGGGAGGGAGGGAGAGAGGGGGGGAGGAGGAGGAGGAGGAGGAGGGAGGGAGAGAGAGAGAGAGAGAGAGCGGCGGCTGGTCGAGGGAGAGCGAAGCTGGCGAAGAGAAGCGAGAGAGCGAGTACACTACCCTGGTAAGTCGATTACTTCGTGGTCGATGATCAAACGTAACTTTCATCGCCGTCGCTCCGACGGCGACTATAGCACGCTTGTAACGTAGCCGCGCAGAGTCGAAGATTCTTGAAAAATCGGTGTCCGGCGTCGATCTCTCGAGATTTGACGCTTCGTAACGCTTTCGCTAACTTTCGAATCGTCGCTCGAAATCCTCCTCCAAATCTATTTCCTTCTCCCTATTTTTTTCTTTTTTTTTTTCCTTTCTTTCTCTCCAATCTTTCGTTTCATCTCTCGTTCTTCTCGTCTGTCTCGTCTGTTATTTTTTTATTTTTTTTTTTCGATCTATCTTTGCGAGCGAGATTCGAGAGGAAGGAAGAGCGACAACGGATGATGTTGTTTCGTGAAATGAAAAAAAAAAAGAAAACGATCGCGTAGATCGTGTTCCCTCCGCTGAGCGAATCCATTTTTTTTTTTTTTTTTTTTTTTTTTAAAGGAATCGCAACTTTTTCTCGCGAAGAAAAAAACTCCTTGTCGTTCCTTGTCGTTACGTGTTCTAAGTTCTCAAACACTGCCGACGAGGACGACTCCGTTCCCCGATCCGACTTGCGGTGGACCTCGAAATTATCCTCGAACGGACTATAAAACCGTGGAAAAACATTTTTCCGATACCGTGGCTCGTGAAACGAGCCACGAGGTACTCGAATATCCATAAGAAACGGCGAAAAAAGCGGCCATTCACTTGGAATCCATTTTCCAGTCTACAATTCGACTCTGTTGTAAGACACGGGGGGAAAAGAGGAAAAGAGAGGCCTTCTATTCCTCCTTCCATTCTCGAATGACGAAAATATCTCCAACTTTTCTTCTCTTCTCCTTTCCACTTTTCGCTCGATCGAAAACGAGGAGGAGCAGGAGAAGAAGAAGAAGAAGAAGAAGAAGAGATAGCGTACGAAGAGAGAATCCTTATCGTTCGATGAAAATATTATTTAGACACGATTTCGTAACGATGCGCTCTTTCGCTCGGCCCTTGATTCGGAGGAATGACCCTTAAAAAGACTCTCCTCCTCTTCGGGCGAATGGATTCGAGAGGATCGTCGCGCGGCATAGGCCACGAGAAAATCGGGCCACGTAAAATATCGAATTCGAAGAACCGTTTACCGAAAATCGAGTAACGATCCTCCTTTCTTCGTTATCAAAAAAAAAGAAAAAAAGAAAAAAAAAAAAAGAAACGCGCTTTCTAAAAATTCTAAAAGAATTTTAGATTAGAAAGAATTTTATTTATTCCGATTATTTTTAATCGCGTTTCTTTCCCATTATTTTTCTATATCGTCGACGTGAGAAATATAAACGCGTGCATGCGTACGAAAATTTAAGCGATTTCGATTAAAAAAAAAAAAGACAAACGCGCAAATCGATTGTCTTCTCAAACGACGTTACGTAACGTAAACCGACGTAAATCGTTTCCTCCGAGGAAACGTTGGTGACGATCGAAAATTTCTTCAAAGGCCGAGAACGTAATTTCGTCCACCGCCGAAGCGTCTTAATTCGCGTTACGTAAATGGTGGTGGGTTGATCGCGAGGCGAAAGCAAACTAGGCGATTCGAC
The DNA here is from genome assembly GCF_048593485.1 of Apis florea. NCBI lineage: Eukaryota > Metazoa > Arthropoda > Insecta > Hymenoptera > Apidae > Apis > Apis florea. Next base: position 119,759 of record NW_028256473.1, on the reverse strand, counting down.
GCCTCGTTTCTCCCTGTCCTCCTCTTTTTCCAATTCGATTCCAATTCGAAGCTACTTTGACTCTATTTTTCCTCTTTTTTCCTCTTTTTCTTTCTTTTCTCTCTCTCTCTCTCTCTCTCTCTCTCTCTTCCCCCTCCCCCATTCTTCTCTCCTCCCCTTTTACATCGCTCTCTGTCTCCTTTCCCCTCTCCCCCCTTTTTTCTTTTTTTTATCCGCGCACTGCTCGACGATAAAAGCGAGTCGTTTTTTTGATCAGCTTTCGCGCGGTATTTTGTTGCCTCGATATTTTGTCCCGAACAACGGTTTTGTTCGGCAACGAACGAACGAACGAACGCGCCACTCCGATCCCACGAATATAACCCACGTGTCAATTCTCGATGCCGGATCCTTTTCGAGTTGTTAGCAAGCATCGATAAATGGCGTTATTCGGCGTTGATAGCGTTCGGTAAATAGCTCGATGATAGCTCGTTTCGTACGAAACCTTCGCCCTCTGTTACATTTTTTCCACGAATTGCCACGAGTGTGTTACGCGTGTATCTTCTCTCTCTCTCTCTCAAATGACAAATTGCCTCTACGCGAGCTCATAGCGCGTGATTTTTACGTGCACGAGCCATTTATTCGATAATCTCGTTGTTTCCAATTCGTTGTAACCGCTCGCACGTTTTTCTAAAAAAGAAAAATCTAAACAATCTTTGTTCGTTCGTTCGTTCGTTCGAATAAAAAAATCTCTCGTAATTGTAATTCACGAAAGAAAGAATGGGAATTTTATAATGGGATATCTTGGATCTTTCTGATCTATCGATACGTGATTTCGATGAGATATGGACAAGATATATATATATATATAAAACACTTGGACGCAACGACAAAGGGGGTTATATTCATCGAGCAAAGCATCTTCTCGGGGCCGCGTTTCATCCAAGTTCCTTCAAAGGACCGAACTTGGCCGCGTAATTTCAGTCGGCCAAGACACACTGTACCACCGTATCTTACCGATCCTCTGACGATCCTTCTTGCTAATTTCTCGTGTCCTTCGACACTGAAATTTCCCTATTCCCTCGTAACGAGCGAATATCAATTTCTCGATCCGCGTCCTCTCTCTCTCTCTCTCTCTCTCTCTCTCTCTCTCTCTCTCTCCCCCTTTCGTTTACGTATTCCTCGAGATTAGAAAGCTGCATTTATCGCCTTGGAATTCTAGCCAAACATCGGAGAGCATCGAGAAAGATTATACGCGACACGCTCGTTTCTTTAAGATTAAATACGCGTTTTTAGCTCGTCGTCGATAATAATTCGATAAACTCGATAAACGTCTCCGTTAATTGTCCCCGCTAAATTTCCCAAACTTTCTATGCGCCGATAAACGCAATTACTACGTCGGTAAACCCTCGCCTACCGACACATACATACGTTATATATATATATATTCCTTAAGTAACTAAAAGGTTGGGCGCGAAACAACCTTTCCCTATCCGAAAATTTTCAATAAGCTCTCCGCACCCGCGTATTCCCTTATTATACTCGTCGGCGTTTTCCGACCGCTTCCGCTTTACCGGCACAACGAGACCGTTCATTTACTCGTAAACGAGGGTCCAATTACCTTACCTTAAAACGAACCAACCCCTGCAATTTTCCTCTCCACTCAACCAATCAATGTATATATTCTCGCGCATATTTTCTCCCCTTCTTTCCCCTCCAGAATATTCCCCTGCTTGCGACGATCGCCGCTGAAAGGCGCGATACCAATCAAATCCGGGGTTAAATTAGATAGGCGAGAAAGTATATAAGAAAGGGAGGAGAGGGGAGAAGAATGCGGGGTGGAATGCTGCGACGCGGCGGTGTTACGACGATGCACGTCGTAAACTTGGCCCGTTTCCCCCTCCTCACAACTTCCGGTCCACGCGGAGAACGCACGTGTGCGCGCACGTTTCGAGGTGTCGCCCTCGGTTAGCTCGGGCATTCGTTACTTTAGGAACTTTTAACGGTGACTCGTTCGAACTCGTTCTCGCATCGTGATCGAGTTGTTCGATTCACTTCGATCGAACTCGAAGGGGTGCGAAAGAAGAGTTGCGTTTTGTTCGCGCGTTCTTCTTCGGTGTTCCTTCTCGGCCGTTCTCGAGACGCGCGTTAATACAACCTCGCTTAATGACTTTGCACGGCAAAGCCATTGTATAACGTGGAAACTTGTCCCCCCTTGGCCGAAACGCAGCCAAACCGAGTTTTCTCTCGGCTATTCCGGAAACTGTGCTATCGCTATGTTCGCTAACCTCGAATCGAGACGCTTGCTCTCCCTTGGATCGTGAAATCAACATTCCCTATCGAATCTTTTTTTCCTTCTTTTCCCTCCTAATCTTCTTCTCGTTACGATCGAATCGAATCGTTGCCACGCGTGTAACGCGTGGAGGAGGAGGGAGTTGGCCCGAACTTAAAAAGTTCCGGGCGACGATAACTCGGTCGGTCGGTCGGTCGGTCGGTCGGTTTTTCTCCTTCTCCTCCTCCTCCTCTTACGTGCGTGTTGTTTCAACAGGTTTCGCGAGAATCCGGACGAAATAATTTCTCTTCTACTTTCGAACTTTGCGCTCGTTAAAACCTAGAAAAAAACTTGCTTTCCTCGGCGAGGAGAGAAGGAATGAAAAATTTTTTCCTCGAGACGAAATTTTTCTTTTTTTCCGGCGAAAACTCTTCGATCTTCGACCATTTTTTTCTCTACGTTGAATCGATCATTACCCCGGGGTATTTGTACAATTTTATTCCAACGGGTTTGCGCGCGCGCGTAGTTGGAGCAACTGGGGGAGGGAGGGATATATAAATACAAGGTTCGAAAGTTGGAACAAAGTTTCCACGATATCTCTATCTCGTTTCGTTGCTTTGTTCCAACCTACTTTGTGCCGCTATTTCATTCCACGATTCCACGATCGTTCTCGAAAGGAAGGATTTCTCGAAAAATGGCGAGATTATTTTCGGACGCGAAAAGTGAACTTTGTGAAGGATGGAACAAAGAGTGATTGGCGAGTATGCAAACGACGACGAATTTCCTTGAAGGAGGATAAATTGCATCGTATCGTATCGTTTCCTCCTATCTTCTCTCTGTCTCTCTGTCTCTCTCTCTCTCTTCGAATCCAAGTTGCTCGCGAAAGAGAAATTACCGTTACGAGATCGTTTGTTAAAAACGACTCCGTCGTACGTAGCTTTCGACTTTCGACTGCGTGGAACGTTAAAGCGGAAACTCTTCTCGGCCGAGTTCGATCCGCGGTAAGAATTATTGATTTAGCCAAGTCTGTAATGAGTTGATTGCACAGGATTCCTCTGTAACTTTGGAGCGACGCTGCCTTAAATTGCATTCGTTACGGGCCCGACCCGCGCAATTCGATTTTCGAAATATCACCCTCCTCCCCCCCCCCCCCCGCCTATCGAAGATCCGCCGGCACGAAGCCGGCGATGAAATTCGATTTTAGGCATCTGTGTGGCGCGGCCGAATTCAGCGACGCGCGTGCACGAGAATTTCCAATGACCCGGCAACGATACGTTATTCCATTCTCCCTCCCTCCTCCTTCCACACCGGACTTGGAAAGGATCGAATGAAACGCGCGTTGCTATATAATTCTCGATTCGATTTCGCAAATTTTTCCTGCCTCTTCCCCTCCCCCTGTCTTTCCAAACGATTGGATCAAAGAGGAGGAGGGAAGATCGTTTTTTCCCTTTCTTCTCCTTCTCCCGAGATTCTCTGACCGCGCGAGACAGATGGTTGGACGAACGGATGGAGGCAAGCCTCGTCGTATCTACACGTACACGGAGAGAGAGCGTATTAATTGCTCGCGGATCGACCGCACGATTCTGATTCCGTGCAATTACGCCTCGTCGTCCGGGACCGCAACATCTCGTCTGAACGGCCCTTGGGAATCGTTAACCATCTCGAAACTTTACCCATTCGCCCAACTGCCTCTCTCCCCACTCTTAATTCTCCTTTCGTTCCTTTCGAAACGACGTTCCCTTCCTCCCAAAGGAGAAATCATCGTCCTTTTCACGAAAAAAATCGCGGAGAAGAGAGAGAGAGAGAGACGGTGGTGAAAACGCTTTGGTGGGAAGGGAAGGGAAAATATGTTGCGTGGAGAAACGAGGCGATTACGTCACGATTTATCGGGGCAAGTATCGCGCGGTTGGTGGTATTGGCGGAAACGGTGCCAAAGGCGGCGGCGGTTATTCGGTGCAATAATTCCGCCTAATGCCTCGGACTAATTTGGCCTGGCCCGGTCTGGCCTGGCCTGGTCTGGCCGCTGCGCCGTAGACGGAACGGAAAAGTTTCACGGCCGGTTACGCCGCGTATATGCGGCCAGCCTGGCGGAATTTAATTCTCGAAAGAGCGGAGAGAGAGAGAGAGTGAGGGTAGCAAAGGGAGAGGGGAGGAGGAGTGGTGGTGGGGGCCGTTGGCTGGCGTGATCGATTGCTCGAGACTGCGCCAGTTCCGAACCGCTTCTTGCCCTGCTTCAGACCTGTTACAAAAAGCTGTGGAGAGGAGGAGAAGGAGAAGGAGGCGGCGGCGTACTCGCGTACACGGCGTGCGATCCACGTGTATATGTATGCGAAGACATCAGGCTGGCTGGCTTTCCTCTTCGGCGTGGCTTGGCAATCGATCGATCGTATCGTATCCCGATCAATCGTATTTTTCCATTATTTTCGATTATTAATTTTTTTAACCACGTATACGCGTACGCGTATTCAAGCAAGCAAGTAAGGAAGTAATAAAGTTTGCTTTGCTCGGAACAATCGAACGTTACGTTAGAAGAAGGAGAAGGACGCGTTAACGAGTTAAATTATTACATCTCGTCGTGTCTGTTAACTTGAACATCTCGATCGAATCGGGGATCGAATCGAATCGAGGAAGAAGAGACGCGGGGGGGGGGGGGCATCTAACATCTTGAGAACGGGCGTGGAATTTTTCGCAACGTTAGCGGCAACGTATGCAAAGTCACGAGTGGCAATTCTCGGGTTGGCGCGACCAGATCAGCCTCTCTCCTCCGGCTCCTCTGTGCGAGATGGAGGGGAGGGAGGGAGGGAGGGAGGGAGGGATGGTTGGATGGAGCAGCAAGAGCTCTCGAGAGCAGTCGCGCGAGACACAGCGCCGCAGCACGAACGAACGAACGAAATCCAGTTTGAAACTGTGGCGGCGCCACGTTTCTTGCGAAAAGAGGATAACAACGTTGTCTCCTCTTCCCTTTCTTCTTCTCCCCCCTCCTACTGCCTCTCTCCTCTCTTCCACCGCCACCATTTACATTCGTAGTAAATCGTCGTCGTATCGATAAAAGGAGGGACAGAACGAGAAGAAGGAGAAGGAGTGGATTTTCGTTTCACGGAAAAGGTGGAAAAGGTGGAAGAATCCTCGAGGAGTACTACTCCTTTCTTTTTTTTTTTTTTTTTTTTTTTCTCCACTCCTACTATACAATTATAATATATAAGGCCTTTTTTTAATAAAGGAGAATTCCGGAGAAGCAGAGCCGCCGTGTCTTTTCTTCTTCGCGTGTCACCTCTCCTCTCCCCCCCGTTTATATAGAAACTCGTTTCCACTCGACCCTCTCTCGTCGTCCCGACGAGAGAAGAAGAGTAATAACCGCGCCAAGATTCCTACCCTCCTCTTTCGTTGTTTCGTCCCACGGGCGGCCGATGCGGTGTCTTACGAATCGGTTTATGCGAATTTAAGGTTTCTCCTCTTCCTTCGCCTCGTTCGTTTCCGAGGAGAAACGTTACGTTATTTTCGGCTCGGTGAAAGGATTTCGCTTCGCGGTGATTGGGTTGGTACTGGCGATGAGACGAGATTCGACGAGAGAGAAGAAAGTTTCGTGAAATTGCAGGAGTATATTGGTTTTTCGGAAGATTGGAAGTCTGGTAGAATGGCGCGTAGAATTCGATTTCTACGACGGAGGGAGGGAAGAAGTTAACGACACGACGAATAGAATAAGTAAAATAATGGAATGTTTTCGTGGGTAGGGAATCGTCGAGTATATGTAAAAAATATAAGAAAGAGACGACGATATCCTTCGATGCGTTATTTTTCAATCGATCGATTAAAAAAAGTTGAATTGGAATTTCCTGAAACGAATTATTATATCTTCCACGGTTTTAAATTCGGAAAAAAACCGAAGAGGAGTTGGAAGCAAAGAGAAGAGAAACACACGATTTAATAAGAAGAGAAGTGAATTCGTGTGAATTCGTCTCTTAGAGAGAGAGAGAGAGAGAGAGAGAGAGAGAGAGAGAGAGAGAGAAAGCTCGTAAAGATTGAAAGGAATTGGAAGGAAAAGGAAATTACCGCAAAATTGATTAAACGGTATCGAGAGAGAAACCCTGTTGAATCGTAAAATTTTGCACGCCCGCGCGGATTCCGTTACGATCGCGATATCGCGTAATCGCGGTTAACGCTATCTAACGTTTGCAGGATTTCACGCGTTCCATCCGTGCACGCGATCCAACGCCACGCGTGTTCTTCCTTTCCCGCCATCCTTCTCTTCCTACCTTTATCCGATCCTCTCCATCCGGAGGATTACCCACCGACTATCGATTATCCTTGGTATTGTTATCACGATTCTTGCCATGGATATTGGCGGCGTGGCGGAGGAACCATCCGAAGCAGGACGTTCCCGAAGCAGTCTCTCGAAAGGGATTAAAGAGATAAAGATTTATATGATTAGGGATGAAGGAATCCGTCGTGACTGGTTGTGTGACAATTTTATGGAATGGATCTAATCGTTCACGACGACGACGATAGTATTATATTGATAATAATATTTAAAACGACAATTTCAGATTTCTTAAACGATTAACTTTGAATCTATCTCGATTTCGCCGAACAATGGAATTTCCCTGCAAAAAGGAAATAATCGAAATAATTTCCATTTTGACCGATACGTTGGAAAATCCCTCGTCGCCACTTTCACGATATATTCGCAACCGATGAATATTCCCTCGTCGAAACTTGGCTCGTACGCAGAGATACGCGACGTTGTACGTTTTCGTATCTCGACTGAGATGCCATGATTCCGCAACGGAGAGAGAGAGAGAGAGAGAGAAACGTGCAAGTTTTATTCAGCTTACAAAGTTACGAAATTTTAAGCTCGATTCGAGAGGAAAGGAAACGACAAAGGATATGGAAACGATTTAATTTAACGTAGAGGGAAAAAAGGGGAGGATATGCAAGGGGATTAGGATGGGGATAGAATCCCGTGTAAAATGTAATTACAGAGAGTTAAAGGGGAAGAAGTTTCATCCTAAACGATGGTCGTTGGTGGTCGAAGTGGTATTCTGCGTATTAATTAAAAGGCAGCGTATTAATTAATACCGCGTTTCTTACTTACGGAAAATATCGATTCGAATCGACCCTTCTTCGATTCCTCTTGGATCTTCCCCGTCCGTTTTCGTGGGACGAGCGAACAAGAGAAAGCGGAGAAGAGAAAACGTGGAGGAAAACTAGCTAAGCGTTTTCAACTTTGCAAACTGTGGATGCTCTCGAGGAGAGATGCTCGTCTCGCCTCTTACGGCAAACTTTTCCTCCAGATTCTTTTTATTTCTTATCAACGGGATCTTTTTCACTTGGTTCCGCGAGTTGTTGCTTAATTGTTATTCCTCCTTCCTTCCCTTCTCTTCTTTATTTTACCAATCATACGTATCGCGAGTATTCGGACAACGAATTCTTAATTTCCCATCAAACTTTTTTTTTCGAAACGAAAAATGGTGAAACTCTCGTGAAAAGTTTCAATTTTAATTTAATAGAAAAAACAATCGTGTATAGCAATTTCTCTCGTCGCAATAACGACACCCTTGTTGGGTACAACTTTTGAAAAGGGATGAATTCGAATTATGAGAAAGAAAGAAATTCAACGCGTTTCAAAGTAAGAAGAAGAAGAAGAAGAAGAAGGAAAAGAAAACTCTTCTTCGAGATCGGATATAGATCGGAAAGTTTTCAACATTTTAATTTAACCATGGATTATCGTAATTTTCTCTCTCTCTCTCTCTCTCTCTCTCTTCGATGCAAAGTTTAAAACGATTTTCCATAAAACGCGTAGAAAAAAAAATGGAAATGAAATAAAAATGACCGGAGATGCAATTACACGAGGGGAGTAAGAAACTCGTCCTTTTTTCACATCCCTCTTCTCGAGCGGAAACCTGCGGGAAAATGCGACGAACTGAACGCAACGAACGAAAACTTGTGGTGAAGAAGAGAAAGAGAGAGAGAGAGAGAGAGAGAGAGCGGCGAATAAATACGCGGCGGAATTTAAAGCGTGTTTCAAGGGGCGCGAATAAAGGAGGTAAAATTGGCTGGTTGACCGTTGCTCTCGTTGCCGCGATTAATATTATAATTTAATCCAATGGAATCGCGCGTGCACGACCTATTTACGAGTGGCTCCCTCCCCCACTGATGAGACAACGGGGGAGGATGCCCGTAAAATTCCCACCAACCTAGGCCTTGCTACGATTCACCTCTTACGCGCTGCCCCCCTCCCCCCGCCCCCTACTCCATAAATAATTCATGCCACTCCCCTCCTCGTCGGCGGATACATAACGTTTTCCCACCAACAGTTTTCCACCATCCGTGCCAACGCTTGTCCGGCAAAGATCACCCACCCTCCTCCTCCTCCTCCTCCTCCTTTCATAGAGGAAAGGGATTTGCAAAAGTAACTCGGTTCGGATTTTAAACAGTTTCTCTCCCCCCTTTTCCTTCCGTGTTATCCAAGCCATGTTATCCATGCCTTGTAGAATGCCTTGAGAGGAATAAGTGTAAGAATAGTGGGTGGAGGGAACGAAATTATACGATCTGTCTTTTGTCAAAAAACGATTGAAAAGGAGGGAATTTTTAACGAGCGAAACTATGCTCGTTAATAAATACGATGGTGGATGGTTCCGTCGTGCTACGACGGATTACAATTTTTCCCGGCTCGAATCGAGTCTAAATTCATTTTCGTTCGCCGAATTTTCAACGAGATCGGTTCCCCCGGAATTAATTGGCGGATATATATCATTGAAAGTGCCGACAAGATCGCTGCCGTTGCTGTACCAGGGGAGCATAATTTATCGAAACAAGGCGCGTGTGGTCGCGCGAAAATGGTGTCTTCGACCATTGTTGAATATATCGCTTCGCTTTCGCATATTCTCGAGACGAAAAGACGACTTTTTTTATTGAATATATATATATATATATATCGTCGATTGATCTTCTATTTTAATAATCTCGGACGAATCAACGATATGTGTGATAATAGTCGTCGATTAATGTCGTTGGTTGCGCATAGAAAGAGAGAGAGAGAAAAAAAGGAGAAATTATTATACGTCGATTCGATGCGTATTAAAAATTGGAGGTTGAAATGACGACGACGAACGAGAATCGTTTCGAAGCGTTAATTTATCGATTAAATCGATTAAATCGATACTTCGTTGTTACTTGAAAAATGTTTACCTCGTTTCAACCATTCACGCGCGTGTACGTCGTTAATATGGAATTAAATACTTGGGAAAAAATTGGGAATAAACGAGTAAAACGCGCGAACGAAACTTTTCGTAACTTTTTTATCAAGAATCCTCTTACTCTTCCTCTTCCTCACGACTCTTCCTTGTCCCCCGTATTTTCCTATTTTCGTTCGCTTTCTTGGATCAACCATGGAAGGAGAGTCGAAAAAAAAACGTCCGTCGAAAAATGCGAAACTCGTGTTCACCGGGCATCCTTGAAATCCTTTCGAGACAGAAATGCATTCGAGTTAGAATCTGTGTTTTGTCAATTTCTCGAGCTTAAATCGCGGCCGATCGATTCGCATATACGCGTATGTCGTATCTCGAAAGGCACAATCAAATGCCGCGTCTCTTGTGAAATGGATCGTCGAGAAGAAAGGGAGAAAAAAACTGTCGAGCGAAAACTATCCAACGTCGTGCCGTGGTGTTTTTCGAATCGAAATAGGCGGCACCCTATGGGAAATGCGAGATTCGCCCACGGAGATTAGCAGCAGGACACCGCGCCGAATTACATTTTAATTTCATCCTCTACCTGTCCTCGCACGCGGTCGCACCGCGTGGTAAACCGCATCGTCGAGGTGCGTCCAATCGTGATTCCATATATATATATATGGACACACGTGCATTTTTGCTTAAACGATAGATGGATCTCGAGGTTGGAAAAGTTTTCAAAGTTGGAAATACACGCTCGGTCTCGATACATTATATATTATTCGCATTAACATCGAAAGTCATGAATTTTTCTTTCTCGATGGTCACTCGGCTACTCGGTAGATTCGCGCAATGGAGCGCGAACAACGAGAATATATATCTTTTTCTTGACCCTGTTCTCGAAAGTTATAACTAGTCTATGGATAGATCGCTAGTCTCCGCCAAGTTAGAGGTGTAGGGTGAACTGTTGGAACGCGTATTTGGAGGGTTTATTGGAGAAAATTATTGGAGCGAGGTTAAAAAAAAAAAAACGGCTCGTTAAAAACAATCGACCATCTTTTCTGCTTTGAAGCGATATTTATAATCGTAATAACGAGAATTGACGCGTCGCGTTGAATATGTACTATTTCAAAAAAAAATTCGCCAACGCGCGCATTATTACGCGGGGAAAATGAAACGCGATACGCGCTTTTCAATTTTCATTTTTAAACTTTTCGTTGATTCCTCGATTCCCGAGGATAAAGAGGAATTATTTTAACGAAATACAAGTGGAAGAGAGAACAAATCGAGATACGAGGGGATGTAATTAAAAGTAGACGAGGTGGGAGTAATTATTATTAACGTCAATAATAATTTCGATAATTCTCTCTTCTTCGTTAAGAAGTTTCCTTTTTTACGAACGAGTCAATCTTTCGAGATAATCCACTTACTTATCCAGGACAAGCAGAACAACACGGTATACGTAAAAATATATTCGTCGTGAATATGAACAAATTACAAACGATTTCTCGTTACGTCGCGCGGTGGATCGCGAATCTCGCTCGTTGGCTCGTGAACAAATTTTATTTTTATTGGGCGTAGCGATAAAGTTGGTTAACCGATTCGAGAGAAGGGATGTAGAAAAGTTTTTCTCCCCGATCCTGGCGGGAGCCGCGGGATAGCCGTTATCTCGAGAATTCTTTCCATCCATTTATTATGGCGGCGCGTGTTGCCGATGAATTATTTCAACAGCATGGACGCGTTTAAGCTCTCCGTGCCACGAGGTACAATAAGCGGTTTCGTTCGTTTCTCCCCGCTCAACGGGAACGAAATTAACAGGAACTCGATCTTTTTTTCCCCTCCGCTTCCATTCGTTTTCCATTCGTCGATACTGCGTTCTTTGACTTTGGCTCGTCAAAAAGAGGGGGAAAAAAAAAGAAAAATGCAAATTTATCACGATGATTTCGTCGAAACATTTTGGAAATCTTCACGTCTTTCTTTCCCCTAAGATCGATATTTATCGGTCGGTAAATCGAATAACTTTGAATAAGGAACCTCCTTCCTCTTCTCTCTCTCTCCCCCTCTCTCCCCCCCCCCCCGCTCCCCATTGTTCTCGTCTCGAAAACCGCTTCTAGCGCGAGAAACAACGTTTCAATCCGGTTCACGTTCCGCTTTACCTCCGAGTCCAGTATCCGGTTCCAAGTTTAATCGAGTTCATCTGGAATCCTTTCGGGGACGCCGGTGCCGATAGACGGTTGCCTTTGTCGCGAACAATGCCGTTCTTTCGCGGTTTCGATCGGTCCCTCCTCCCCTACCAACGATTTCATCCGAATCGGTGCTAGTTAGATTCGATCGGATCGCGAAATTCCCGTTTCGCGAAGCAACGATTCCCGTTCCATCCATTTCGCGCCTCTTGCCTCGTTAAATCGTTTGTTCCCGTGGCGAGGAGAGGGAGGGGACCCCGTTTTCGAAGAAGAAACAAAGTTCCATCTATCCTCGATGTTTTCCGTTTCTCTCTCTCTCTCTCTCTCTCTCTCTTCTCTCTCTCTCTCTCTCTCTCTCTCTCTCCCTCCCTCTCTCTCTCCCTCTCTCAATCTCGAAACGTCGACGATCGAGAGACAAAAACCGATGGACGCGCGCAACCGTCGAAAAAGATAGCACGTCGAAACTTTTCCCGCTTATCCGCTCGTCGCTCTTTTTTCGAATAGCGACGAGGAAAAGAAAATATGAACGCGTCGGCGACGAGGGAGAGAGAAAGGAGGACGCGGCGTCACGTCGACGAGAAGAGCACCTTGGCACCGCAACAAAAAAGTGGGTCGTTAATTCGAGACGAGGTTGGTGGTCGCTTCTTCTCCCCCTCCCCGTACTCGTACGTCATCTCGCAACGAAGAGAATCGCGTCTCACCACCCGTTCTCTTTTTATTATCATTTCCCCGCGAGTCGAAGCCCCCAACACCTATCTCGATTGCTCGACCGCTCGGATTACGATGACCCCATCTACTACCACGCTCCGCTCGTTCAGTTTCGATTTATGGATAACCGATAACCGGATTCGTCGCACCCGCCGCTCTTCCTACTCCATGATCAATTCGCGCGCCACCACCCTTCCATCCCGCTTTTTTTTCTTCTTTCACCCGAATCCGCCAAATTTTCTCCTCTTTCCGTGATTTTTTTCCTTTTTTTTCTTTTTTTTTTCTTTCATTTTTCACCTTCTCCGTGATTTCGTTCGTCTCGATTCCCGATCGGTCGAATCTTTGAGAACGATGATGAAACGCCGTCCAACGCGAATCGAATCCCGAAAACGGGATTACTAACATTATTGTTTTTTTTAGTTGGATCGATCGCGTCCCGACCTTGGATCCATTCTCCCATCATGGAGACCATCGTGGAAATTGTCGCGCTATCGCTCGAAAACTCTAAACCGCGGATTATCCTCCCGGCTTAAACTCGTCCCCCGCCCGCCACTCGTTTCCCCCCTCCAATTCAAACCACCGTATCGCGCCCCAACCGAGATTTAGCCTCTTTTTGCGGGGGCGGCGGAGATTAAACCGAACAACGGACGGACGGTAATGTTATTAAAAAAAGGTGGTGCGAGAGAAGGAAAGGCGACCTTCCATCCCTGTCGTTATTAAATCTGTATCTGTATCGGAGTCGACGACTCCGGAGTCGCGTTTCAGAGATGGACGGAGATCGAATTCTTTTAAAACGATCTCAAAGTTGCAAGTGGCAACGTTATTTTGAGTTCAGCTATCAGTTATTTTATTACAATCGCACCCGCGGAACGATCGAGACAAAACGGCGTATCCGATCCGATCCCTTTCGCGTGATTGTATGCAAATAAAGTTGAATCCGTTAAATATTTGTCGAGTAAATTGCCACAATTTGCACGAGTGGTGGTAAAAAAAAAAAAAAAAAAAAAAAAATTGGAAAAGAGTAAAAATACCGTTGACATCGTTCCACGCGCACGCAGCGCGGATATTTATCCGGATCGAAAGGTCGCGTAATTTTTAATACGTGCGAGCCGAGTCGGGCTTGTGATTAACCGTAACTCGTAAATCATAACGCGTTGTCGCCTCGATTTATCGACTCGTCGTATACGATTCGATATAATCGATTCGCTCGCACTCGCACCGAATCCGATGCAATCTCGCTTTCACCTTTTTTTTCCTTTTCCTTTTCTTTTCTTTTTACCGATCGATCGAGTCTATTAACTGTGCGCGAAACGATCGAATATTACGAAACGTCGAAATTTTCGTATCGTACTACGAGATTCGTTTTTTTTTTTTTTTTTTTTTTCGAAAATGGATAAAATGGATCCACGTGCGAACAAACGGCGGGCCACGATCGAAGCGCGTAAGCAGGTAAAAAAAGGAAAAAAGCGAGATTTGACGCCTCGATATCGATCGAGGGGAGGGGGGGAGGGGTCTCTCGAGCGCACGCGGCGAACGATTCAACATCCCCTGGCCGATCGTCGGCCGTCGCCCGACGTTGAAGGTTTTTTAATCAACGTCGACCTCCGGTCATTATAACGCTCGTTTAAAGCCCCATAACACGAGGCCGAGAAAAACGACGTCGCGCGAGGATATCGGCAGCGGATACCGCCCTTCGTTACGGACGTTATATTTCGCGCCGTTCGAACGAGCCCCTCCGATAAACGCGCACCACACGCTTCGATTCTTTTATATAATATAAGGATATTATTTTCGAATCGGCCGCGAATCTCCGTCTCCCCCGAATCTTCGTCCCTCCCTGTCTCGAATATCGGGCCGAGGCATTCGAAACTAATCGCGTTAGTCGTAAAAAGAAGCGACGAGGCTGCCTCTCCCATTGGCCGAGATAACGACGCCAATTCGCTTGCCGGCGACGGTTGCCGCTCCCAGCCGACCCAGTCGTGCTGGAACGGAATATTATAATTTAATGAACACCGGGGGACCCCTTTCTCTCCCCACGATATCGACTTTTCTAATTAGACCTGGCCGACCACCGGAACAAACTGCCCTCCTTCCCTCCACCCAATCTCTTTGCCTGCCTTCGTCCGGTCTCCGTTCAACTCCGATCTTCTCTCCGTCACCCTCCAATTCGGATCGGTTCGATTCCGCCTCGATTCTTCGACTTTCTCCACGAGAACCGAACGTACGTACGTACACGCTTCTCTCGATCGAATCCCGGATACAACGTACACGGCTTATCCGATACGTCGGTTCGTGAAAAGAGAAGATAAAGGAGGGAGAAATATCGTAAACTCGTCGTTGTTGCCCGGAAAAAAATTGCTCCCTCCGGTAATTGTAACAACGAAGGAATCTCGTTTTGCGCGAAGAAAAGACGAGGGAGGGGGACTGATCCGTGGGATTATCCTTACGCGAATAAAGAAAACAACTTCCTTCTCTCGTGTCTATCCGCCTCTTCTCTTCTAGGTTCTCTTCTAGGCGCAAAAAGGTGACGACGAAATACGGGGATTTTGAACAACGGTTCAAAAGTCGCGGGACTCGATTCTTTCCGCCGCGAGATAATTAAAAAATTGACGAGTAGAACGGGGCGAGAGATAATTAATTGGTGGAAAGTTGGTGGACGAGAACGCATCGTTTAACTGGAAAAGAAAGGAGGGAAAATTCGATCGGACGGAATTCGACGGGGGTGTAGAGTTAGTTATATCCTCGCGTATAGCGCGGGGAGTGGCGACTAAAGGGATTAGAGAAACGTAATTAACGACGGGGCGAGGTAGCAAAGTCGGCGGGTAAACCTTTCCTCGAAGGTTGTTCGTTCCTCCTCTTTTATTCTCGAAGACCAACAGAGGTTCGAACGCAGAAATCTTCACCTTTTCGGTATTTATACGTTGAATACCGAATTGGGATTCGATTGCATAATAAACACGTTGCATAAGCCTTTGCCCCCGGGAGTGCTCGGGCTCGGAACGGAACGTTTAACACGTTTTCGAGTAATAAGAGAAACGGATTTGACCGGCGTCGCGTTGCCAACCCTCCTCCTTTCCTTTCCCATCCCGGATGAAGACTCCGATTCAGTCGCGAGATATACGTATCTCTCTCTCTCTCTCTCTCTCTCTCTCTCTCTCTCTCTCTCCCAACCGTCCATCCTTGTTGTATTGGATGCTGTCCAAAAAAATCGAAGAATGGAAAAGTTCGCCTCGATCGATCGGACAGGAAGGAAGAAGAAGACACGCATGCGAAGCCGAGACGATAAAAAACCAGCTTCGGTTTTATACCGTGTAATTGCGCTTGCACACTAACATTAACGTGAAGGAAGAAGGATGAAACGTAACCAATATTCGAACGATCGTTTTCCTTCTCTCTCTCCCCCACTCGCGGTGGTGGCTCGGTCGAGAGTTAGAGCACGGAAGGAATGAAAAAAGAAGGAAAAAAGAATTGAGAACGAAAAGGAAGAACTTGCGATTCCGGCAAATTAATCGGATTTGGAGAGTGACCCGAGCTTCTCCTTCCATTCTCTTACTCGCGTCGTTGGAGGATTCCGACCGAGGGGTGCGGGTGGGGGGGGAGGGGGGATTATCCGTTCTTCCCGTCGATGTCAGGGACGGATCGTGCGGGGAACCGGCGCCAGATTTCGCTCGAGAAGATCGCGGGAGAAGAAAAAAAAAATGAGGGAGAAAAGAGAAATGAAAAATGAGAGGAAAAAACGGGAAGGTTGCGTTGGGAAACAAATAAAGGAGAGTGGCGAAAGAGGCGAAGGGGGGAGAGGGAGAGGGGGGGGGAAGGCGATAGCGGCATTAGGGAAATTGAAACGGTTTTCTTTATCTGCCTCAGGATCCTAGAAATGGAGAAAGAGTAGTTGTGGAGGAGCAGGGAAGTACGTGTAGATACGCGTACGCGTTACTTACGTTTCTTTGGCGAGAGAGAGAGAAGAGAGTCTTCTTCTTTCGACTCTGTTCGTTCTCCTCTTCGATCTCCTCGCCAATAAGGAATCGCTCGTATCGCGCGTGAAAAGATCCGCGAAGATCCCAAGTTGGGAAAGGATGGGAAGAATGGAAGAGAGTAATTTCAATCATTGGACGAAAGTATCGTTCATCCAACGATTTATAAAGTATCGACGGTTCGGAAGATGAAAAGATTATCTCTCTCTTTGCGTATATACGATTAACGCGATGAAACGCGATATGCGGAATTTCCGAACAAAAACCGATTACGATTATTTTTCAATCGGATCGTTACGATGAAAACGATGCGTTACATCGTGATGAAAAAAATTGTTTAAAGTATATATTAGATGGAAAAAAGACAAAGATTGTTAACAGGAAACATAGGTAATTTCCTATATATATATAACGTATGTTTCATTCAAACACATGTGCACTTTTTTTCGATTTCCATTTTTTTTTTCCTGAATAGCGGAATAATAAGCGCGAGCGTACGAAAACGTATTCGTCGATGAAACACGTCTTGGCCTTAGAGATACGTATTCTTCTCGTCTCTCTTGTACGTCCGAGATCTCGTAAAGACCACGAAAAAAGAAAGGAGGAGGAGGAGGAACTAATATAATCTATCGTAACTCGAATCCACCTAAAACCCTGCACTATCCATCACTCGAGCTTCACCCGCTCTAAACAAGCCTCCCTTAACCCCCTGTAATAAATTAAATCGAGGATCCAACCAAATCTCTTCGCGAAGATCCATTAAAAAAGAATCACCGACGGTCTACCTTCCTTCCTTCCTTCCTTCCTTCCTTCCTTCGTTGTTGCTCGTTATTTTCATCCTCCTCGTCCACGATCTTGTCCCTTCGAAGAGAGGTCGAGAAAATCGAACCGGATGCGAGCGATCGGATGCAACTCGAACGATATATTGACGATAACACGGTGAAACACGACGCACGTGCGTAGCGGCAGGGTGAATCTAGCAACGGGTTGATCGGAAACCGCGCGAAGGGGGGCGGGTGTCCAGCCAGGCAGGAGCTTGCAGGGGGGGAGCTGTTGGTATTCATGCTGACAGTCATCCTTTATTGACTGTGGATAAACCGCGCGTGGTTGCGTGTCTGGTGGACGCACACGCGCACGTTGACGTCTCTGCGCGAGTCTGGGATCGAAGGAACAGCGGATGGACGGAAATGGGAAAGGGTGGTGGTGGTGGTGGTGGTGGTGGGCAAAGCCGCTCCGGTTACATTCGTATGCAGCCTGCGCGTTTCGCAAATACGCGAAGGGTTTTGCTCCTCTCTGCCAACCGGGAATCAAACCGGTCCATCCGTCTACATATTTCGTGCGGTGGATTTTCTCTCCCTTTCTCCTCCCCTTTTTTCCTTTTCCTCGGAATTTTTTCACACTCGCCTCGTAGGAGGGGGAGAAAAAGTATGTTATACTATGCTTGCTCGCCGAATCGAGAGAGTCGGAGAAACGAGAAAAGGAGGAGGAGGAGAAGAGAAGAAACGCGGTCTTTTCCTCGTTAGCTTTCGAATCGCTTCTCTCTTCTTCTTCTTCTTCTTCTTCTTCTTCTTCTTCTTCCCTCGAAAAACATATCCATTCCAGATACAGTAGAGGTTATCTCGAGTCGCGATCTCGAGTTGCTACTATTCGAACCAGGTTGAAACATAGCGGTTATATCGGATCGCGTGTCATCGGTCACTTTTTTCAATCCCCTTTGCTGGCAGACTTACTTGCCACCTATCACTGTCACCGCGTCCTATTTCGCGGATTCCGTACCGGATAATTTTGGCCGGCGGATGTCTTCGCCGGATAATTCGATCCTTTTTTCCTTCGATCCTATCGTGCTTTCGAGCGTGCGAATCTTCAATTTGCGCGTTGGAAGATGGATTCGTATCGATTGTTATATCATTATATCTATTCGCAATCAACGAAAAGAGTGAATCGATCGCGGAGAATTCTCCGCGATCGATTCGAAGAAAATAAAACAAACGAAACGTTCGATAATTCGTAACTTTTTTGAAATTTCGTTTAATCGATAATTCGAGGTCGACTCGATTCGTTCTCGATCTTTTGCAAGTTCGCCTTGGGTTTCAACGATGTAATAATTGCGTGAATTGTTATTGCGAGCAAAAACGAAGGCTAAAAAGGCGTTGAAAGTGGCGTGTAAAAGAGTCCCAAAGACACGTGAGAAGATAATAAAAAAGAAGAAGAAGAATCGAATTTCGCGATCGAAACGTAAAAATAAAAAGCCTAAACCTTCACTTTTACACACACACACACACACACACACACACACATAAAAGTCTCCACTAATTAAGGATGTGCTGCAGCGCGAGATTGTCAGAGTTGACGGATCGACGCCGAGTCGCGTTGCTCGCTTATAAATCTCCGGGAACTCGGTCAACTTTTTCCCCTTGACGCGTTGCCGCTCTCCTCACGGGAGGGTGTCTCCCTCGACGAGAGAGAGAGAGAGAGAGATGGAACGACAGCCGTTCCATTTTCACAGCGGATACGCGGTGTCGTTCGTTAAGAGCCGGAACCGGGATTAAGGACAATCGTGGAACCGATTCAACCGGTTTTTTTTTCTTTTTTTTTTTTTTTTTTTTTTTTGCCATCGATGCGACGCCACACCATCGACACGATCGATCGAATCGCGCGACGATTCCCACGGAAATCGTTTGCCTCGCGTTCACGACTCGTGACTGGATTAATAGGTGAGGGAAAAGGAGATCGTTGGTTGGACGAAAATGGATTGCGCGATTCGAGGATCGAGGTGGTGTTGTACAATAATCTCTCTCTCTCTCTCTCTCTCTCTCTCTCTCTCTCTCTCTCTCTCTCTCTCTCTCTCTCTCTCTCTCTCTCTCTCTCTCTCTCTCTCTCTCTCTCTCTCTCTCCGTGTGTCTCTGCCCGCGGTAATCGATTCATATTCGCCGAGGTAAATCGCTTGGAATCGTGGCCACGCTTTTTCGAAAACGATCGTTGCAGGATCGTGGTCGAAGAGGAGAAAAGAGAAGTCCGTGGAATCGACGAATCGAAACGACGTTTGTCAAATTCAACGCGTTATGCGTTGGCAACTTTTCGATCGATCCCCGAAAAGCTTTAAAAATTCGCTCGAACATTTTTATTTCTATCGGTGTTTTATCGGTTAATCCCCCTGGGGCAACTTTTGCAATTCGATATTCCTACCCACTTTTTTTATATCACATATCCAAGCGTTCCAAGATCGCTTAATTTCCCCGTCAAACTTTCCGCGGGAAAAAAAGTTCGGAAAGGATTTTTTACGAATTTCGTCGCTATCCTCCCTCCCCCTCTCCCCTCCCTCCCCCAAAGTTCTCGCGATGCCGGCGAGATTTTTTGCGGATCCCTTTGCTTGGATCCTACTCTACTCTTTTCAATCCCTCGTTTTATAATAATTATCGCGGCGCGGTGAAAAGAACCACAGTGGCGCGAGGCGTGTGATTCCTTTCCACATCCTTTCCACGCGCTTCTCGATACGTGGTGATATTTTGTTTCGCTCGCGATCGGATAAAAAGATTCGATTCGAATCCTCGAAAGAAGACGGATCAAGGAAAACGGCTCTTTTCGACGAAGGGGGACGTTTGGTAGGTTGACGAAACGGAACGAAAAAGGTTGATTCGCTTCGCGGTTTCTAACTGTGTCTGTGTCGCGAAAACGTTGAAGGAAGTCGCGATCGAATCGCGTAAATTCGCGCGATAGAAAGAAGAAAAATGGAAATGGACGATCGATGCCAATAATAAATAAGCGGGGAACAGGGTTTTTTTGCTTCGACTTGTTGATGGAGGATCGAATTTCGGCTTCGGTTCGACGAAGCCCAATGTCTTGATCTTGCGAGATTATTTCGAGGTGTATCGTAGTGGCGTCGATCTCAATTCGCGTTACGAAGGAATGGATGTGCGGAAGAAAAAAGAAAAATTTGGAAAGATATTCGAGATAGGTTTTCAAAGATTTCTCTCTCTCTCTCTCTGTCTCTCTTTCTCTCTTATCTTTTCCTCTCTTATCCCTCGTGGAAATTAATTACGTTGAAACGAAAACAACGTACGAAAAGAGTAAAGGATAAAGGGGCAAGAATAAGACGATTCATTTGCGAAGAAAGGAGGGAAATCGTTTGATAATAACGACAAATAGAAGACACTCGTTTCAAGGATGGAAGAAATTCTCTCTCTCTCTCTCTCTCTCTCGTGTTTCGCATAAAGAATTCCGTTCAAAGTGCACCAACTTTTCCTTCCCTTCTTGTACGTTTTATCTCGTTCCTTCTTCGTCCAATTTAGCTGGCAATTCCCGCGCACGTGGCACGCGAGTATCAACGTCCGTAAAGCGCGTCCATTCCAACGAAACAAGTTTTCGTTCCTCGGTCGGATATATTAAAGGAGCGCGGGGAAGGCGCGTGTTTTATATTCCATCTCGTTTCTCCGTCCGTCCGATTCTAGAAACGATGATGACACGTGGAAACTTTCGTTTTTCGAAATTCCTCGAATCACGCACGCGAGATTCGTAAATGTGATAAACGGAAGGACGACGAGATCTGGTCGCGAATCCGATTGAATGCAAAGTAATAACGATCTGTTATACACGATATAAATACGATTTTCGTCCAGCGACGTTGGACGAAACGAGTTGTCGACGTCAACTCTTCTCCCCCTCGCAGGAGTTACGTGAAATGAAATGAAATGAAAATGCGCTTCTCTCTTTCTTCGAACACCACCGATTCGATTCCTCTTTGATTGGCGATAGATAGATAGATCGGTATTGGAAGAATCGCGTTCTTACTTTTCCTCGAAGAACGATTCGAGATGCAACGATCGAGATTTCGTGTAATTCGATTAATCGAGAATCTTCGTACAGATTTATATCCTTCGTTCCTTCGTTCGAGATGGCGTGCTCGATTATCTGAAAATATCAAACGCGTCCACCGTTCTCTGTTTTTCCTCGACGAACAATCGAGGAACACGGCCCCGACAACGCGTCTTTCCTCCTCCTTTACGAGAAACGTTTTCGCGAGAAAACACGGGAATCGCCCGGAGGAAGGAGATGGCGGCGCTGAAGCTATAACCTCCTCTCGAAAGAGAGAGAGAGCGGAACGGCTTTCGGAAGGACTTGGAAGGAAGGAAGGAAGGAAGTTGTTCGAAGAGGAGAGAGAGAGAGAGAGAGAGAGAGAGAGAGAACCCCTGGGAACGGAGTTGCGAGGGACGTGGATGGCGCGGATGCACGTCTAGGGAGCAGCACCGAGGGCGAGAAGAAGCTTGCTGCAAAGAATATAAACAATGCGTTTTAATTAGAGCCCCTTGGCCCGATGAATGCACAATTGTTGCCCTCCAGGGCTTTGCGCGACCCGCCTCGACCCACACTCGCTCGCTCGCTTGCGTGCGCTGTATATCAGATGCCCCGCTCCCCAGATGAAAACTAATTTTTCCAACTTGCCGCTGCGGGATGGTTTATTTTCGTGGCATACTAATCGGGGCGTACGATGCGGCGCCGCCACCGCATACGTAATACGCGCGTTTTCATCTTTATCCTATCTTTACCTCTTCGCGATCTTTCCGCGAGTCGAGTCGAGTCGAGTCGATCGATCGAACGAGCCGCCGCACCATGCTCGAGAAAGATCGTTGCTTTCGATGATTGCTGTTTATTGAAGAAGAAAAATTGACGCCTCCAGAGAAAGATACTCGATCGCTCGTCGTATCGCACGATACGCGGCATCTTGCGCAGAGCGACTCGGTATCTCGTAGTATCAGACCTCGCAGTATCTCGGTGGCATCTTGCGCAGAGCGACTCGGTATCTCGTAGTATCAGAGCTCGCAGTATCTCGGTGGCATCTTGTGCAGAGCGATTATAGTGGCGAAAGGATTAGAAAGAAGGGGAAAAGAGGAGTGGAATGGACGAAAAGAGGGAAAGGGAAAAACGGGGAAAAGTGGGCGACAATAATCGATTGTTGGTCGGGGGCGAGGAACGTGTACGCGGCTCACCTGAACACGTGACTATAATTCCATCTCGGGAGGGAGGGTGTACGTGTACACGTGCAGGATCGGAACAGGGGGGGTGGTGTGCGCGGCAAAGCGGAACACGTGACCGGCTTACGCAACACGGCCCCTCCATTGTAATGCGCAATGACAAGGCCGTATATTAGCCTCGGGTTCGGCGGAGACGGTGTTGCTATGCCGTTGCCAAGTAGCGCGTGTCGGAATCCTTCCTCCCTTGACCATCCAATCCTCCGTGCATCCTTCGATCGAAACTTTTCGCTTTTCAACGATTTCCAAAAAGAATTTAAAATAAAGTATCCATACATTCGATACGATTTCGAACGCGTGTCACGATAACGAGTGTGCGAAACAAGCATTGCACGTACGAAAGTCGATGAATATCGTTGTTTCTTCGTCTTCTTTCCTGGTCTAGGATCCTCCGTTCACCGGTGAAGCGTGCGTACCGGGATGGGGGGTCGACGACGTCATCGTTATCGTTATCGTTGCGTTTTCCGAGAAACAGCTCGCATCGCATGCCAAGTTGGACGTCGAAGCGGAACCTCCCTCCCTCCCTCCCTCGGACCACGCTTCGATATTCGGCGTACTTGGCCCAAGGCTTGGCGTAACGAGGCTGGATTTCTCTCGATCCAGCAGTTTTATACAAGGTCGGATCGTCGAGGGAAAGGATAACGCCGCCTCGTTAAATTTAAAGCTCGTGAAAAATTGGAATAATAATAATAATAATAATTGGAAGAGCACGTTTTTCGAATCGCGTTTCGTATGTGTGTGTGTATATATATATATATATATATATATATATGTATATAGGGAACGATTTTCCAGAATACACGCGTCGTACAGTTATCCCCTATTACGGCGTTACACTCGCGTTTTCACGTCGGATCGCGTCGATTCCCGTAAGGGAAACGAATTATTATTAACCACACGTGGCGCGAAGGTGGCCGTTTTTCTCCAACGATACGGGAAACGATAATTTCCACGCGTTAAAGCGTATCGGAGGCGTAACGACTCGACGATTTCGCGCAAACGAGCTCTCTCTCTCTCTCTCTCTCTCTCTCTCTCCAAAGTTCCAAGTTCGTCCCGAATAGAATTCGCAGATATCGACCACGTAATGATGATATCAATCCTTGATATCGCTCTCTTTCTCTCTCTTGAACGAACGAACGAAAACGAGGAGTTAAACTCGCGAGCGAGTATATATACGGAAGGAGGGAAATAAGAGAAATAGAAGGGGGGGGGGAGGAGGAGGAGGAAGAACATGGAGTGTCGGAGCGACGGATGGCTCGAGAAATTAATATAAATCTCATTTCCACGCTCCGTCTTATTCGCTACCGTGTCTTTGCTTTTCAAGCTGTCGCCACGAGTGTTCTCGCAACCGACTCGAACACGTGCTCCGTCACAATCTCTCTATCCGCGGCCGAGAACAAAGCGAACGAATAACCGGAACGGATGGAAAGAAGAAACTGATCGAAAACGCAAATTGGGATGGAAAAGGGATATTCCTTTTTTTTTTTTTTTTTTTTTTAGACGGAATTAACGTTGCTTTTAAACGCGCGACATTTCGAAAAATATAAAAACGCTCGTTGTTGGGAAGGGTTGGTAATTACGGTAATGTATCGTACGTCGAGCGTTGTTTCGGATGGAAGGACGGGCGGCTATTATTTCTCGATCGTTGGCCCGAACGTACGCGCTCGTTAACGAAATCAACCTCGCGTCTCCGCGATACGAATCGTTCATAATTCTGATTAAACGTGCGTAGCTCCGTTTACGCTGCTCGCGTATTCAAATATTTTCAATTTCATCCTTCTTTGTTATACGAATATTCGAAATTTGATCGAATTGATGAATACGAGTATAGAATGCCACTAGTATTCGTTTGTAATTGGACGGAGACTTTTTATACGAAAGGAAAAACGCGAAAGCGAGGGAGAAGAGGGTTGGTTGGTTGGTTGGTTGGTTGGTTGGCTCCTCGCGTGACGAATAATCCACCATAATTAATTAGAGTTTGCCCTTTGGTCGCGGCGTATAGCGATCGAGAATCGACGCTTTCGTGCCGCGCATAGTTGGCGGATAATTGCGGATACTACGTCGAGTTTCCTCGCGGCGCCGTGAGGATTCGTACACCTTCTTATACCCGCGCCGCGACTGCTGGAATTTATCGAGGATCAGTGACGTACGACGCGATACGATACGCTCGCTCGTTTCCCTGTGATTTTCGAGGAAATCCTTCTTCTTCCTCCTTCAACTGCTCAACGCGATCGGAAAAGCAAGTTTCGAGATCACGTTGAAAACTCGGAATTCGAAAGTAGAATCTTCTTTTTGAACGGCTTTGAAGAGAAATTTGGGAAGGGAAACACGATTTTTTTTCTTTCTTTCGTTCTCGACGAAATCGCAGCACATAAAATATACTTGGAAAGGGAGAGCTACTCGTCGACTTTTCTCTCTCTCTCTCTCTCTCTGTCCCAGTGGTTGCGTATCGAACGCAACTCGTGTACAAATCCAACGAGTGTCGGGGCGCGTTAGTCGATTACTCGTCCGGTAAGAAGAAAATTACAAACATTGGGAGGTGCGTGGAGTGGGATTGGTCGGAGGAAGATAGGAGGAAGGCAATATAACGCGAGGAATAGAAACTCGGTAGACTCGGTTAATTAACGGAACCCACATGGGACAGGTCCGGCCGAGCGACTCCCTCCTTCCCCCACCGTCTCGTGTCACCCCTGTCGCACGCCGCAAATACACCCGTACGTAAATAACTCGCGCTCGTCCCTTTGCTCGGGCTTGCTTTTCCTCTCCGGCCGAACAACAAGAGGCTGCAGCGAAGAGCGAGGGAGAGGAGTGGAACGACGACAGAACGTGGTAGATAAAGTCTCGAATCGGAGGGACGGGGGGGGGGGGGGGGGGAGAGTCGAGAAGAGCGGACATCGAAGGAAGGTAGCTCGGTTCGGTCGCTTAATTAAAGAAATCCTTGTTTACCGCTGCCCGACTCTCGCCGACTCTCACTTCGTTACGTAACAGGTGTCGTGAATAAGTAATTGGAACAAAGCACTCTCGCGGAACATTGCCGGGATTCCATTATCCATTTATCGACGTTTACGCGGCGGATCCATAGGCGGCGGCAGAGTCTCGACGAGGATTAAATCTTTTGTCGAACGAAACGGGAAATTTTCTTATGAAACGCGATACACGTGGATCTCGATCCGTAATCCCCGATGTGTGTGTGTGTGGGAAACGAGATCTCCGACCGAATTCGAGCATCGGTCGAAAACATTTTTGCGATTCGTTCCACCGATCTCTCGATATTCCAGGGGGGGGAACAACTCCGGGTTTAATCTCCGTGACTCGATTCGACTCTACTCCATTCCGTAGAAACGCTCGAGTTATCGGAAGAGGAAAAGCACAGACAAAGTTGGAGTAAAAAAAAAAAAGCCAGCCGTGAACGAAGCGGCGTGATTTTTTTCCCGGTCCACATCCGTTTCAATCCAAGGTTGGAATTAAATGGGGCGTCGGAATCGCGGTTTACCGATTCGAAAAAGCGTATATACGAACAAAGAAGGAAGTTGGAGGATCACGTTGCTCGTCCTTGGATCGCCATCATCGACGACGACAAATTTTCCTTTTAATCGTCTCGTTCGATCGTAATTAATTATTGATTCAAATTATGGGAGTCGAACGAACGACTCGGCGAAAGTTGCGTCGAGATCACTTGTCCGAACAAAGATTTTGACGAAGCAGGAAACGAGGACATTTGTCGCGATCGTCCTCTCCCTCTCTCTCTCTCTCTCTCTTCGCAGAATTCGCCACAGATTCGCGTGAAAAATTAAGCCTCGGAGGAGGTTATGGTCCCCCCTCCCTTTTCATCGGTCCGCTTTGATCATCCTAGGTTATCGCGTTTGCGTGATCGTCGAAGAAAAGAAACGAGTCGAGTCTCGATGTAGTTCGTCAAACTACAGTCACGCGTTCTTTTTCGATCAACTTTCACGTTGTGAAATATCGACGAACCGATTTACAATTATCTTTTCTTTCTTTTTTTTCAAACACTATAACCACGTAGATTCCTATGTATATAGAATCCGTTCGAAATCGAAGCGAACGAAAGATTCACCTCTCCTCGATAAGGAGATTCACACGGACGTGGGAGACCGTAGTCGAGCGTGGTACGTCGTCGACGGTGGGAAGATGGATCGCATCGTATAAATTTTCCGCCCGCATTGCGCGTAATCTTCTCGAGGTCGTAAACAAAGTCGGGGTCGGGTTTGAATATTAATACGTCGATGTGTAGACAGGTCGGAGCTAGTTTGATTTTGAAACATCGCAAAACACCGCAAGAGGAATGAATAAGAGCGAAGAGTTTGATTTTAATAAAGTAGGAGTAAAGGAGGGAGGAGGAGAAAGGATAACGAATTGATGATAAAAGAACAAATTGGAAATAAAGTGAGTGGCCCTGGCTCGAAAGAATGTTGCAATTTCGATCGCGCAGAGACAACAGAGCCGGAGAAGAAGAAGAAGAAGAAGAAGAAGCTGCTGCTCCATTCGTTACCTTGATTACGTTCTTTCGAGCAAACTCTAATTTGCATCCGCGAGACGGGGGGAGGGGGAGTTCCCCGTTATTTAAATCCGCCTCGACGAACTCGATTCAATTCCCAAAGACAACGAATTCTTTTTTTCCTCTCTCTCTCTCTCTCTCTCTCTCTCTCTTCCTCCCAGCTCTGTCTCGTCAGAGTTCACGGCCACTCTAAAAGATTAATCGTAGCTCGACGAAACGTTTTCCACGTTTTCCTTTCTTTCTTTCTTTCTTTCTTTCTCTCATTTCGATTTTGCGAGGACAAACTCTCTTCGAATCCATTTTTTCCATCGAATCGAATCGAATTTGGCGTTTAACGATTATTTCTCTCAATTTGTTTCATCGCGAAAAAACGCGAGTTCATTAAACAGGGTTTCCGGTGGGAAATTCCGGGTTCGTTCGAAAGTACGCCAAGTATATAGCGGGTCAATTCCGAGGCAAACAAGTAGAAAACGGTCGGTAATTAACATTCGAAATTCTTCCCTCCATCGAGTGGCCTTGAAAGTTTTCACTCGCTGCGTCGGAAAGGAATAATGCAAAAGTAGTGGAAGGAAGGAAATGCAACTCGACGAAACGTTGGCGTTTTAACGCGGTGAAGTTTGCCGGGGACAGTGTGCCGTGACTTCTTAAAAGCTGGAACCAAACCTCCCTCGCTCTCTCTCTCTCTCTCTCTCTCTCTCTCTCTCTCTCTCTCGAGCCACTTTTAATTCTTACGTCGGTCGGTCTGCGCCTCGATGCGCCGCGATTCGCGTTTCAACGTGAAGCTTGAAACGCGAGACGCGAACGATAAAGTAAACCGGGACGATGGACGTGGAGAAATAAAAAAAAGAGGGAGCGAGCGACGTTGAAACTGTGAGAAGGGTCGGATTCTAATTTTTCTTCTCGCGTCGCACCGTTTTATTGCGAATCGTTTCGAATTTAAGATTGGAGATTTTTCGCCCGAGGCAATTAAATAAATATATTAACGCAATTTTTACGCAAAGGAATTTTCCTCGAATATTTCCTCGTTGAACTCTCGAGAATAGTTCATTATCCTATTAGTGTCTTATCTCATCAAAGATCCTAAATCCGAAATCTTTGATTCTCGATATCGTCGTGATGGATCGTGATGGATCGTTCGAGTTATTGGATTAAACTTCTCGAGCATGATTGTTGCGCGTTTAACGCAACACAATTTGCAATTTCTTCAAACTTTCTCTCTTACCGTACCGTCACATCACATGTTACATCGCATACGATTTACAATTATTTACCCTTACCCTTCGCTTCTGCCGAGAGAAAACGCGATGAGCAGAGAGAGAGTTTAAAAAGTCTTAAAAATTCCCTTTCCAGCGCGGAGAGGGAGAGTTTAAACCGAAAACGTAATCAAATCTCGGTAAGAGTTGTCGCGGTGCAAAGTTACTAATTGCTTAATTTCCCTCCACTTGCTCGCCCACTTGCTCTTTCCTCCTCCTCCTCCTCCTCCATCTCTCCGTCCTCCTCCCTTTGCCGCCGATACGTTGCCGCCTTTGATCCGCCCGTCTCGCTCCCTCTATTTCTTCTTTATTTATATCGGAGCGCTCCCCTCGTCGCGCTATCCTCATCCTACCTATCTCGTCCGATTCTCTCCTCTCTCTCTCTCTCTTTGTCTCTCGTCCCTTCCATTCTATTCACCCTCTTCTTTATTACTTTCGTACGGTGTTGTTGCTGGTCTTTGACCCCGTGGCCTGCACTTGCTTCGAAAGCACGAGAAGACACGACGACCACGGTTTTCTTACGTACAACGAGTAGATCGAACGCAACTTTTCGAATTTCCTTATTTCAACCTCCTCTCTCGCAACGTCTTGCTTCTTTTCGTCCTTTGTCGCGTTCGCGTCCTCGGGTAGGTAATAAGTATACAAGGGTTTTGTCGAGAGAAGAAGCGACGTATACGTGAAGGTTCATAAAGAGGACAATCCATTTCGGAAGAAGGATCGAGAGTTATTCGAGAGTAAGCGTGGGCTACGTAAGGGAACGAAAGATATTGGGAAGAATGCTTCGAAATTGAATTCTATTTTATACTCGTATACTGGAAAACTCGAGATCGAGTTGTGTTTCTAGCTCTTCGCTTCGTTCAAGGTGGAAGATAAGTAAATGTTTGCGAAAAAAAAAAAAAAAAAAAAAAGAAAGTAGGAAACGTTACAATTGATGTAAACGTGGAATCAACACGAACGTATTGAAACCTGGCCGTTTGGATGAAATGTCGAAATCGATCGATATTTCGTATTTTTAACGAATAATGATAAATTTTAATTCGACGACGACGAGCGATGAATATTCGAGTAATGAATATGTTGCGTCTGTTCTCGTTACGGGGATACGATGTTTACCACTCTGTTTAATACTCGCGCATTTAACCCGCGTTCAAGCATCGCTAAGATATGTATAAGTTTAAAAATTTGTGTATGATATATAAAAGTATCGCGCGATTCGTTACAATAAATTATTGGTCGTGGCGATATCTCGAAGCGAAGATAATCGATTTCGAAATTATTCGCGTTCGACAATGTTCGAAAGAATCGAATCGAAATCGATCGAAACCGCTGAAATAATATTTCTCGTATTTTTATTATTTCGGTAATAAGGAAAAGTGGAAAAGAGGAGAAATTATAAAAAAAAAAAAAAAAAAAAAAACGAGACGTCCGAATCGACGAGCGAATTTTGTACGCGAGAAAATTAGTGTGAAAGAATTGAAGAAAGAAACAGTAAAAGGTGAACACAACATGAAAGTACAATTTCTCGCTTTAAGATGATCTTGGTTTGACGCTAAGCTCGTTTCTGCTCTGACACTTGTTGTCGTCGTCGTCGTCCACGCCATCGTCGCATCGGATTATCGTTGTTGACGTTTCACTCGAGGCAGAAGCCAAACCTTGGCGTGGTTTCTTCTTCTTCTTCTTCCATTTTAAACTCATCATCCTTATCGCCTTGTTCTTCGATTCGATCTCAACCAATGTCTAAATGCTTTTGACACCCCCTATAGACTACTCACGGACGTATAATTTCTCCCGGGGAGGGCGCTACTTCACCAAACCAAACCGAATCGAAATAACTCGGTTATCCTCGGTTATCGTTACACGCCAACTTTTGCAATTGCATTTTAAACACTCGCTACGATTAATTCGATTCTCACCTCATTTCCTTCGCGATCCTGTTCTACCTTCGCATAGTACATCCATCTCGAATAACAATCCGACTATATATATTTCTTCGAATTCTCTTCTCTCCGCGAATTTCTATCGCGAATTTTTATCCCACGAAGCTATATCTTGTCGCGAATTTACGTTTGAAGATTACGTTTAAAGATTTTTGGGGAAAGTTGGCTCGATAATTTTCGTCGAACGACAGGATGATATCGAGGATGATTCTTCAAATCAAACGTCAAGACTATCCGTCAGTTCCCGGAGAAAGGGAAGATAGGAAGAGAGGAGAATCTTTTTCCAACCCAGGATTTGGAGAAGCGTGCTTTTATAAAATCTCGCGAAGTGAAGAAACGATAAAACTCGTCGATAACGATCGAAAGAAGATTCTCCCTTTTACATACGTAGAAATAGGAATAGGAAAGAAAGGGAGAAGAGGATATATCGATTGGGAAACTTGGTTGGAGATTAAAGATCGCGAGATTAGAATTCTTCCGTCCGGTGGGAATCCCGATGCATTCCTAAACTTACTCCTCCTCCTCCCCGTGCAAAAGTGGAAAGCCCGAAACCGCTGGCATATAGTTAGAAACTGTGGGGAAATTCGCAGGACGACGAAAGAGTCGAATCGAGGGGAAGCTAGCTCTCGGACCGGTTACACTGGGAACCACAGGTTAGAAACTAATAAACTCGGCGACCATAAAGCTCTCGCGGCTTATGCAACCTTCTACCTACGAGAAATTGCAAATCCTGCATAAACCGCGCACCGGATAGAAATACATCGGGGCAAAGGGGGAGGGGAGGGGCGGTTACGCCAATTTGCCACGCTACCACTCCCTTTTCTCTACTCCCTCCTCCACGCTCCCACTCGAATACGTCGAGAGGGAGAGAGAGAGAGAGAGAGAGAGATATTTTCCTCGAGATGGACAATTCGTTCGCTTATTTTCTTTTCTATTCAATGCATCGATCGTATCTTTTTCATTTTTTTCGTTTTCGAAAAATTCCTTCCTTTCTTCCTTCCTTCCTTGCTTCCTTGCTTCTCCGATCGTTCGTGGCGGAAGAAAAATCGGAGAGGAACGGCGAAATTCCGCAATGGAGGGAAACAAATTCTCTCGTGTCGAGGAAACGCGGCTTCTCTTTTCTTTTCTTTTTTTTTTTTTTTCGAACAACGTACGAGTTAGCAGGTTGGAACGAGAAGGATCGATCCGTCGGAAGGGCGTCGCGATGTCGACGAATCGATTGAAACGATTTTTTTCCTTCCTCCTTTGCAGGGGGCAGGAAAAACTTTTTTCGAGAAGCAAGATCGATTTCCTGTTGTTGTACGATGTTAATTTTTCGAATAAAACAACTTTGAGGGGGGGGGGAGAGAGAGAGAGAGAGAGAGAGAGAGAGAGAGAGAGAAGAGAACCAGACAGAGAAGACAATGAACGTTGAAAAAGACGTTTTCGAATTACGGGGATCCCGTCGTTCTCTCTTGTTCTCGTCTTGTTCCTTTTTTTTTTCTTTGTAAAAGAGGTTAGTTGAGAAATAATTCGAGAAATAATAACCGAAATTGCTGAAGAAAAAAAAGTTACCGCGTTGTTATATATATATGTTGAAAAGAAGGGTGAGAGAGTTGAGGAAAAATCGTTTGCGCGTCCTCTTTTAGAAAGAGGAGAGAACTTTGAAAAGGAATCTTTGGAAAGACAAATTCTTTCGCGCTTGAAAAAGTTGCGCTCGTTCAGGGGACGTAGAAATGGAACGTAACTGGAACTTTGTTCTTCCATCACTGGTGAAGCGAAGGTGAGTGTAACAGGTGAGTCGTTAGAATTTCGGCAGACGTTGATCTCTCCCACACACACACACGCACACTTCGTTCATTTTCACGAAGAAGAAACAAACGTCGACGTTCGCGTTAAACGCTTTGAAGAATTTCTTTTCTTACAATCTCGTATGTAATGAATAGGAAATATTTGATTGATAACGCTAGTCTCGCGTAAATATGTAAATACATAGAGATAAATAAACAAGATCCCCGTTTCGATCGATCTGGTAAAATTAACATGTAAACGACAAAGTGGAAGGAACGAAGAGACGATACGCTCGATTCTTTCGGCTTGAAAACTTGAACGCCCCGTACTCGAAATTGCCTCGTATCCGAGCATGATCTCGGTTATCGCGGCGAGCAAAGGGGTCTAAAGGCGCGCATTGACACACGGAGGCGAACGAAACTACTTTCCCAGTCGTCGTTTCGTTTAATTCGTGCGTCGTAATTAGCCCCCCGCAAAAATTGCCCTCGCTACGGCCAATTATGCGAGCGACGTTTATCTCGACGTTTCTCCTTCCTCCAAGGAGGCAAGGAAGCGATGAAAAGTGGACGGTACGCGAAACAACGCGCCTTTCTATTTACCCATTCGTGGTGATCGTCCATTCACCTCGCCGATTTATATCTCGTTGTATCCCGTAACGAGGGGCAGAGGACGAGAGAGGACGGTATTGTTCGTGGAAGAAAATCGGTACGTCGGTATCCCTAATCTGCGTATCAAGGGACCCTATCTCCTCTCCGCCTTCTTTCCATCTTTCCTCTACGACCTCTTCTTTGCTCTTCCCGCCCCTTCTCGTTCATTCCTGCGCGTGACCGCTAAAAAAGAAGGATCGCTCTACAGAGAGAGAGAGAGAGAGAGAGAAACGAAACTCGAGGAAATCGTCTGTGCGAGGAACGCAAACGTCCTTTTTCTTCCCCCCCAGATTTTCCTCCCTTCCTTCCTTTCTTCCTTCCGTTCGGACCTCTTCTTTCTCGAGAAAGAATACTTGAAAATTCCTTTCCCGGGAAGGATGAAAGGAAGAAAACCTCTCTCAGGAAGAAAAATTTCCTCGTTTCGATACGTTACGAGAAGAAGAAGAAAAAGAAGAAGGGGGAGAGAGATGCGTACTCGAGTCGCGGTATATAGAGAGGTTGTAGAGATTTTTCTTCTTTCGTTTTCGAGTATCACGACGAAAATCGAACGAGTCTCGCCGAGATATTGATCTTTCAATCCGAATGGATAAACCATTCTCGACTTCGAGGCGATGGCAGACGGTTGAATTCCGTCTCTTATCGTTGACCGAGAAACAAACCGGATGAGACGCTTTTTCCCGTCCAAAGGATTAAGATAATTGCCAGCCGAATACGTTCGAATCGAATAGAATTCGCGTTTATTCCACCGTCAACCAGTGATTGCTGCGTCTCGAAAGGATTGACGCGATCGGTCCAGTCATCGTCCGATGCTAGCACGAACCACTTCCAGTGGTCCAGCGAGTTTCATCCTCAAACGATCGTTTGTCGAACGCGTAAACAGGGATCCTAGAATTCCACAGGTGTCGCTCTCTCTCTCTCCAATTTTTCCTTCTCCATCCCTCTTTCTTTCAACGAACGAACTCGAAGATGGAAATTTTTCGCTTCTCCTTTGACCTTGCCCAATGCCTAACAAAGTGTTATATTATACTCTTGGAAAAAGAGTTCTTCCCAAGAAATAGGGGGAGAAGGTTTTCGAAGAAATTGCTGGGACTCCGTCCGTTTCGTCGAATATCGGGTGAACAGAGGAAAAGCTTGTTTCCAACCTCGAAGGCGTCTGGAAGAGATAGGCGAGGCGCGCATCTCGGAGGAAGACGTGCATAATTGAACGGTAATGGCGCGAGCGCGCGTGAACGTAGACTCGATTCCATCGAGTCGAAAGTTTTCCGTGTTATCGCTGTTTACTCGATCCTCGAGACGCGGTCCTCTCCAACCTCGTTGCCACCGTTTTATTCATTTCGCGTAACAATTTACCCGCTCCCCGTTCGAATTACAGATTCTATCGAATCGCGGGTGGGGAGGGGGAAGGGGGGACGTGTTTGCCATCGCGGCAAACGACGATGCGTCGCTAACAGAAATGAAGAAAAGAGAGGAGAGCGAGAGAGGAAGAATCTTGTTGGGATAGGAAGAGGAGATTTTGCTCGTTGTTTTAGTTGTTCCAGGAAATTAATTAATTTTGATAATTTCTTGAAAAGTTCCAAGTATACTTTATCGTTTACTTTATTCTTCGCTTATAATTATTATACGCGCTATTATATTATATTGTATTATATTTATTATAATAAATCACGCTTGTTGAACACGATAAAACGAGAGGAGGAGGAGGAGGAGGAGGAGGAATCTCGATATTGTCAATCGGCCCGACGATTGTTGGATAAAATTTGGGAAAAACTCGTCGTTTACTTTATATAACCGGATCCTTATATACCAACACAGCTCTCGAAACACGGTCGGCATTTGTCGTATTAATGGAAAGATAATAACCGGGATGGCGTAGGTAGGTAGGAGGATCCCTGCGATCGAAACAAATGGCCGAGGTTGGAAACGAGCGTATGCGGGAAATCGGTCGGCCGTGTAATTCAGCGGGTGTTGTAAAGGTTGGTCGCAGGCAGACAGTGGAGTTGGCGCATCCAACTTTGCGCTATTATCGCTATTTGCCCGGCTGCCCCGCGCTATACGCAATAACTTTCCCGCGGCTGCACGTGACGCGTACCGACCACTGTTTCCGCCTTTCCTAAACGATCCTCGCCCTTCCACGGGGCGTTTTAATTACTCGATCCTGGTCGAAAAATTCTTTCAAGAAGAATCGATCCACCACGCAACCACTTGGGAGTGGAAAAGTGTCTCGCGCGGAAATTTCTCTCTCTTTTTCAGTCCTTCGTCGTCCACTCCTTTCGGAGGAGGAACGAGGACGAGAAAAACGTCGAATCTTAATCTTGATCGAAACTGTCGAAACTATGGAGATGGAAAAATTCTTTTTCTCGAAGAAGAAACAGCCGCCGATCATTTTTCTCGTTGCGAATCCGTTAAAGGAGTGGATTGCACGATTCGCGAGATTGCTCTTCTTCTTCTTCTTCTTCTTCTTCTTCTCCGCTTGGAAAGAGGAAAGTTAAACTCGATCGAAAGCCTCTCGACGACGAGCGTAACCGCGCGCGATTCTCCACTCTTTGAAAACGAGTTGGTGGAAGCGTATTGGCGGAAATGCAACGGCAGTCTCTCTCTCTCTCTCTCTCTCTCTCTCTCTCTCTCTCTCTTTGCCACGCGATGCGTGAACCGGCGGCAAGATGTCAGGTAACCAAAACCGAGTTGAAAAGCGGAAACGTAACCGGAGAGTATTCAGACGTGTCCGATGTAAATCGTTAATTTAAGAGGGGAGAACTAGTTTGGTTTAAATATTGACTTTGCTTGGTTGTTAACGCGAATCCGCGTGTGTCGATCCCTGCTTGCGAGAGTAGTTCAAAGAGAGGACGGGCAAAGCATCCGAATATCCGAGTCGAGTAGCGTGTCGATTCCGTTCCGGAATCATCGTCATCGTTATCCCTCAACACCGTTATCATACAATATCGTACGTCTCTCCTCTCCGTTTCTTTTTTGAAATCCTTTTTTTTGAAATTATTCATTTGACCTGAAAAAGTAGGCGAATAAAAATGCGTTTTGGCGAACGCAACGCTTCAAGTTATTTGCGATTGCTCACAACTCACGGCGAGATCCATCCGTTTACGCGACAATGGAATCGCGTTTAATTGGATACTCTATTCGGCCGGCCATTGTCGTACGACGCAACAGATTACCGCGTACACGCTTGGACGTAAGATATTATCGATATAAATCCATCCCTCGTATCGTCTCTCCGTTTCGCGTTAATATTTATATAATATCTCGATTGCCATGAGAGAGTGGAAAGGGGAAGGGGGGGGGAGGGGGCGGCGATAATTGCAAAGGAAGCGGGAGAAATAGAAAGAAGGTCGATCGTTCGAAGATCGGTTGTCGCGCAAGGATTATACTTGTTGTACGTTTGAGTTTCGTCGAGTTAACCTTTGTTTCTCGCAATTAGGAGAGGAGAGATTACGAACAGATTAACGAACGCCGTTTCTCGAATCGTTTCTCATGGTGGAATTGTTCTCCTCACCTTATAGGAGAAGAAGGGAGAAAATTGTCACCATTTTTTTCGCTTTAAGCAAAATAAAATACGAGCGGTATCGCAACGTGGAAAAGAGAAGGAAGACTTGTTCGACGAAAGAGAGAGAGAGAGAGAGAGAGAGAGAGGAGGAGGAGAAGGATGGTTTAAAGGGAGCACAAAAGGAGGGGGGAGCATCTTTTCTCTGCGTGGAGAATAGCGGTAGCACAGGATTGGAATACAATCGCGGATTTGTGGAACGTAATAACGCGGTGGCCGCTAGCTTATTCTAATCATCGCGAACCGGGTCGAAATTAAAGTCCGGCGCGTAATTAACGCGTCGCGGCCACCTCGCGTGTACGCGGATAATCGCGGTAAAATTACGACGGTTTTAGGCGCGGGGGTGTGGGGGAACGATGCCCTCTTTTCCTGGGCCAAAGCCGAATTTCATTAAGCGCCGCCTCGCTTTTCCATTCGCGTACTTCCCGCCGCCTATTTTCTTCCAATAATTCATCCACCGATGTTATCCAATTAATTTTTCTTATCAATCTTCTTCCGATCTGTCGAGAAGGTTTGTTTACGTTACTCGTTATATAAATCATTCCGTTGCAACGAACGAAACGTAACGTTTAAACGTTTTATTTCTCTCTCTCTCTCTCTCTCTCTCTCCCTCAGGAAGTAGAGCGTAGATAACCGCAAATGGAACGCACAGGCGCAGGTGAGAATGAATGGAAAAGTGCGAGTCACCGGAATGGAAAGCTCGGATAGGAAGCGAGGAAACGGAGAAGGAAGATAATGCGAACCGAAAGACGGTTGGTTTCTATTCCGATATAACGGACGATCGGTGATCACGTAACGGTGTAACGTAACGTTACGCTCAACGACGACGCTCAATTTCGTTAAACGCGATCCGTGAAATCGCCTCCTCTCTCTCTCTCTCTCTCTCTCTCTCTCTCTCTCTCTCTCTTGCCACTCTCTGTTTAGATTCCATTCGGGACGAGAAATATCTAGGAGGGTGAAATTGGTGCGCTCGATTTTACCGATAGTCGACGATCGTTTCACGATAGATCCGATCTCCCGAAATCGCATCGTGAAACGTTTACCTTACGTTACGTTACGTCAAGAGTTATACGTTGAAGAGATATAAATGGAGATACGTCATCCATCCACTCGAGAGAACTTCGGTTCTCGAAAAACGATTGGAAGAAAGCGATTGGAGACCGACCGAATCAGAGAGAGAGAGAGAGAGAGAGAGCCTCCGATAGGGATAGACGAAATGGAAAACAACGCGATCCGTGATAACCGATGAACACGAGGGTTTTTGTTGAACAGGCTCGTTGCGCATCCCTCCGAAAGCGATTAAAAACTACAAATGCCTGGCCGCGCTACGAGATATTCGCGTTGATCATAAATCTATCACGGATGAGCGAGCGTAATTCGAACCGGTCGAAAAATTCTCGATTTTACCTCCTCCTCCCTCCTCCTCCTCCCCCTTCTCTTTCGATATTTTATTCAACCATCTGCCTACGCGTGTACACGGATTACGTCACGCTGTTGCAACGACAAAGCCTCTATCCTCCCCACCCCGCTCCTCGCTCGTCGGAGACCGAGTCTCGAGCGACTTCTCTAAAAGTCCACGGTATTTTACAGACCATTTTGATTTCGGATGGATAGATGGGATCTGAATCGGAAGAATTTGCCAAGAAGTTGAACGAAATTGGATCACGTAAACACGCGTACGCGGATATCTGGCGTGTGACGGGAAGAGGAGGCGCGTGAATTTTAGCGTCAGCTAAAAGGGGTTATATTATACCGGGAACAAACAAAGCCAAGCAAACCGGCCAGGGACGTTGGCGGTATATATGGTGGAGCACGTATATAAGCGTGTACCTCTTTACATCGTCGCTTTACATCGTGCGCGCTTCCTACGCGCTTTGAAACGCGTCCCTTTCGTACCCACTCGCCCCTCGTTGCGCCCTTCTCCTCTTACACCCGCTTTAGTAGCATAACAATGCGACGATGACACCGGCGCGGAATCGGAATCGGGTTTGACCGGAGGCAACAACAAGCTGGAGATAAAAGTCAGCTAGGAAAAAATCTTACCTAGCTCGAGCTTTTGCAGTTTTTCAAAAATCGCGCGTACATAAAAACACGGGGAGAGATGAGTTGCATAGAGGATGAAAGAAGTGAGCATCGAATCTGGCGTGGCGTGAAACAACGTTAAGCGATGTCCAATAGGCCGTGTGCGCGTCGTCGGTGCAAACGCGAAATGGCATCCCGCGCGTAAAAGCGGTCGGGAAAACGGGGGTGGTTCGCGACTAGGTCGGCGAAAAATGCTGTCCGCGTTCACGATCGAGCGCGAATCGAAAGCGCGGCTGTTTCCAATCACCGCCTCGTCCACGAGTCTGACGCGACGCGTAATCGCCTCGACGTACTCCTCCGCGCCCAATCATCTTCCCTAATCACCACGGGCCCCCGGCGCCCTCCCTCCGCCCCCGCTTCTTGTTCCACCGCCGAAGGGGGCAGGTGTTTGCCATTTGAAGAAGCCGGGTCGCGAAAATGCAAATTAAACTCTGAATGCACGGGACGAATAATAATCATCGAATGGAGAAGGGAGAAGGTGGTCTGTTCGTTCGTTCGTTCGTTCTTCCTCCCTCGTTTCCTCCCTCTGTTTTCGGCGAACAAATTGGAAAAAGAAATTTTTCGAAGGATTCGATCGAACGATCGTTGTTGTTATTTCTCACGACACGATGCGACACGAAACGTGTGATCTCTCTCTCTCTCTCTCTCTCTCTCTCTCTCTCTTGTCTGTCTGTCTTGGGTGTTATTTCCCGTAACGGAAGAGACGACGAGTGCAGGTTCGTCGTGGCGTGAAACACCACCGGTTAAGCGATAACCGATCGGCCGTGTGCGCGTCAAATGTCGGCCTTCTCTCTCTCTCCCCTCCCCTCCCGTCCACCCTTGTAGCAACGCCGTCCCGTCCCCCGTGCGCGCATTAACCAACCCGATGCTGGAAATTACGCGAAAAATTTCCCTCCGTGTATCCAGGGTTAAAAGCCATCGTTCGATTGTGCGCGTTCGTTTTCCCCTTCCTAATTATCGAATCGAATACGCGATTTTTCTTCATTCGATCCTCCTACTGACTGACTAACCGTTTACTAACCGATTTCGCTGTTGCCGTATAATTATTCGTATTCTCATTTTTCACGCAAACATCGCGTCGTATTTTTTCCTCCTCCTTTTTTCCTCCTTTTTTTATCCACGAAAAGTTCCACGAGATCGCTCTTGCGACTTTCTTTCTTAACGCGTTCTCCAATCCATCTCCTACAAATCCCCTCTCGCTCGAATTTTCTCGAACTCTCGATGCCGATCGAATCACCACCTCGATTCGATTTTTTGTCGAAACGAGATTGTGTCGAAACAATTCGGGATAAAATCGAATTCGTATCAAAGGAGGAAGGATACGTAGGAAGGAGGGGAGGGGCGAGATACGAAACGAGGAGGAAATCGCGACGATATTTGCAAACGAGAGAAGGGGGTTTCGATCGAGTTTCGAAAGTTTAACGAAAGTGATGGTAAGATCACTTTGTTATTGTTATCCCCCGCTTTCGTCACGTCTGCCCCTCTGCTTTTTCCTCCTCTTATTCGCATTTTTGTCCCATATAATTATTCCTATACAATTCGAAGAATTATAATATACGTACGACGAGTTGCGTAGATAATTTTTTCGCGCGTCTTCAAACTTTTAAACGGGAAATTTTTTCGGCGGTTGGGAGCAGCGTGGGAGAGAGAGAGAGAGAGAGAGAGAGAGGCGTGAATATTTAACGCGATTCGTTTCACTACTCGGGATGCGGGATACTACTCTTGCGCTGTCATCTCCACCATCGAACGCGTCGAAAAATGCTGGCCGAGACGCTATGTGCGTCGACCGCAGCCACCACCCATTTCGATCCTCCCCCGTTTCACCCATTTTAACCATTTCACGCCTCCTCGCTTTTTTTTTTTTTTTTCCCTATTCTTAATTCACCCTGCTTTCGATAAAGCTGCATTCACCGATAAAGCTGATTCTTCGCTCGAGGAAGAAGAATATTTTTTTGGATGGATACGAAGAATCGACGCAAGACGCAAGAAATACGCGCAATTAAGCTTCCTCTCTGTTCCTTTCGATTTTTTCTACGTGTCGACGTAGACGTGAAGACGATGGTGGCGAGGACGTGGTAGGCGGACGGGTGATTTGCGGTATCGGGGACCACCGCAGCTTTGTAAGTCGATGATTAGCGAACCGTAGCAACTGATTAACGTTCGATACGGCTTCCGGGATTAACTTGGGTAAATCCCATTGTTAGAGGTCCCGTGCATCGATCTTTCTTCGCCACGTGGCTCGGCCAGTTATTATCGAGAAGTTATTAACCCGTTATTAATAATATTATCTCGAATCTTGGGGTAAATTTATAGCAAAAATTATCGTAACAAATTTTCGCAACATCAACAAGATTCGCGTTAATTTTCCTTGTAACGAAATACTCGTAAACTATACACGTCGTATAGTTACGTAAAATTTTTAATTTTCGTGAAACGACTCGATGATCGATCGACCCTATCGCCTTCGATATTTGATCGGAACGAAAGTTCCATCGATATATGAATCGAAAAGAACAAACTGTCGATCGTGTTGTTGCTCGATCTCTACCATTAACTAACCATTAAAGCAATTTGTCACGTTCGATCTGTCGCTTTGTTATACTTAAACGATTAACTCGTGTGGAACAATTTGCAAGCGCACAATCGTTGCATAAGTTGATGATCGACGTGGATCGTAGCGGATCTTTAGAGAACGAATATATCGCATCGATCGAGATCGAGCAAACGCAACGATGACTCGAAATGAGATCGTCTTCTCGATCGAATTTCAATTAGAACGGAAAAATGGAAGAAACACCGTTTCGCGTTCGATTTAAAAAAAAAAAAAAAAGAAAAAAAAATGGTGGACGCAAAGCGAAGGGAAAGGCGGAATTCCATTTATGCGGATAAAATTAGTTAGTATCTCGTCGCGCCTCTTCGGCTCTCGCCTAGTTTCGTTGGAAACTATCGAGTTTCCACGTTTAACGAAATTCCGATAAACCGCGTGGCGGGCGAGCGAGAAAAAGGAGGAGCACGGAAAGGGTGTCCGCCAGGATTGTCGAATATCGGGGGCGGCCGCCACGATTTTTCCCCCCCACGTTTTCGTTAATAAAGTTTTCTCGTTCGAAGCGGATCGATCGAAAATGTTGCTTTCCAAGGTGGTGAAACGCGAACAGAAAAAAGGAGAAATAACTTGTCGTCGGAGTGGACCGAAGCTTTTATTTTATTCGTCTTTTGAATCTTTTGTCTCTCGTTAACCAATCATCCCCTCCTCCATTTTCCTTTAATAAAGTTTCACAGAGAGGTCGCCGCAGGTCGTTGCAAATACGACCGATATTGAATTTCTAATTTCTAATCTTCCCCGCGATACACATTTTCCCTCCCCCTCGTGCAAATTTAAATAAACGGCTCCGCATTCTTCTCCTCCGCGGCATTTTCATCCGGTTGAATCTCTCGTATAACCCCCCACCCAGCCTCTCTACGTTCGGTCGAAACGAATTGGAGAAACGTTTAACGGAAGCCGATTCGAGGCTAACGAGCAGACGATCCAATTATAGAATTTTCATTCGGACAGTGTTCGCCCGATGGCCAGCTTTTGTGCTTTCCCCGTCGTCCCTGTGTTTTAAAGCGCGCGCGCGCGCGCGAAAAAGAGGGAGAGGGAGGAGAGAGAACTCGGTATTAAACGCGCCACGGGATTTAACCCGTGTCGATTTTCGCGCAAAGTGCCGCCGCGAAAAATTACATCGCGACGATTAATCGCGGCCCATCGTCCAAATCGTTCGAAATTTCTTCTCCCTTTCGAGCAAACTCGAAAGGAAAGGAAGGGTTTAAAATTTCTAAAATTTCGTATCAACAAAAAGTGGTGGCGAAAGGATATTTTCCGCGGAATTTGCAATTAAATATCCACCGACTCGGACGACTGTGTGTGTGTGTGTGTGTGTGTGTGTG
The DNA here is from genome assembly GCF_048593485.1 of Apis florea. NCBI lineage: Eukaryota > Metazoa > Arthropoda > Insecta > Hymenoptera > Apidae > Apis > Apis florea. Next base: position 77,769 of record NW_028256473.1, on the reverse strand, counting down.
TGTGTCTTCTCGAACGAGGCGGACGACTCAACTCCTCTTCTCGTGGACGCGCGAGCAGAAATACGCGAATGTCACGCGACGTTTCGAGATGTGTGAATCTCGATAAGAGATGTGGTGAATGATCAAGGATTGAGAACTCCTCCTCGAACGTGAGGAAAAGGAAGAGAAGAGGGGGAGGGACGGAAGAATCTCCTCTCTAAGATCTCCTCTCGTCCAACCAATTTGAAGAAAAAAAAAAAAAAGGTCCAAAGAAAGAAAGGTCTCGTATCGATGCCTATCTCGGATATCATCCTTTGATCTTGGAACGAACGTTAACAAACTGATTCGCTGATCGCGGTGATTAAATACAGATTCGTTGTCAAAGGTCAAAGGCCGTTTTTTATTATATGTCGAGGAAGTACAGTTTTATTTGGAAAAGTGTCGCGTTAAACCGTGAATCGGAGAAGGGTGCGGGTTGAATTTTTAATCCCAGGGGCTCGTGTCGCTCACATAACGTGTAGCGACCGTTTTATCCGAATCGGGACTCGCCATTTTGTTTCACGTTCTCCCCGATTAATTTGAATTTCGGCCAATTTATCTTTCGGTTGGAAACGGAACGGGGCACCGACGCCCTGACAAATAATTCACGGATCGGCCTGCTGTGATTGCCGTCCGCGTAATCTCGCGATCACGGTTTAAATATCGATTCCATTTTTATAGATTTATCGCATTTGCCAACGTTTTCGCATCTCGGATTATGCGCAACTCCCGATTTATACCCGATTATCTTGCGGAGGAATAACGCAATGGATGTTAATCTTTCCCTCGTTCCCTCGCTCTCTTCCTTTCGCGGAGCACGCGAATTGCTGCTTCGCGAAATTCACGAGAATTGAATTTTACAACGCGATCGAATCCGATATATATTTTCGCGAAATTCCGACGAAACGGAAACTCGTTCCGTTCTCTCAAGCAAGACGAACGAAAGCGGCAAGTTTCGAAGCTCGATTTCTCTCGAATTCAAGTTCGAGTTGAGGTCTGCGACGTCTCGGAGGAAACCCGATCGAGATTTCACGGTTTCGCGGAGATCGGTGTAAACACGCGATCGCGGTGGATCGACACGACGACGCGAGCCCTCCAAATCGAGCGACGAGGAACGGCGAGCCGGTTAATCGGCGGACCGTGAAATTATCCTCGACCCTCACCCTTCTACTCCCCCCTCGTCCTCTCGCGCTTTTATCCTCCCGCGCTGGAACGATTAATACAACGATATATACCACTTTTCGCTACTAGTAAAACCCACACCTACGGCGATCGGCCGTGATTGTACGTCGAGGGTCGAGACGCGCGGATTTTATTTCGAGCAATTAAACGACGACGTTTGATTTTTCCTTTTCGTTTCGATGGACGACGATATCAGACGAATCGAAATCGATATCAAGTGCGATCGAGTTATAATAAAACTCGCGGGCTATAAGAACTCGTGATCGTTCTTGTTTATCATCGGTGAACAAACGAGCATCGTATTTCCATCGAGATTCGAGATCGAAGCCGTGTCCACGCTTATTACGAATCGTTTCTCCGAAGCCGGATGAGAGAGAGAGAGAGAGCGAGAGCTTCTCATCTGTTCGCTTCCCATTAAACGTGGAACTTTCCGTGGAAATCGCAAAGCCAATTCCGCGGAGAGTTGTTCAGATTCAGATGGGAGAAGAAGGGTTGGATCGTGTGCGGATGGACGATCATTTTCGGATGTTTATTCGGATCCGAGACACGCGAAAAACCCGTAAAGCTCTCCTTAATTCGTATTTTCCATCATTCTTCCTTTCCAATCAAAATCCCGTTTCTCTTCGATCGAACGAACGAACGAACGAACGAACGAACGAACGTTATATATTCCGATTTCTTACGTACTTTGGACTCTCGTGACATTTCTTCGTTACGAGAAAAAAAAAAAAAAAAAAAAGAAAAAGCGATACGAACATCGGATCGGTCGAACAGCGGATGATAATTCGTTGTTAAGGAGCGAAACGGCAAAGATGCGACGAATGATACGGTAATTGAACATCGCGCTTGAACAGGCGATGTCCTGAGAACGATAAGCAACGAGGATCGGGATTAAGAGAAAGAGACGTTACGTATTAACGTAGCGATGATACGTGAGAGCGATTGGATCCGGCCAACGATGTTTCGAAATTTGATTTGATACGATTGCCAACATCCATCATCGGCCACGAAACGAGCCTCGTCGCGATAGCATCGCGAGTAGGGGTAAAGGTAGGGGGGATAGTAGCGGAAAAGAACGAAACCGGTGCGTGACGGCCGGTTGATTGTTTCGATATTTGTTCCGATATTTGATCGTTAAATGAAACGATGGTAACGCGAGAGTAGGACGAGAGTGCGATGGTGAATAACGCGAGGAGAGATAATTTTTCTCCCGATTCGTCTCATCGGTCGAAAAAGAAATGGGCGAAAGAAACGAAACGGGGGCAACAACCCGTTCTCCAATCAATTTCCATTTCCTTTCCCGTCACATTTTCCCCACCACCATCATTTTGTAATTAACGACCGACAACACGTACGCTTAATCGTACGTTGATCATCGCATCCATCTTCTTTCTTTGTCTCGTCTTTTTCCATTTCTCGCCACTTTGCGTGCAAAAATTTGTATTCAACCGTAGATCGCGATAGAAGGGAAAGAACAATCGAGGAAAGGAAATGAAAATACGAACCATCTCTCGATTTGGAACGAATCGCGAAGTTACGCGAATCGGTTGTTACGCGAGAATATTTTATTTATAATATAACGACTGGTACTGGTGTGACGTCGATGTTAAAAAGCCAATTTATAATCTCGTATCTTAATTCTTTACGATCGTACGATGTATAATTTATTCGAAAGGGAACGCGAAATTTATCAATTTATAATCATCCGTATATAACTCCGTCGGAAAAAAATTGTTTTAAAAAAAGGAGAAGAAGAAGAAGAAGAAGAAGAGGAGGAGGAGGAGGAGGAGGAGAAAAAGTATCGCGCAAACGAAGAAAACTTAAAACGTGTCGTGAAAAATTCGTAATTGGAGAAATGTGAAATACGTGAAGGAGATATCGGATTTCGTTGTATCGACGATACACGGTAAATTTGGAATAAATACGATACGAATACGAATGTATGTGTATACGTCTCGTTTATATGTAAGCGGTAGAAGCAGGATAAGGGGGAATAAATTTATATTTCCATATTTCGCTTTCCAAAGTGTGTGTAATGATAAATTTTTCATTCCGCTCATATATCGCATTACCGTTTTTTTCTTTTTTTTTTTTTTCGTTTTTGAAAAGAATTGATTATCACGATCGCGTCGAAAAATTCGATGATCCTCGATTCGTTTCGCGTCATTAATCGTCGTCATGAAGAAGAAGGACGGAAAAATGGAAGCGAGCGACGGCCACATTATCGTGCTCACCGAGTCGAGATCTACGAGCGAATCTCGACCAGCCACGACGCTGGTCCCATTAATCGGAGAACGGAACAGTTGGAAAATGATCGCGCCCCGCCGTTTATATATAAACGTGGCCTTCGATTAATCGCCGCTCTCCCGAGAAGAAATAGAAAAGAGCGCGAGATATCTCGAATATTCCCTCCCCCTCCCCCTCCGCTCCCCCCCCCAAAAAAAATCGGATCAAAACGAAGCGGCGGATGGATAATCGATTCACCGATTCTTATCTCCTGTTCAGGGACTGATGTGATGATGGAACGATATCGGGGAAAGGGAGATGGCGCGAAGCGTGCGTAATCGAGGCGATGTCGGGCCACGCTAATTATATGCGAGAGCCAGAGTCCGACAAACGCGCAGTCACAGTTATCGGCAAAGCTATTGTTTAACGCGCAATTTCAGCCCCAACACAGCTACAACACGGTGATTTATCACGCGGGAATAAATTACTCGGCACACCGAAGGCCTCGAATCGGCGACCGCGTCACATCGCGCGTTTCGTTCCTCGCCTCCTGAATATATCGATCGAATCCCTCCCCCCCCCTCTCCCTCCCCTCCTGCTTTATCGTCCGTGCCCACCTGTCGATGGAAAATCGATGTCCCTCGAATAATTTCATAACCTTTTCACGCGCCGATTAATAACGGCCGAAAAAATTTCCAAAATTTATTTTCCCCGGGAAGAAAAGTTGGATCAATCGGGTTATTATATCGGTTTCCTTCCCTCGTTTCTCGAAATCTCGAAATAATATATACCTACCTACGTATTTACGATTTTCTTTCTTTTTCCCCCCGATTACGTTGTTCCCGCTCTCTCTCTCTCTCTCTCTCTCACTCTCACTCTCCGATTTTCGCGCGAACGGGTTCAATTAATCATCGGCCCGTTCGTTCGTCGAATATTCGGGATATATAATTGGAAAAAACCATCTCTGAGCGTAGTTTCGATCGACTTTCTTCTCGATTCTTCTTCTCTTCTTCTCTTCGCAACGATATCGGACCGCGCGTGTAACATCTTCGTTCGCCTTTCGTTCCCTGAACGATCCGCGAAATGACGTGATTTCTCGAACCCTTAATAAAATCGCGTGTATCAACTCTTATCGCGGCGGCCAGGGGAGGACGAGGAGCTGCTATTGGATCGACCGTACGACGGACGAGTACGACGACGAGAAATGGAAATCGTTGGATGTAGATGCAAGATTCGTTGGAAGGGTGTGGAAGGTGCGAGGCAAAAGAAATTAGGATATTGGAAATGGTGAACGAGCGAAGAAAGATTCCGGATGTAGTCGAGATGTAAAGATGGTGTATGGTCATCGTTGCGCGGGAGCGTTGTAGCGTGACTCGAACCTACTACGAATTCACGAAGGACAAAGACCTTCGTGCCGAGTCGCTCCGCTATTTATTTCGCGACTTTCTTCGTCACCGACCGACGATGTCGTAATCCGAACGGTTGGTTTCGAAAGTTTAAATTAAACAAAATATCACGAACATCTTACGAACGAGTTTGATTAATCGACGCGTTAAAATATCGCGAAATATCGACGAAGAAAACGGAATCTTTTGGAATCTTTTGGGGCTTTAAATAACTTCCTCCTTGTCTATGATAAATATCACGTGCAAATATTACACGATACGACAGTACAGCACAGGGAGGACAGTACAGCAGAACAAAAGAGAGCGAAACAAGGAGAGATGTCTCGATCGATCGATCGATCGATCGATCCCCCTCTCCCCCCCCTCCCCCTCTCCCTTCGTGTATCTCGCGTGCATACGAGAGACGACGAACGGAAAACGGACGAGTTACGCCTGATACCGAGCGTAGTAGCGAGCGATACGTGTGAGAGACGCGTATATACAAACACAGGGTGGTTAGGACGCGTGCACAGGGAGCAGAACGAATTTCAGAGACAGGTTGATGGATGATACCTTCCATGGGTGGGTGGGTGTGTGTGTGTGTCTTTGCAGGTCGCGTCATTGCAGGAAGATGGCGCTTTCCCCCGCTCGTATCAGAATATCGTGGCTCCACAAAGAAATTGGACCGTTGCGTTGGACAAATATTTTCCGACCAAAGTGCTTCCTCTTCTCTCCCTCTCTCCGAGGCTAAGAAATAAAAATATCCTCGTAACGTTATATCGGCCGTTAAAAGCCCTAGGAAGAAGGGAGAAATGGAAGAACCCCGTTTCGTTCCCCGATAACTTTGATTCAACAACCGACTGTTCTAACTAACCTAAGGAGGGGATGGATGGTCGATAGTCAACCGCCATGCTATACTGTAATAGTAGCTGTGCAATAGTTTTTAAAATTAGAAGAAAATTAATCCCGTTCCGTTGTATATTTCCTTTAATTAAGCTCAACAGAGGGAATTGCGTAATCGGGCGCGACACCTGCGGAATACTCGTGATTCTTGCATCCCCCGTCGATATTGACCTTGCTTAATGCGTCGCGGCATTACACCGGCAACAACGGAATTTGAAATTGCAATATCGCAAGCCTTACGTAAGCGAGATATCGGTAAAATGATATTCATCGCGCGTGAATGAATACATTGCCGCGATAATTCCCAATCGTGCGCGCGTCAAAAAAGAGGAGGAGGAGGAGGAGGAGGAAAAATATCGGAACGATCTCGCTCTTCGGCGAATTATCGTCGGGGAACGGTAATCGGACGGATGCGTCGATTGGATAACGATTAACCCCGTTTATCAAGCGAGACGCGCACGAATCAGAGAGATTCTCGCATCGCCCATCGCGATACGCGATCCGTGTAGCCTATCTATCGATTTCGTTGCCTATCTATCGCTCGGTTCATAACGATTGAACCGTCTTGTGTTAAAAACGTAGAACGCGATCTACGGTGTGCGATTTATCATCATTTATTTATTACGTATTTAATCGTGATAATTTGCCTTTCCCTCTATCTCTCGATCGCGAACGACGAGAGGAGGGACGAGAGTGGTAATTTCGTCGGTCTCGTTCGTAAAGCAAAGAGATGGATTTTACACAACAAACAGATAGGGTATAATCCATTAACCGTGCAAACAGTTTATATAACCCGATACAATAATAGAAGCTCCTCCACGGTTGCTTCTCTACTCCACTGATTTCCATCGATATCTATCATCTACGATTTCTCTCGTTCGAGTAACAGAGATAATAGTATGTATATATATATATATATATATACATTCGATTGAACGACTCGAAATCAACACTCGAACCGAAACACCTTCGAATCCGTGAAAGCAAAGAAGAAGAAGAAAAAAAAAAATATCGAGGAATAAAAGAAACGGGGTGTTGTGTCGCGTTCGATTTAGGGTTGGTAAAAAAAACTACTAGCGCTAAAAAGAAAAAAAGAAGGAAACGTGATTTCGCGATCGCGAGAAGAAAGATCGCGAAGAGGAAACGGGGAGAGATGGAAGCGATGAGGCACGTGGAAGAAAACTAACCCGGCCAAGAAATAGTGCGGTGGGTGGGCTTTTTACTTTCTCCCGCGGGACGGAGGGGGAGGTAAAAGGCAAAGCTACGAAAAGCTGGGCTTTATTGGCTACGAGGGCAAGATCCTCCGCCGTGGATAGGAGATTGTTTGGATCCTCCACCTCCTCCTCCTCCTCCTCCTCACTGCAGAGGGAGCCTATCTCCTAGGATAATCGTCGTATACCGGCTCTCCCCACGGATTATGGTCGTGAAACGTTTCACGTCGTCCATTTTCGTGGCTCGTAACGCGACGCTTATTGTAAACTTGCACACGGGATACGGGATACAAAGTCCTCCGACGCCGTTTTGTCGTACTTCGGGGAGGAGGAGGGATTCTTCCCCGAAACGATCTGTCCCGAGATTCCGCGTTTTATCTCCTTTTACGCGCTCCCTCCTCCCCGATATTACACGCTGCCCTGATTTTCCTACTTGCGAGCGAATATAAGCGTAATGTGACGCGTAAAAAAAGAAAGGGGAAAAAAAAAAGGATATTTTCGTAATCTCTTGTGCAAAAATCCATCGTCATAATTTCCTCCAAGATTTCCAAGATTGAAACTGGAAAGATAGCGAGACCCGGAAATGGATAAGAAGACTTCTCTCCACTTTCCAAGAGAATCTGGATCGATGATCTGCTTTGTTATTGACTGTCGTGCTAACTTTCCAACGTCCATCGTCGCGTCTCCTTCGAGGAGATTCTTCTTCTTCTTCTTCTTCTTCTTCTTCGAGAGAGAGAGAGAGAGAGAGAGAAAGAGAGAGAGAATCGAGTTTTCACGGAGCAGGTTAGAGCAGGCTAGAGGGAGTATGGAGTATGCGGTATTCGTGGTGCGAACTAATCTCTTTAGTGTTGCTCGAGGAGAGGAAATTTGACGCGAGTCGAGCAAATCGATCGGATGATATCGAGGAAGGGGCGAAATGGTAAGAGGAGGAATATCGGTTCCGCTCGAGGATTCCGAAGCAACGCTCGCGTTATAAAGTTTATAACGGAAGAATGGTTGTTATCCAAGCATCTGGCAAGCGCAAGAGTTGTTACGCGTAAAGAGAGCGAGAGTAGTGGTGGTGTAACACCACGTTGAAAGAGGGACAGAAGAAGAAGAAGAAGAAGAAGAAGAAGAAGACGAGCGGGATAGGATAGGATTTTGCGGCGGGGCATTAAAAGTTGCCAAGTGCAAAGTTTCTTGCGGGATGATCCCCGGCAACGGGGTGGGAGGGAGGAGGGGGCGTACAGTAGCACTCTTAATCCCGTTACCTGCAGCCAATTTTTCTCCGCGTACTCCTTTCCCCTCCAACAAACCGGCGACTCGCGATTATCGTAAATTACCCTTTAATCTCTCTTCTCTTCCTATTCGTGAGAAAATATCGCACGCGCGTGAATAAATAAATAAATAAATAAATAAATATCGGTTTTCTGCCTTTGCGTCTCTCTTCGCTCTCCACACCATCCGAGTGATCGAGTATAATAACCGATCGATTCCATCATTCGATGTGTAAGAACCAACGAACCACGTGACGGCGGGGAATACACGTATTTTTGCACTTTCGATCTGTATCTGAAACGTGCGTTGTACATCATCCACACGTTACGCCAGAGATACTTTTTACGCCGAATACTTTACGTGCGGAAAAGAAACGGATAGATAGATATCCGTTTTTCCGAGAATTTATTTATCCATTCTTGCCGGGTGATGGCGTTTAAACGCGTTATCAAAGATTCCATCATTCCATAGGGAATCGAAGGAGTTTGGGTAAATTCGTGTCTCGCGGTTTCGATGATCCGAGAATCGAACGACCGGTCACGTTTCGCATCGACGAATATACGAGCGCCAGCCAATAACGCAAATAACAATGGATCACGCTCGACGATAACGAAACAAACATAGCATCCGTAGCATCGTTCATTCGTTACATTCGTTTCTCAAGGGTCTCGATTTATCGTCCGAAATTATTCCACGATGGATTGCGAGGATTCAGGTTTTCGAAGGGTGTGATCGACAACAAAGAAAAAGGGTGTCGTTTGACTCGGAGCTTTCGATCTCGTATTAACAATCTAACTCTAATCGGCCCTTTTTTAAGGCTTCCATCTCAAGATTAAAGATTAAGACCGGTTCAACAACGAGGAAAGGACAATCTTTACCCCCTTTTAAAGACATCATTATCAACGTTCCTCCCGTACGACGTAATAAAACACGAAATATAAGAATTGCGGAATTCGTTAAATTTTCTCGAACCATTTCCGCTTTACGACGCCGTATAAATAAACGGCGAGGAAAGGAGGAAGGACGGAATACCGGTCCGTAGTACGAGGACAGGTGCGGCGAACGAGTATCTCTAAAACCAAATCCACCGAAATCCACCGAAAAAGGATTCGCGCCCTCTCTCTCTCTCTCTCTTCGCTCCCGTCGAAATCGGCACGCGTCGCCGATTTTTCAATACAGTGAAAAAAAAAAGAAGAACATATTGTATATTATATTCTCCTGGATGGTGGAGGATCCGATCACCGATCATCGCCGTTCATTTTTACACCGGATCATCGTTGTCCCCGTTACGATGAATTATCGCGTCTCGTTCGCAGTTACGCTTATCCCCCCATAAGACATAAAGAAGGAGGCATAAAGAAGAAGGAACGTTAAAAGGGGTCGGTGGAAAAAGGATGACGCGTTGGAATCGAACGCGATAGCTTTCTTTTTTCCGCACGCACACACACACACACATATGGAGCCGTCCTCTCGTTTCGAACGAGTCGTTCGAAAAAGTTCTTTACGACGATGATCCGCCACGAATCCGCGCGAATCGTCGGAAAATAGGCGACGGGTGCGGAGCAATTTTTACGATAGTCGAAGCGCGTTCGTTTCTCCCGTGATCGTGGCCGAGATCAATCGTCCAAGATGCGAAGATGAGACGAAGGGCGGGCAAGATAGATCGGGGAGAAAGAGGAGGAGGAGGAGGAGGAGGCCGCGATCAGAGCGCGACGTAATTTAAAAAGTTGCCTTGTCCCCTCCCTCGTGAAATTGATAAATCTTTCCGGACGTCTTTCCTTTCTCTCGTCCTCCTCATCCTCCTTCCTTCTCGCGATCATCCGATGATAATCCGCCTCTTCTTCGTCCGGCGATGAATTAAAAAGTTCCTTCCCCCCCCCCCCCCACCTTCCTCCCACCGTCCAAAGTTATTCGTTCTTTAAAAACGTTTGATCCAACAAAATTCGAACGACCCACCTCGAAACGAGATGACCGTCCACACGATCGTCCAGCCTACGATTCGATAAATTCGTAAATAAATCGTCGAGGGACGAGGAGGAGGAGGAGGGGGCGGCGAATGGAAATCTCGAAGTTTCTTGCCAACCGAGTACAGTAACGCAGGCGTTTTCTCTCGCGTGAACGTAAAATGTCGCGAACGAGAAACGGGACGAGGAGGAGGAGGAGGGGCGTCGTTATATTTATTCACGCGTGTTCGAACACGAACCAGCATCGTGATGGCGGAGGTTGCTCGGGAATAAATTGGCGGATATCGGCCGTATTTCATCTCGGGTAGAGATCTCTTCCTAATGCACGGTGTATAACGCGCACGTTCCATCGGATAAAGGAACCGCGAAAACGTATTATACCTCCTCCCGGGTATTAGCGTCATCCCTTTGCCGAAGATTGATGAAGCTATCCTGACAGGATCCTTCCTCCTTCTGTCCTTACCGACATCCTACCTACCCTCTAACCGAACTGCATAAAAAAGAAAATATCACCCTTCCTGATGGCCCCACCACCCACCTGAATCGTTTTATATATATATATATATATATATATATATATATATATATATATAGATCGACGTCGATATTTATCACGAGATCTCCATCTCGAGAGGGAAGCGTTGAAAAACCATTTTACGGTTCCAGTGCACGATGACGATTTTATGGAAAATTTTTGTGAATTTACGAAAGCGTGTCGCGTTCGCACGCGGGACGAAAATTTACAATTGTTTGATCAAGGGAGGGAGGGGAGGATCGTGGCATCACGCTTCGTCGAGAGAAGCCTCCTATCTACACGGCGCCAACCGTTGTATTATCGAGATTATTGGATAAGATTTCTGTTCAGATCTGCTTTCTGCCTAAATAAATATAGCAAGATTTCCGCGAATTCGATATTTTTTTTCGGATATTTTTCAAACTTCAGAGGATTTTTCTTCTTCTTCTTCTTCTTCTTCTTCTTCTTCTTCTTCTTCTTCTTCTTCTTCTTCTTCTTCTTCTTCTCTCGATTTCGAGATACAACCGAAAGGATTATTCTCCGCCATTTATACACACGAAATAACGTTGAAAAAGTGAAATTCTAATAATTAAATTTGATCGGATCGAAACGCGGCTGACTCTCGGATTGATGCAATGACAATTGGAACAACGACAATAATTATTTACGTTTGATATTTTTTAAAATATCGCTTCGTCAAAGATTCCCCCTAATCTCTTTAAATACGCGCGAGCGAAGCATGGAATAATACACTCGGATTGGAAATTAGCGGATATGAGTTTTAATTTTTCGTTATTAAATAACGAAATTATTTCTATTTTCGTTCGAAGAAATTCGTTCGACGATGTAGAGAAAGGAAATAGTGATAAAAATAAAGAGAAAGATATATAATATAAGAAGATAAACGAGAGTATGTCATTGGATTTGTAACGATATTTTATTGTTGTGATATTTGCTCTGATAAACTGAGCATAAAGAAATTTCTTAAGAACTCACTTACTTTATTATCAAAATATCGCGCAACGATATAGACTTTTAATATCCAATGAATATGAAATTAATCATTCCTTATATGAGTAAAGATAGATGAAAATATTATATAAAGTACAAAAGTTTTTTTTACACGTTAATTCGCGTGTGAAATCATTTTCAAGAAATTCGTCGAAACGGATGAATCGTCGTTGATCGTGCCATGAATGATTAATCGAATCGAAAGTGTTCGATATCGATAATAGTCCGACGATAGTCGACGGGAGGACAGGTTTACGTACGATGAGTTTCCCTTATGATGGAACACCTATGAGTCGGACGTGTCGCGACAAAATCTCCTCGTTTTTAAACTCGAATCGGGCTTTAATAACCCTTTCGATTATTCCTCCTCGCGAATCTCTCGACGAGTTGCCGACGTTTTGCCCGCAACCCAACCAGGGAGAGAGGGAGGGGGATGGGGGTTCGTTTAACCTCGATTCGTCTATCGAGCCATCGCTCGATCGAACGAACGAACAAAGAAATATCCCTCTGCGCTCTCTCTCTCTCTCTCTCTCTCTCCGGAGAATCGGATCGAAGTTTGTTGTGTTCCTTCGCGTAGTAGAGGAAAGGAATGCTACACGTCTTCAGCGTAAGAGAAATTTATTCCATTATTTTGACATAGAAAACGAGGAGAAAAATTCTCTCGATTGATGAAAACTCGATGTCGGACGAAAATCGATGGAGATTTCTCTTTCTTTCCTTTTCTTTTTCCGGATCGGATGCAAACCGATGGGACTAATCGAGGCGAGAAAGAGAGAGAGAGAGAGAGTAGGCGTAGGTTATCGAGAAAAGGGCATCGTCGACGAGCCCAGAATCGGTTTAACCGCGATAGAAACGCAAAGTGGTTACCGAGCGCGAAACGGAGGTAACGGAGGAGGGAAGGGCAGACGGGCTAGGAATTTATCATTTCGTAGCTAAAGTGGCGTAGTGGCGACAAGGCTGAAATTGCAGTATTTGGGAGTAGAGCGGGGGGGAGGGAGGGGGGAGGGAGTGGAGTGGAGTGGAGTGGAGTGGAGTGGAGTGGAGCGAAGTGGAGTGTGGAGTGGAGCGGAGCGGAGCGGTGATCGGTGAGTCGCGAGACAGCGACAGAAACGCGGGGGGTAAGGGAGGAAGGATGCCTCCACCAAGATCGTGTCGTCTGGCAAAGCGGACAGATAGAGAGAGAGAGAGAGAGAGAGAGAGGAGGACGACGGCTAGAGATGGTCGAAAACGGTCGGAATTTTGTGGACGGCGGGGGAGGAGGACGCAGTCAGGGAACAAGCAAGCTGCGATCCAAGCAAGCGAGCACCATCCCTTCCTCCTCCCACTCGTGTGTCTCTTCGCATCTGCTTTCGATCTTTCTTCTCCTCGTCCCTCTTTCGACGTCGCTTCGACGTCGAATGTATCAAGTATTACTAGTACTAGTACTACTACTAGTAGTAGTAGTAGTAGTAGTAGTAGTAGTAGTAGTGGTAGCAATCGGCCGGCCAGTCTCTGCCTAAATCTCTGCCTACACCACTACCGCACTGCGACAATAGCCGATGAAGCTCGATCGGATCCGATTCCTCTCTGGCCAGCCACCCCTTCCCTCCTCTCCCCTGTTACCCCGGTGCATCGTTGGAACGAACGAAATCGTTCGCCCCTTGCGATCAACCACCGCGAGAAGCCATTAGGAGGGGGGAGGGGAGGGGTGGTCGGTAGTTGCAGCGAAATTTAGTTGCCCGACATCCACCATAATTTTCCGATACATCGGAGGAAGAGCGAGCGAGCGAGCGAGCGAGCGAGAGAGAAAGAGAGAGAGAGATATATATATATATATATCGTGGAGCGAACGACGAATCGTTGCGGTTTGGAACAACGGTTATCTATGGGGGAGGGGGGCTGTTTCCTTCCACACTTCGTTCCTTCTTCGTCGATTCGAACGTTCGTTTCCATCTTTTTTTCGAGATTTTTTTCGAATCCTCTTCTCGCAAGATCTTTTTTTTTTTTTTTTTTCTTCCCCTCTTTCGTCGACTTTTCTTGTCTTGTCTTGGATTGCTACAGTTGCGATAGAGTTGCACACTACCCGTATACAGGAATTGGAAATTCCATGGTTGGTACACAGATCAAAGATATCCACGCACGAGAACCTTCCAATTACGATCTCTTCTGTCCTGAGAAGATGGAAGAGCCGTCCGGAGAAGAAGAGGATTCTTTTCATGCGGCCTCGAGGGAGAGAGGAGAGATGGACCGGCCGAAATGTTGCCACGGATATAGAAAAGGAGAGGAGGAGGAAGAAGAAGAAGAAGAAGAAGAAGAATGGAGGAGGGAGGAGAAGGAGGGGGTGAGTGGTGGTCGAAGCGCGGCGAAGGGCGTCAATAACGCTCGGTTCACAAAGGGTCGCGATGGGAGGATAAATCGTGGAAGAGAAGCGCGACGCCGCAGCCTTTGTCGAAGCAACCACCTCGAGGCAGCGTTCCTTCTCCGGCCACGCCCCGGAAACCTTTGCCTGCCTCGTGTCAATGGAGACGAGGCTTTATTAGGATCGACGGTAATTTGTCGACGGGGAAGTTTGCTGATGAGGATTCCGACTACAAGCTGCAACCTCGACGACGTCGTCTCGACGTGGAAGCGGAGAAGGAGCGTGGAGACAGGATCCGTCGCGGATTCGAATGTGCCACTGATTGGACAATTTCGGCTCCTCGATACAATTTCTCTTCGCTCGTCGTCCCTTAATTTCCTCCCTCCCTTCCTTCCTCCCGTCCCCTTCCCCTCTCCTCCTTTCCCACGGTTCCTTCCCCCCCTCTTTTTTCAAAAGAAAAAAAAAAAAAAAAGATCAATCGCGACAAATTAGATCGGGAACGAAATTACGGAAAATAAATGGTTACGACGATTATCGATTTTCGCGTAATTATTATTATATTCTGTTTCGAGCGCTAGTTTGCGAGATCTGAACAGACGGAACAGATGAGCCGAAGGAAATTGGGAAATTGGGGAATCGAAAATCAGGCGAACGGCGGTAGAGGTAGAGGTGTAGTAGAGCACAACGTTCGCAACGCGCTCGAGTCGAGAAACTCGAGACAAACTCTGATTGCCGCGTGCAATCCGAGCGCAACGAGAGCGCCGCTCGCTTCCTCTCTCTTCAGTCTGGTCTGGATTTGCCTCGTTCGTCCCGTCTCGTCCCTGTGGTGAATGTTCGTCTTCGTCGCGAGACGAAATCCTCGAACGAACGCGAACAACCGCAATCTCTTTGTCTGTCTACGTTCGTCGCATTTGCATGCGTATCCTTCGTGTTTCGTCGTGCCCCGTGATTGTCAAGTAAACTTGGAATGCGTTACAAATACGGTCCATTAAATTATATCTCCCCGCCTTTTCCTTTTCGACGATTTTCCTTTTCGACCACCGATAGGGTCCTATCTAGGAACATTGTCGAACAAACAAAATCCTGTTAATTTCCACCGGACAATCGTCCAGACGCGTTTCTCGTCTAGACTACCCTCGACTACCCTAATTCCCTCTCCCCTCTCTCTCTCTCTCTCTCTCTCCATTATTCACTCTTCGTAAAGCGAGAAGATGGCCGTCCCGAATCCCGACCATCTCTCGATTAGAAACTAGTTTACTTAGGATTCCTTTTAGGAGTTAGTAGTGGGATCGATTTCGCGAGCTATCCTGGCTGGATACCCATCCTTCCAATCGCGACCCCGGGATCCACACGATGATCACGGTTCGAACTCGTTTCGTGTCGCGCGCGTTCTTTTCGTTCTGTTTCTTCCCCGGCGAAAAATTGAATAATTTTGTGCGAAATTTTTGCTGCGCCTCGAGGATAATCGTTGACAATCAAGACAAGGATTATAGGGAAGATAGGGTGGTTGGTGGAGGGAGGAGGGAAAGAATAAAATAATGGATTTTGTCTGGCGTGAGTCAGAAAGTGGTAGTAGTAGGAAGGAAGGACGTTGGATGGAAGGTGTTGGACGATCATCGTCCCGGATCACGATCCTCGTTACGCAAACAAATTTCCCATTCGCGCAGCTGCACGTTTTCCCTCGATTCGTCCATTGGACGAGCGAGCGAGAGCGAGAGGTCCACACAGTCCTCCTCTCCTCCTTTGTTCTCCGTTTGTTCGTATCGGTTTTGCCGAGTCGCCCGTCTCGTTTTCTACGTACTCGTACTCGCAACGACGAGGAGGAGGACTTTTTGAACTTTGTCTCATCGTCGATTTACGTCTGATTCATGATGCGCCGCCACGCTCTCTCTCTCTCTCTCTCTCTCTCTCGAGTCTGTCGATCGAGACGAAAAGGACGAAAGTGACGAAAGAATCTCTCCTCCTCCTCCTCCTCCTCCTCTTCTTCTTCTTCGTTATCCAACTAGGCAGCAAGGTGACTAAAGAGTCGACAGTTAGCCGCGTAAATTGGCTTAAGGGATTTCGTTGGAAGAGATGAGCTTAATACCGCTCGTTACGGGTCCGATCCGCGTCTCCAATCCCTGGACGGAACACGCACGCGACTCAAACTCCTCTCCTCTCCTCTCCTCTCCTTCGTTCGTTCGTTACCGTTTCGAAAATGTCGCGTGTGCGTAAAACACTGCGGAATCGAAACTAAATCGGGTCGATCGATTCCGACAAAAAGCAATTATATCGACGAACGATGCTTTACGTTCCCCCTCCTTTTCCCGATTCTCCCTTCTCGAACGAAGAAGAAGAAGAAGAAGAAGAAGAAGAGAGAAGAAGCGAGAAGAAAAATTTCATCGGTGACAGACAGGTTGCTTTATTATTTAACGTGGGGCGGGAGCAGGACGAGAAAGAAGAGAGAGAGAGAGACGTGTCGACTGAACGATGTTACGCGATAACAAACGGTTTCTTCGCTTTCTCGATAAACATCGGCATACGGCTCGTTATTATACAGGGCGTCGGGCGTCGCAAACAACACGATTCTCTTCCCCGGGAGCTGTGTGCGCAGGTGACTCGCGTCAGAGACACGTGGAAATTAGAGCGTTTTCGCGCTTAACCAACCACCAAGTAAGGATCCACGGGGGACGATGGGGGGAGGGTGTACTTTGAAAACAGACGCGACGGAACACGCGGAGGAAATTTGTCGATTCGTAACCGTAATTGTTCTCGAACGAGAGGCGAGAAATAACAAATACGGCAAAAAAAAAAAAAAAAATTCTTCCTAATTCAAAAAATTATCATCACTCGATATATACTCGCGTTCGCGAGTGTTCGAATCGGAAAATCCTGTTATTATGCGTTTCGAGCAATAGACGCGGTACAATAGACAAAGCTGTACAATAAACGATTATTTAACCGGTGAATCACGGTGAATCCGAACTCCGTCGCGACGTTTATCCACTTGCCTCGCTACGACCCTTCTGTCTCGATTTCCCTACCGTCCATATATACACACACACACACATATATATATATATAATATAAACCACCATCCCGAATTCCAACAACCGTTACTGCTCGTACGCAGGCTTATAGCCGGCCGTCCGCAAAACCGTAAACAGCCCTTAAACGCGCTCTTAATCCTCACCCCTCCGCCGCGGCTTCCTTCTCTTTACCTACCCATATATATATATATACGTATATTTACGAGTGTATACGCGGTCAGACAAGAACCTGGATATACGTAAACGTAACTTTGGTTTCCAGGATGAGGGAACGATAATAACAAGTGGAAAACAGGGATAGAATTTCTGCGCGAATTTGGAAAAAAGAGGGAATGGAGTGTTACGACGTAACGATAATCGATTGCTTCGACTCGGTGTAATACGTAACGTAAGTTCTCTCGAGCAATTTTTCCTTTACCGACGGTAAGGAAAGGGGAGAAGCGCATCTTCTCGACGATTTTTCTCGTTTCGTGTCGGAAGGGAATTACGAAAGGACTCTCTCTCTCTCTCTCTCTCTCTCTCTCTCTCTCTCTCTCTCTCGGCCTCTCTCCCGACTTCTGCCGACGTAAATAAGGACGTAACGTTTAGTTACGTTTAGTAACGAGATTCCCCTATCCTAGTCTTTTTATTTTTTTTTTTTTTTCATCCGCCAAATTGTAAGACGAAAATGGAATTGATAATTGATAATAATAATAATAATAATAATAGGAGGAGGAGAAGAAAGAGCGTTATACGAATTCGAAGGAAATTATAATTATAAATTATATGTAAGGGATAAATTTTTCTAGAAAGAGGAATTCGATCGTCGTTGTTACGTCGTTACGTCTAGTGCTAGTATTTATCCAAAAAACGATTCGAGACACTTTGCAACGCGCGCATTATTTATTTTTCGCGTCGAAACGCGTTTTTACAAGCCTTGTTATCATTCCTGGAAATATCGTAGATGGTAGAAGATAGTTTTCCGATGGAAAAGCAAAAAGGTCGCTTTTGTCAACGTCAGACGCTATGTGTGTGTGTGTGTGTGCGTGTGTGTGTGTGTCGCGAACGATAGATAGATACGAGCCGTCGTGTTCCCGTTTCGGTTTGATTCGAGACCGATTCTTTTCTCCATCAAAAGAAAAAGGCGAGAGAGAGAGAGAGAGAGAGAGAGAGAGAGAGAGAGAGAGAGAGCATCGAAATTATGAGCACCGGAACGAGCTTCGTTTCCTAGAGAGAGCATAATATCGAGGACCGAAGATTCTTCGAAACTGGCGACGGCGAATCTTTTCCTCTCCTTCCTCCTTCCTTCTCCTCGACCAAGAATCGACGAGGATGTATGTAACCTCGTCGAAAGGGAAAGAAACGGGGTCAAAAAAATGATCCTCCTCCTCCTCCTCCTCCTGTTCGAACAAATCGAACAAATTATTAATCCATCTCGAGGAAGGATAGAATTTTCTCGAATATCGATTTCCAATTATCGATCTCCGATTGGTCGAGAACCATTCCCCCCACCCCACCCCACCCCTTTTCGAGATATCGCGAACACTAATACGTCGCCGTCCCTGCACCAAAGAGATTCGCCGCGAATGGAATTGAGGAAAGGAAAGGCCGTACCCATTTCTTCGTTCGAACGCGTGGCGATCTCGTTCGGGAGAGGAGAAGAGAAGAGGAGAGAGAGAGGAGGATCGAGAACGGGTTGAAAGGGAATAACGAAAGGGGACAGAGCGCAGGAAAGCGCAGGAAAGTAGGGAAAGAGAGGGAGGGGTAGAGCCGTCGCGACGCCGAGTAACACAACCACACCCTTCGAAGGACCTGGTGGTGGATCGATAGGCACACTACCCTCCGCTAGAGCGGAGAAAGAGGAAAGTGGCGAGCAACGTGGGAAGAAAGACGAATAGAGAAAGAGAGAGTGTGTGTGTGTGTGTGTGTTTGTGTGTGTATGTATATATATATATGTATATGTACATGTATATGTATATAGAGACAAATTGGCCGAGATCTCGCTCTCCCTTCTCCCCTTCTACTCCTCTCTTTTTCTCCTCTTTCCCCTTTGGCTTTGCTTACTATACCTGCCACGAACGATCGGCGCGCGTGTCGTGAAGGATCTCGTGAGGAAGGGAAGAAGGGAGGGAGGTTGCTTTTCCCCGCGAATTTTCAATCTCGACTCGACTCGAGTTCGAAGTGTGACCGGGTTACCGGAACAAATTCACGATGACGTCGTAATCGAGCGAGAATCGGAGGTAGAGGGAGATACTCGCGAGCGTGAATTAATCTCATTCGAACTGCGGGGGGGGGGAGCGAGGGGGAGAGAGGCAGAGAAAATAAGCGTAAATAATAACGGTATTTCGAAAGCGGAGAAACGGAGAAACGAAATTGTTCGATTCGCGAATTTTAGCGTTTATTACGCTGTTATTGTGCAATATAATATACACGCATGTACGCGTAGATGTGTGTGTGTGTGCGTAGACTCTGCGTCAACGACTCTCCTCCTTCCTCTCCTCCCTTTCCCAATTAGAGGCCGTTCAATCCTTCAGAAGGAGTGCAGAGGATCGCAAATTAAAAAGAAAGGGCGGGAGGGCCTCGTTTCAATTACCGCGTGTTTTTCGCGATGACGCTGAACGCCAAACCAATCCTCGATAAACTCGGTATGTATCGCGATTAACGAGCAGCACGAGGAGGAGGAGGAGGAGGAGGACCTCTCTTCTTCCACTCCCCTTCCTTCCCCCCGTCGCATTTTTCACATTTTGCGAAAAGTTCGAGGTCGAGGACCGTTCCCTCTCTCTCTCTCTCTCTCTCTCTCTCCCTCCCCCCATTTTCCGCCCATCGTCGGCTCCTCCGAGCCCTTGTTGTTCCATTGTCGTGCCATGGACGCGCACGCGGTGGAAAATCGCGGTTAGGTCGGACAATCGTTCAACAATGGAAGATCGCCAACGTCGTCGTTGTCGTTGAACATGCGGCGTACGAAACACGCGTGTGGAACTCTATGAAAGAAGCGAGAAGAAAAGAAAGGAGAGGAATTAATTAAACGGAGTCGACTTAAACGGCAGATTTTACTCGCGTCCGTGAATTTTTATCGAGAACGAGTCGGCGACTCTGCATCATCCCCGGGGATGAATCTGACCCGGTTGTGTGTACGCTTTGTTCCCAATCCCAGCGCAACGACGTGTAACGACGTGCGTACAATCTATTTCCCCCCTCTGTTTTCCCCCCTCCAACCGGTTTTTACCGTTTTTGGGAGGAGGGAGAGGACGACGACTATTACAGCTATTCGAAATATCGTATCGTTTCGTCTTGTCCCATCTCGTTTTGTCCTTTCCGATCGCGAGATGTTAGGCGAGAAGGAGGGGAAGGGGAGGGGCGGACAAGTTTCCGGCAAGTTTAATCTCTTCCACAAACTTCCAGGATCTCCTCCCGACTTAATCCCGAAAAGTTATACAGGTCGGTTTACGAAATGTCGTTTCATCCGACATCCGCGCCTTCGTTTCCGTCACGGATTATCATTCCTCCTGATGAGTGTGGTTGCTCATGGTCTCGTAGGCGAAAGTGTACGCGCGCACGCGCGACGAAAGAAGAAAGAAGAAAGGAAAAGAAAGGTTGCGAGAAAATGCGAGATTATATATCGAGTTGATAATACGGGATAATGGATTAAACGGGGGGGAAAAGAGAAGAAACGGTACGATGACACTTTGCCGAGAATATTATCGTACGTGGAAAGGTACGTGGAGGGTGCAGAAGAAGGTTTAAGGAAAAAATGGAAGAAACGGAAGGGTGGTCAAATGCCCCCTCCCCCCCCCCCGTGATGGATAACCCGAGAGGAGAAGTTGGAGCGTATAAAATTGATCAGCGAACCAGAATCATTCGATTGTACTTCTTCCGCCCTTCTCCTTCCATCTCCTACTCGTCCCATTCATTCTCCTTCCGCGTCGTCCACCAGGTCGATAACTTTCTCCATTCTCCTCCTGCCCTGCTATTTTATTTCGCCATCCTCATCCTGTTCAATGACCACACGCGCGCGCGCCACGGCCGATTACCGATTTCGAAATTCGATCGAGAATCGAGCGAGAAATATCGTTTCGACGACAATATTTCGAACGAAATGTTCGTAACGTACGTCTAACCGTCCAATGACGATCGAAAAATTTGATTAATCTCTTGATTAATCTCTCGATTAATAATTAATCGAAATGTTGGATTTCCTTCTTTTTTTTTGCACGAAAATCGGATACGCTTCTTCTTCCGTGTACATTTCGTCGTCTCTCTCGGACGTTTCTTCGGTTATTTTCCCGAATGATGAAAATGAAATTAACATATGCGAAACAAAGAAAAATAACACGCGTGCAAAAAAAAATTGAATAATATTATCGTGTGGAATGGAAATTTTTATTTTCGTTCGAAACTAAGCGATATTTCCCTCGCGTGATCGTTCGACCGAAAATTCGAAAAAACTCGATATTGAGGACTCAATTCCTCAATATCGTCGTACAAAGCGAAGAAGAATAATTTTCCTTCCTAATCGTTGCTTCCATTCTTTCCTCATCGTCGTCGCTTCGTCGACTTCGACAATCGGAACGACGATTGCGGACGAACGATAGTTTCCTCGATTGTTCGTTGATCGAGGAAAAATCGATTCTCGAAAATTCGGATATAATTTCGATACTCGACTACTACCATTCGTTCGCGATGCATACCAATATATAGAAATACGTTGACATCCGAACTCCTCTCGTAACTCCGCGGCCGGAAAGTCGCGGCCGAATCGTTGCCGTAATCGTTTCTCACCGACGTGTAATCCGACATGTAATCGGAATCCATCCAATGATCCAATTTTCCCGCGCCAATTTTTGGCTCCGTTCCGGTCGAGTTTACGCGAAAACTCGAGGACGACGTACAAGCAGTTGATGTCGTACGAGGGATGAAAAAAGCAAGGGGAGGAGGATGTAAAGTTAGTTAGGAAAAGAGGGGAAAATGAAGATGGAAACGCGTGATTTTACGCGTGGCAGGGAGGAGAGAAGAAGCGTTCAGCGTTCAATCTTGGTACCCTCTCTCGGGGCAGCAGTAAATACTTATCAGTGGGCGATGGAAGAGGGTGGGCGTGCAGAATTTCGACGCGGTGGCTCTCTTTCTCTTTCCAAGCAACGCCAAATAAAATAATAATCGATCTTCGAAACGGAGAGTAATGAAAATCGGGGTAAAATCGGAATATCGATACCAATAGGAGCAAAACGATAACGATAACGTGGCGATGATTTCGATGATTTCGGGAAACGAGAATAAAACGTAAATTTTACTTACGAAAGGAAAATTATTCCTTGGGATAGGCGATAACGCGCGTACAGTTGTTCCGTCGAATAGAAGAGGAATGGAAGACGCGCGGTATCGCGCGGAAAAATTTATTTCTCTTCCCTTCTTCTTCTTCTTCTTCTTCTTCTTCTTCTTCTTCTTGTTGTTGTTGGCCGGGTAAACAAATGAGTCGTAAAGTTGAAAATAACGCGACTTATGAAAAGATGCTCGAGCAAGCGGAACCGAGGTTGGTGAAATGGCGCAACAACGAGGAAGCATTAAGGCGCGGAAGCTTTCGCGAGATCCCACGAAATATGTCGTTATATACGAGAAGGAGGGCGAGGAGGGCGCGGCGCGCTTTGCATAAAGCATCGTAATGCATTCAGCGTCAGTTCGCGAAGCGTTTCTTCTTAAACCGCGTCGTTTAAAAAACGACGAAAAGACGGGAATGGAAAGGCGACGCGCACGGGAGAGCGGTGGAGAGAGGTGGGAGATAAAGAGTGAGAGGGATACAGTGAGTGGGGGGGAAAATAACGCGAGGAAGCTTTGAAAGTTTCGGTGGAAAAGTTGGCGGAAGCGCGCCGCTCCCGTTAAACGACTTTCGTCGTACGTACAGCTTCGAATTTCATTTTGGAACGTTGAATCTTATTAAGAAGTAAAGTCGTTCCGAAACTTCTCGAATATCGTGGACCGGCTTTCCCCTGTATAAATCCGTGCCGCCGACACGCCGCCGACTTCGCTCTCGGATCAAAACCGAAAAAATCCAATTCGCGGGACGAGAGGCGATTACCAGCCAAGAGCAAAAATCCCCTTCGATTCGCGGATGGAGAGAGAGAGAGAGAAACGAATCATTGTCGATTTTTTTTTTTTCGATCTGATCGTGGGAAAGGAAGAACGATCTCTTCGAATCGTTGCCTCGATTCTCGACTCATATTTTAATCCCTTTAAAGGCAGGTTTAAACTTTATTGATATTTCGATCGCAAGCAAAGTTCGATCTCTTCGAGTCTTTTCTAACGACCTCCTCCTCCTCCTCCTCCTCCAAACGCTATAAAGAAGAAGCGTCGATTACGACCGGCTATTATTTTCCTCGATGCGACGCGTTCGTTCGTCCCAACCCTCTTCTCGGGTTCTTCTCTACTCGGCGTAGTAGAAAGCGAATTCTACACTCCCGTTGGTGAGTGTACGACGTACAGGAACAGGGAAGAGAGACTTCTTCTTGGTATCTTTAACCAACCAACCAACCAACCAACCCTTAACGAGCGGCCGGCTTACTTATTATTGGTTAGGATCGAGCCTACGACCGATATATATATACACGCGCGCGCATCGACGAGGAGCAGAGCAGCCAAGACACGAGCTGCTGCTGCTTATCTTCTTCCTACCCTTCTTCTTTTTTCCTTCTTCTTTCCACTGCTCCTTTTTCTATCTTTCCCGGGAAAAGTACGCGACTCTCCTCGGCCGGCCGACCGGCCACGCCTCTCCTCCCCCTATCCGCTTCGATGATGGAAATTCAACCGTAATTTATTTGCAATTTTATCGCGGCTCTCCATCGCGGCCTGGAGTTCAATTTTCTCTGCGTTATCCGCTCCTCCCGGAACGATGAATCTTTCGGAGGGGGGGGGGGGGGAGTCGTTAGTTGGCGCTCGCCCCGCTATCGCGAGGCGTTACTAGTCTGCCTTTTAATATCGAGATCGCATTGCGCATCTGTTACATACATTGTTGGCAATGGAATTGGCGATGGAACCGCGCGAGAGGGAGAGGTGTACGGAAGCATAATATAGTTCGATTCTTGTTCGACGATGTTACAATTTACTTTTTTTTTTTTCGGAAATAGTAGCCAATCGAATAAACGGTGACAAGGAAACGTAACCGCGGAAATAGAATATTTTTCCACGCCACGTCCGTAACCGTTGGAACCGTGGGTGGAAAGGGTGAGCGGCGTTTATGGGGGAGGGAGGGAGGGGGGGGTTGGGTACTATAAGCAGTAAAGCGCACGATTTGATGGGATACCAATACATTTGAGCTTATCACCTTATCGCCCATAGGTATATCGCCAGCAGCTAGTGGCGATCCCCACTGCAAGGGGGTTGGCCGCCATAAAATATAGAATGAACCCCCTGTCAGATCGGGGGGGGGGGGACTATCCACCTAACATCATCGCCCTGCCATCATCTCCCTCTCCCGTACACGTGCTCCCTCCCTCCCTCCCCCCTCCTATTCCCGTACACGTGACACGTACGTACGAGCGTGCGATAGCGTCGATCGATCTCTCCGCGCCTACGCATTTTACCGCGTAACAAATAGTTTTTTAGGCGCGCGAATCGAATCGCCTCGAATCGAAATGAATTCAACAAAGACGACGAAACGATCCACAACATATGGGGAAATATTGTTTACTCGATTCGCGTCTGTCATTTGATCATCCTGTTTTATCGTTCGATCCAATCGATCAATCGTTTTTCTTCTTCTTCTTCTTCTCCTCCTCCTCCTCCTCCTCCTCCTCCTCCTCGACCGATCGATATCGAACGTGCATCCATAATTCGTTTCGATTACGAACTTTTCAACTTGTTTGTCCTACTTTCCAAATTTCATCCAACCTCATCTCGTTTTTTAATTTTAATTCGATTCTTCTCCTCCTCCTCGTTCAACTTTCCTTTCGAACCTCGGTTAGACTATTTTTCGGTCTAGACGATTCGAAGTTTAACGTTCGATCGTTTCGTTTCCAGATCCGATCTTTATAAAATATTTCCTACACCCTTCATCGTCTAATTCCACAATCTGTTCCACAAATCGTTGCTCGAACTTTACGTTCGATTTCGTCTCGACGAAAGATTATCTCCCATGGTGGGAAAATAGGAGAGAAAGGAAAAAAGCGCAATTCCAATTCGTACATATTTTCGTATATTTTGTGGAATAGCGTAGGTCGGTCGAACACGCGTATGCGACACGTAGCACCACTCTAAGCCACGAGCGAGTCCCGTTCGGTTCACACGCACACCGTGACACGGTGACCGACCCGTCAGACAGACGACGAGGCATTTACAACAATCGAGCAGATGGTCGGGAGCGTAGAGGGTAGACTCTCTCCCTCGTCCTCCTCCTCCTCCTCCTCCTCCGCCCCCCCCCCTCCTCGTCCCCCTTATTCGCAATCGGCCGCAAATATAAATATTTAACGCGGTATTTATACCTTTGGCGCGGATAAAATTCGCGCTTAATTTATTACTCGACGAAATTGGCAAATTGTGGAAGCGGCTGATTGCTCGTGCCTCTCCTCCTCCCTCCTCCTCCTCCCCCTCGTTTCGCGCAGCCGCTTTTTGCCCCCCCCCCCCCCCTCTCTCTCTCTCTCTCGGGTAAATCTCATGGGATCGGGTAAAAAAGGACGATTTTAGCCAGAAGAATGAAGAATTGCATTAGCCTGGATTCAAGATGGATTCAAAAAAAAAAAAAAAAAAAAAGGTCTCTCACCAGCGAAGGTGGTGGTTTCTCTCGAAAAGGGGTTGTGGTATGGGGTAGGAGGGGGTTATCACGAGCCGCGAAAAAAAAAGTCCTCCTCCTCCTTCTTGGTGCCACCAAATACCTCCCCCTTCCCCCTTGCTCCTGGAAAACGGAGACGAAAAGGAGAGAGAGAGAGAGAGAGACGCAAGAAGAAAAATCATCCACGTCCACGTTTCGCAAACACGGCAGATCCGCGAAGGCGAAGGAAGGAAGGAAGCTTTTATCCTGTCGGTAAAATGCGGTATTGCGATACCTGGATCGGGATATCCTGGATACGGGAATTTTCCCGTTAAATTTTTCAGTATGCGCACGCGAAATCTGCCGAATCTATCCTGGTATCTGCATGTCAAAATATTCTTCTATTCGAACGGTATCGGCGTTGATACATCGGCGAAATGGGTGGTTCGGTGGTGGTTGGTGGTGTACGTAAGTTTGCCAACGATCACGGCATCACGGTCAAATATCTCGTTTCATTTATCGCGACTTATTCGATTCGATTTTACACGATTTTATTGTCGATCGTATCGATTTGGCGAAAGTTTTGGAACGTACGTGTTGAATATATATGTTGGCGAAATCGTGAAACAATTGGTGTGTACTACGAGTCGACGAAGGGGAAGAAAGTCGTTAAGACTCGAAATGGTTGCGAGTAAAATTTAAATAGGGTTGGAATGAAATAGAAGAAGAAGAAGATAATGGTAAAAAATACGAACGAAAATACGATTGTCCGCACGTTTAAACGCGCAACGTGTCAATGTTTATACGTCTCTCTCTCTCTCTCTCTCTCTCTCTCTCTCTCGAGCTTTTCCGCTCTCTTTTCGCTTCCCCTTCTTCTCGAATTCGTCGTCGAGAACGTGGACAAACGAAGGATCCCATCCATTGTCCCTTCCCTCCCCTCCCCCCCCCCAAGTGAAATTCGAGCTCTCTCTCTCTCTCTCTCTCTCTCTCTCTCTCTCTCTCTCTCTCTCTCTCTCTCTCTCTCTCTCGAACTAGGAGAAGCTAAGAGAAACGAGGGAAAACGCAAAGGTTCGAGGCTCAAAGTCACATCCCACATCGCCCGATTGACAGGGCGCGTTGAGGAGGGATTCCATCCCTGTTTACACGTCCCTCGAGACAGTAGTAGGTCTAAGTATCGTAGCCTGAAAGCCACCCCGATAGTCATCTATCCGCGTTCCTCCATTCACTGCATATTGGAAAAAATAACACACCTCCTTCTCTATCATCCTTCCTTCCTTCTTTCCTTCCCTCCTTCCTTCCTTCTTGTTCGATATCCAGTTTCGCGACAAATCTCGAAGATATTGTTTTAAAACCTGGAAATCTGTCCCTAGCGGGTTGTAAATCGAGATTGTAAGCTCGTTCGGACGGACGGAAGTCTTGCCTCTCACCTCTCACCCTCCGCCTCGTTTTCTTCATTTCTCGATGACGAGGAGGCGGTGGGGGGGGGGGGTGAAAAAAGTGAGATTTACAAAAAGCGGTTAGATCGGGTCAGGATTAGTTCGAACAATTTATTTGCCAATGTTACAACGCGATCTTTTTGTACGATTGCGCGATTACATATCATTGCAGATCGTTCGATCGAAATCGAAAAAAATATTTCCGGACGGAAAGCTTAGTTTGGTATTTTCGAATAGAAGTACGAGTACGAGTTCTTCTACGCTATAGCGTAGTATAAAGTATCGTATGGAGTAACGCGAATATGTATGTATACATATATATATGGGAAATATAGGGATCGATTTACGATTCCATTTGAAAAAAGAAGGAAAAAAAAAAACAAAAAAAAAAACAAAAAAAAACAAAAAAAAAAACAACAAAATTGATGCAATACGTATATCGTTTAGTATATCGTTGGCTCGTTGCGTTACAACAATTACACGAGTCAAAATTTATATCGACTCGAAATAATATTTTTTACCAGTATTTTTTTAAATCGCACAGATAAATTTATTTATTATATATAGACGGCAACGATTTTCGACGTGTCTCGACGATTCTTATCCACCATTTGTTCGTGAATCGTGGTTGACGTTCGTTACGAGGATCGGGGATATAATTTAAAAGAAGAGAGAAAAGAAAAGAAATTTTATTATCTAAACTAAAAGGAGAGGTTACGGATGAGGAGAGGAGGCAGCGTTAAAATGAATTATTTTAATTAGTTGGATTCGTTCTACTTTAATCCACCGATGCGTTTCAACGCGTCCCAAACGTGGCGCGAAAGCTCCTGCGTTGTTTCCTGCGAACGCGCTGCGGCTTTCGTCGAAATGACCGCGCTTCCACCCCCAAAGTACCCAAAGAGGAGACACGGTCGCTTTGCTCTCGATCCACCTGGGAATCCTCCTCCTCCTCCTCCTCCTTCCCTGCCTTCTCGTGAATTCTCGCATTTGCGCCGGTGTTCCACGCGCGTCAAACGTCTCTCGTATCGTTGAAAACCTAAGGGAAATCTTGCGCGACGCAGGACACGAGGAGTCCCATTTATCTTCCCGCCAACTTCCACTTCCACGACCGACCGCCGATTATTTCGCGTGGTGGCGTCGTCTTTCCTCTCCGGAACGGAACGGAAATGGCAAAAAGGAATTGGAAACGATTAAAAAAACTCACTACTCGAAAATTATACGATACGATCTTTCGAAATTTCAAAAGATGCGAGGAAAAGTTTGAAGAAACGTGTTCTTTGCTCGCGGCAAAAATGCGGCGTTTCCCTTCGTTTCCCTTGTTGGGCGCGACGCGGGGCCGAAGAGAGGAGGGAAGGCCGATATCCGAGTCTCGAGACGAATTGCTCTTTTATTTCTCCGTAATAGAGAAGCTCGAGGAGCTCGTCGATTATCCATTATTCTCGAGGGAGGCCGACCTTTGTTCCCCGCGGGACAAAGTGACTTTAAAAACTTCCGCGTCTCATTCGCCACTTGATAATGTCTTTCCAGAACCAGAGAGACCCGCCGCGACGTGGAACGGAACGAGGAGGACAGACGAGAGCAAGCGAGGAGGTGGATTCTCTCGATTCCTCGCGCCTCATCTTTTATCGGGGGGAGGGGGGATTATTCAAAATTTCTCTTCGATTCGACCCGATCTTTCTTTCGTCTCGTTGTTGGAGGGAGAATTAGTTCAAAGGCCGGGACGAAAAGAGAAAATTTACCCTCGATTCGCTACCCTCGATTTGCTTTTCTTCTTTGAAGAAGCAAGCTTTGTGACCAACGACGTCGTCTCGATTTGATGTGCGATCGATATTATGCGAAGAAATGTATACTTATTTTGGAAATACGATATTCTTCGGGATATCGATGATAATGGGGTGGAGAAAAGAGAAGAAACGAGTCGGAAGAACGAGTTTGGCACGAGTCTCGTTTAAACGTTTCTTTCTTTTTCGCACGCGGGTTGCTGCACGCGAAAAGTTATCGGCCTAGGCTCGATCGAGAACTCTCCATTCCGTTATTAGTCCGAGACAAGTTTATCAAAACAGCAGCAGGGGGAGGGGGGGGGAGAGAGAGGAACGAGAGAGAGGAGGACGAGGAGGAGAAGAAAAGAAAAGAAAAGGAAAAAAAAAAAAAAAAAAAGGAAGAAAAAGAGGAGCAAGCATTTCTCGAGATTTAATAATAACGAAGCTTTGTTTTGCGAACGCCTTTAATTCTAGGTTTCGCCTAGAAACTCACTCGTCGTCACTCCGTCTTCGTCTTTTCGTCTTTTCCCCTTATTTCTTCCTTGTTTCGCCCCCTCCCCTCCCCTCCCCTCCCCTCTGGACCTCGCATACCTCTCCACGAGCCTCGCATTATTTCCCATTTCCTTTCATCCCTGCGCGATCGTTCCGCGATTCCCCGGGGTGAAGAGACGGAGACGATAGACGGAGAGACGAGGCTCACTACTCCCCTATTTTTCTCTTTCTCCCTCCTCCTTCTTCTTTCCTTCCTCCTTTCTTTCCTCCTTTCTTTCCATCCCCCCCTCCCCTCCCCTCCCCTCCCTCCCCTTTCGACCTTTGGATTTCTTTGCGCGCTTATTTTACCCTGCGTCTGCGGAGGGAAAAAATAAGGGCATCGAGATAGGTCTACGCCGGAATCGAATCGAACCGAGGCTGCGAACCGAGGACGTGAAACGAGGACGTGAACGCCGACCGAAACGGTTTGAGATAGGCTCGAGATAATTGAAATTCGGCGTGCAAAGTCGAAGTCGGAAGGAATTTTCGCCACGATTCGAACGAACGCGCTTGTTTCGAGGAACGAGGAACAAGGAGGTAGGAGGGAGGAGTAGGAGAGAGAAAATATTGAGAGCAACTCGTAAATTCGAACGAAATGAGATACGCGATGCCGTAAATTATCTTGGCTACAACTTGAGCCTTAAAAATCGGACTTAAAAAAAGAAAAAAAAGTTTGGACCAAAGTTGAGATCCAAATCCTATCGAACGTTGCTCGTAAAACAACGTTTTTTCCCCCCTCCCATCTGATCGATCGTGTAAAATCGAAACTTTTTACGCTTGCTTCCTTTATCATTTCGAACGAAACGTTAGTTTTTATTAGGTTTTCTTTTTTCTTTTTTTTTTTTTTTTTTTTTCCCACGAAATTTTCGAATCGAAATATCAAACCGCGAAATTCCACCTGCAAGATTGACTCGTGCAAAAAGATAAACGAAGATGAATCCAGAATCCAGATTTTTCGGTTGCTCGTTAAATTTTCATTTTAAATTTGACAGATTAAATTTAATAACGGGATTATTCCTTCGAGAAAACGGTAGAAAAAAAAAGAAAAGGAAGCTATACAACGCGACGAACAACGAAGCGACGAATATTTCCCGTACACGCATCTACCTACCTACCCGTGACTTTATTACGAGCCGACGCTCGACAAAGTGTACCATCCTCCTCCTCCTCCTCCTCCGACGGGGATCGTTCATTTCTGCTCGTCGTCGTAATGCGTCTAATGTAGCTACGGTCCGAGCTGTTTCTGGTGGGAAACCTTTTGTTCCCTATTCACGTGTACGCTCGTACGCCGCGGGCCGTGCATTATGACACCACGCTTCTTCTTCTTCTTCTTCTTCTTCTTCTTCTTCTTCTTCTTCTTCTTCTTCTCTTGCGCCGCTCCGGTAATAAACGCGGACGAAACGTATCGCGCTTACGCGATCGAAAATATTTTGGAACTATCTATAAATTTTCTCTCTCTCTCTCTCTCTCTCTCTCTCTTTCCGTTCAACGTCCGTTATTAATTGTTCCGTGTTCGAGAAATCTAACGAATTTCCAAACTTTCTTAACTCGAAGAGTTTCTCTCTCTCTCTCTCTCTCTCTCTCTCGATTCGATCGCGAAAACAAATTTCGCGAGGAGGAGGAGGAGGTGGTGGACAAGAACGTATCGAAAACGTGAGAACGCTGATAACTTTTCACGGCACGTAAACTCCGCGAGAATTTAATCAACGCCGCCGCGTACGATATATTACCGACCGACGGGATTATTACTATTACTCGAAGAGAACAACGAGAGATATCCCACCTACGAATTAACGCGTTTACGAAGAGCGCTGCAGGGAGACGGATAAAACGTGTCCCTGTCCGGCACCGTGTTGTACCGCGTCGAACGGAACCGAACGGAAATGCAATATTTTCGAGGCCGAGGAAATATTGTTTTCTGTTTCGTTCGCGGCCATCCTTTACGATGCGAAACATTGATTGGTTGGATAAGTAAAAAAACTCGAGAAGAATTTTGGAAGGATTGGTCTTTGCTCGATGGTCGAGAAACCATTTTTTCTAAAATTCTTTTTTTATCCGTTCTTGAACCCTTCGCTTCTTATTCCCTCCTGATAGTCGGAAAGTGATGAATGAAGTGAACGCGATGAAAATTATCGTATATTTATTGTAACGTTTTTACGAAAGATAAATGTCGCGACGGGGTGGGGGGGAGGGGGAGGAGGAGGAGAGGGAAAAAGGGAAAGAGGAAGGGATCGCGTTGTATCGTTGGAAATATAAGGAAGGCAGGGATTAGAAGCGATGTCGGGGAAGAAAAACGAGGAAAGGTTAGAAACCGATGGCGTGATGGCAACGCCGAGTTATCTATCTCGAAGAAGAGGAAGGAAGAAGGGGTGGAGGAGGAGGAGGAGGAGGAGGAGGAGGACAGGGATAGAGAAATATGGGTCTCGCGGCCATGGGGGTAGAAAGATGGGGGTGGTAAGGGAATGGTGTAACGAGAAACATTGTGGCGCGACGTCGCTGCATAAATTTGTGCCCGGACTCTCCTAGACAAGAGCGAAACTCCGGTAAGGCAGGCCAGGAACGGCGCATTAAAGGGAGTTCTATAAGCCACGAGGCGTAGATACTTTGGTATTTAAATGTTGGAACCGTCCCCTCTGCCTGCTCTGGTAAATGAAGTCGAAAGAGAGAAGGGGTGAGAAAGAGAGTAGTGTGTGTGTAGGCGGAAGCGAGGAGGAAAGACAAAGGGACGGTCGGTGGTGGTGGGTCGTCTAGTCTTAGTCGGCGGCCGGCCGATGGAACAGGGGTCGAATTCGGGGGGGGAGGAGAAGCTCCGTGTGGTGGTGATTTAGGCGAAACAACGGAACCCGAGTGGAGACAATGGGACGTTTGGAAGAGACGAGAGAGAGAGAGAGAGAGAGAGAGAGAGAGAGAGAGAGAGAGACATCCCCATCCCCTCTATGTTCCAAAGCTTGTCACTGTATCAGAATAACCCGACCGCTTAACTCGAAGACGAATGGCACTACGAACAGGCTTCTGCACGACACGCACACGCCCACGCTTTCTCGCCTCCTTATTTGCAAACCGATTTCACGGTGCAACGCTGCACAGCCTAGAAATTATATCGCGCGCGGACATATACCTCCGCGGATGTACACCTTCTTCGTATCATTCTGCCGATGATGCACGCCACGATATCTCCACGATTTTAATTGCTCGCCTCTCATATAGAATTTTCTTCTCTCCATACGTATTCCGTCTCGTCGAAACGATTCCCCCGTCGAAATGATGGAGCGTGCCCCGCGATACATCGTTGATGAATCGTGTTGGCCGTTGTCAACGTTGACAACTCGGGCAATGGCCGCAGATTGAAAGCAAACAGGTATCGGGGGTGGGGGCATGGATACGCCTGGATGTTTACCGTGGCTCGCGTTGCATATGCAAGCCTCCGGCGTTTTCTCTCCTCCTCTCTCCTCTTTTTTTCCCCCCCTCCGCTTCTCTCCGTTTCTCTCGCAAAGTTTGGTACGAAAGGTTCGAAGGCCTAACACTGGCCGAGTTTGTTGTTTCGAAAACAGGTTCGAACATTTGTCCGATAAATAATCGTCGAAAGATAGCGAATATAACGAAGGTACATTTTCTTGACGTTTTAAAAAAGATGGATTTCGTTACGCCCGTATTTTTCACAGAACTATCATCCGTCTTTCTCTCGATCGAGCCGAATCGTCGTCCGTCCGTCCGTCCGTCCGTCCATCGAGCGAACGGACGACCCGTGTCGTTTTTTAACCGGGTCCCGCTCATCGAATTTCTCGCCCATTACACGCAGAGCGGACGCTACCAATTTTTCAACGGATAAATCATTGAATGAACGACTATGCGAGATTAAATTTAACTCGACGGGAAATTGAAAGCACGGTTTGCATCCTTCTAATGGGGATGGGGGAGACGATGGAGATAAACGAACGTCTCGTCTACTACGGGGCGGAGTGAGATTAAAAAAGACGCGCGCACGAAACGACGCCTTTTTTTTTTTTAATCTTGCGCGATCTTTCGAATCGACCAGATATTTTTAAGCCTCTCCCGAGTAATTCGAATTGGCGCTCGAATGACTCGACTCCTGTCTCGCGAGAATACCACCAACTGCGTCGACTGTACTACGAAAGTTGGTCACCACAATCGGAGGCTAAATTGGCGTTGGACAAAAAGGAGGTTCGAAAAGGTATATCGTTGTTCGATCAAAATCAAGCGGAGAAGGAACGTTGTTAAATGTTGAAACAACATTTGAACAAGATTTGAGAACGGTAAAAGTAAAAAAAGTAAAAAAATAAAAATTCTTCGATCCAACGAACGAAACGAACGAAGAGAACTTGGATTCGAAGTAGTGGTCGGTCGGTTTTATCGCGAGTTTTTCGACTCGTTTCCTTCCCGTAATAACACTTTCAGAGAGTTTCGAATTCTCGTGTCTTTCGCGGTTGTCGAGAATCGGGAAAAATGGAACGCGTATACAGTTATACGCAAAAGGATGATCGTTGCACATCCGATGCCGTTATAATTTTCGAAGAGAGAGAGAGAGAGAGAGAGGTTTTCGCGTGTAATCGCGTGTAATCGCGAAGGATTCGAACAATTGGATTAATAATTACCGATTTTGTAACATCGTTTACATCGTATCGTTTCAATTCCCCTATCGTCGAAATTTCCTTCTTCCATTCCATTCCATTCCATTCCGTTCCAATCCTCGTCGATTCCCTATTGCATTTCATCATTTCGCATTCAATCGCCTTGTACGTGAAATACGCGCGATCGTATTTTTCTTCGTTTTTTAATCTCTACGCGCTTGACAATCTCTGTTGCTCTGGTTACGCAGCGATGAACAATAAATAAGAAATACACGGAATAGCGACACTGGTAGGCGACGTTCAACAATAAAATTATAGATAAAATTTCAACGAATCTCTGTTCAACAATCTCTCGTCTCTGTATCTCGAATAAAGATCTCGATAAAATGGATCGAAGGACGGTTAAACGATCGGGTACGTAACTGTAGCATAGTTACTCGGATTTCATAGTGGAAGATGTGCGTTGC
The DNA here is from genome assembly GCF_048593485.1 of Apis florea. Classification (NCBI taxonomy): domain Eukaryota; kingdom Metazoa; phylum Arthropoda; class Insecta; order Hymenoptera; family Apidae; genus Apis; species Apis florea. Next base: position 43,235 of record NW_028256473.1, on the reverse strand, counting down.
AAGCTGAACGATTACGTTACGATTCCCGAGCTAGGTTGATTTCCAAGTTCGGTATCCGAGTTATCAGCATGGTATCAATTGCCGACGTTAAACGAGCCCGATCCAGAATTGGAGAACACGCTTGGTAGTACGCTTAATCGAAAACTCTTGCACTCCTTCTCGTAGTTTACGTAGTCTGCTTAGAGACTGGAGTAGAGACTGAACCATGCTGATAACCGTGCCAAAGTGTTAGCCACGCGTGCCACGCGTTTCCACTTTGCGAAACAACGCGAACAGAATCTGGGGAAATAATTAATCTTTAATGGTGTCGTTGTATCATTCGACGATATATATATATATACACACACGTTACACGTTAAATATAATTGATTGCGATTAAAAATTAAAAAAATTCATCGGACATTTGAATGATTGGATGATAGTTACGTAAGTTGCGTAAGTTAAAATTACGAAAAATGGGAGAAGAAGAAAGAAAGCGAAAATGTCTAGAGAGAGAGAGAGAGAGAGAGAGAGAGGAAATATAAGGAAAATACAACGTCGTTCCTTTCCTCCAAAGGACAAAGTTCACGCCTTGAATAATGTATAGACGTCAATGTTGAAAAAGATACGCCGATTATTAGTCGTCTGAATATGGCTTTCTCGTGAGTACATACACCGTAATACTCTTGTCAACAATGTAAAATACCTGGGCACACACACCCTTCGGCTTCGATCCCTTCATTTACCATCCTCTCCCTCCCTCCCTCCCACTACTACGGAAACTACGGTGGACAATCGATTCCTCGTCGCAAAAAGGAAGGAAGGAAGGAAGGAAGGAAGAAAAGATAGATTCGAATCGATCGATCGATATTTCTTCGATTATCTCCTCGAAATCGTCCTCGTACGATCGATCTTGTCGAGTCGTTGACTCGAAAGAAATAAAAGGCGTGTCGGGATAAAAAACGAATTAAAAAGGAATGGATGGGAATCTCCATCCGTCGATGAAAATTATTTCGATCGATTCGTTTGATCGAAAAAAATTCGGGGGGGGGGAGGGGGAGGAGCGGGGCGAATAATCTCGTCGGGGACGAAAAATGGATTCGTGCGACGTTTAGCGTCGCGGCGAAAATAAATTAACCGGTCGCGGAATGGCAGTGTCGCGTGCGCTAATGTGAATTTGTGGCGTTACGAGCATGAAACATAGCCTAGCCGTGCCTGATTCCGGCAGGTGATTCTCCGGCATGCACGACTCATGGGCCGAGCTGCCAGCGGGGACACGCGGCTTTAACGAGAATCGCATCGGGTGCATCGGACGCGGTGCAGTGCAACGCGTGAACACATTGCCCCTATCGATCCAATCCTCCCTCCCCCTCCGAAAGAGACGAAACAACGGTGTGAGAAATTACACAGATGATCGGCATTCCAATCCTCGACGATAATGCGTCGTTGAGATCGTTCCAATCTTTCGACAATCGATGCTCGATTTCCCGATTTCGAAAGAGAGGAAGAAGAAGAAGAAGAAGAAGAAGAAGAAGGACTCGAGATTTAAGGAATTAATTCGGAATCACATCCTCGCTCGAGTAAAATAACGAGACGAGATATTGTTTCTTTCTCTGGGAAGCTAGAAAGTTCGATTTCGACGATTTCGACGCTCGACGACGCTTCGTGTAAGAAGCGAAGAGAATAGGATTTTTTTAATGTACGAACGTGTTGCAAGACAAAACTAAACTTCGAAAAAAACAACGAAACGTTTGGGAGAGAGAGAGAGAGAGAGAGAGAGAGAGAGTTTCACATATCAATATACAAGTTCAACTTTGTGCTCAGTTTCTATCTGATCTAATCCGGTCGAAATTTAAATGGACGTTGCGACGAGTTGACGAACGCCCGAACAAGGATCGTGGCAAGTTGAATAATATCTCCCCGAATCCCCGTTGGAATTATTCGACGTGGCGAAGAGAACGCGAAGAGAAGGGACACCGCCGCTCTTAGCAGTTGGTGGCGTAAATTAAGAGAAAAGAAGCAGGCAGAAGGAAGGGAACGAAAATAACGCTTTGTCGACGAGCGTCACAACGTAATTGCTCATTGTCGAGAGTCGAGCAAGAACGTAACAAGAACGTTTCCCTGCTGCAGCCTTGTAAGATTTCTCGTGGAAACACCGGAAACACGGTCCGTGCCGGGATTCCAACCACTCTCCCTCCCTCCCTCCCTCCCTCCCTCTCTGTCGCGCCTCGCTTCCTCTCCCCCCTCCCCTCCCGATTTCCTTTCTCTCGCTCGTTCGATCGTGCAACAACGGATGGAAATGAAATAAATAAATATATTATATGGACGATATATAATTGGCCCGGTTCAACAAGAGAGGCCAAGTTCGCCTTCGAGACGAGCCGGATCGCACGATATCGTGTGAGAAAACGCAACGCGTCGAACGCATGGTCGTTCGTTTATCGAGCGTACGTTTATTTACCGTACGTATTCGCAGCGAAGAATATTGGTCGACGTTCGCGACGTTAATCATTGTTTGCGCGCACGAGTGGGCACGTACGCGCCGTAATTGATAATGCGTAACAACGGGTGATATATAAGCGCGATTTTAACGGGAAAGCGAGAGACGACCGAGTCGATTCAACGACATTAACCGTTCCCGGTTGTATACCCGGCACGGGTACGGGTAATAAAGTCTTGACGATATTTATGCAGCAAATTAACAACGGCGTCGCACCGTAACGGCACAATAACTAAATGCTCGATTTTATTAAGCACCGCGTTGCACCGCGTAATTTTCAAACGTTTCGATGAGCGATGAACACGAGCCGATACCGTCGTAGAAACGAGGCTGTTGCTGCGATATATAATAATAATAACAATAATAAACCGGTGCACGCGTCGAAATCTTCAATTTTCATAATTACTTGTGTATCATTAGTTATTATTTATTATTGGATGGCATTATTGGTGATAGATAGGCAGTAGTAGAGGGGAGGGGATATCGAAGGGGATATTTCGTTCAGGTCGATCCATGTTCTCTTTTCTCTTCCCTGAACGGCGAGCAATTGCGATACGAGACAAATTGATGGCCACTTTCGCTACGAAACTATTTCGTTACGCTGCGAAACGTTCCGCGAGACAGACAGAATGTATTTCGCGTATATAACCGCGCGATTTTTATCACCCGAGGTTGTATTAGATGGTGGTAGAGATCTCCTAGTATAGCTAGCCCCCGTATATATCCTCTTCCACCAATATCCATTTTCTTCTTCTTCTTCTTCTTCTTCTTCTTCTTCTTCCTCCTCTTCTTCTTATCCCCACCCGCGTTCGGTTACGACGTTCGGATCCATAAAAGCAATAACGCGCAATTTACAGTTTGGCCGCGCATAAGGCAAACTCGAGCCAACGAGCTGGCACGAGTTGCGCCTACGTTTTTTTCTTTACTCGAGTACTCGAACAAGTCGAAAACACGAATTCGAAAATGAAAATCGAAGGAATCTCGTCCGTTCTTTCTTTTCACTCGAACGAAGAGAAGAAATCGTTTCTGGTCTCTCACACGGAGAAGTGGAAACCAACTTGGAATCTTTCAATTCGATAGGCGATTCGAAAGATAGAGAAAAACGTTAGCACTAATGAAATCGGTTGGATCGGTGGTTCTCTCTCTAGCACGATGCACGATACGTTGTTGTATTCCATGATCTGGGAGAAGAATCAAAGAGGAGAGTAAACGGAAGTAGAATTTTGCGAAACAGGAGGGAAAAGTTGGATGGAAACGAACCGGTGTTTTCGGTGCAGGTGGTTGCCGCAACCTCGACGTGCCCTTTAATAAATTCGTTTATCCGGCTCGAGCGACGGCCGCCGCCCTCTCTTTTACTTTTCCACGATGACGGCCGGCGCAAAGGGAGAAACGTTTCCATTTAAGCGAAGCTTTTCAATTATAAAGTGTTTCTCACGCCGCGGCAGGTGCACGCTGGCTACCACCAACCAACTACCTCCCTTCGCTTCAATCCCCCTCCCTCGTTCGTTTTTCCACAACCGCGGTGAAAACCTCGTGCTTCCTCGTTTATCCACGAACGCGAAAGTGAAATCGGCCTCTTCCGGTTATCGCGGAAGAGAAAAATTGACCACGAAACGAATCATCGTTCTCTTTTCTTCACGGTCATCCAACTCCACTCCATCCCTCTCCTCGTGTTCCACCTCCCCACGGCTTCCTTCCTTTATACCTACCCACCCACCCACCCACACACACACACGCACACATCGATGATGTCTGTTTCCTCCCTCGTTACCGAGAATGTCGCAACGAATGAGTTGAAGCGGAATTTCGAGGAGGGCCGCAAACGATGTCACTTCCACCCGAGATACTCGACGATATCGGACATGGAGGATCTCCGTGATGGATCAAGGAATCGTCTATGGTCTGGAAACGTAACCCCCCCCCCCCTCTCTCTCTCTCTCTCTGTCCCTCCTTCAGACCTTTCCCTTACGCCCCTTACGAAATATATATATATTTCCTCCTCGTTTTCGTACCTTTCCGTTTTACCGGGGGGAGAGGAAGGGACAAAACGATCCGATTATCGCGAGAAAACAGCGGTCCTCCTCTTTTCTCGAACGTTTTTGATTTCGACACGAAATCGATCAATTCGTTGTTTGTTTCGCGATCCTTGATGAATTTCGTAGAAGATGTTATCGTATTCGTATTTATAATTGGCGAAACTCGTGGATATCTAGATCTAGACGGTAGTAGAGAAGAGAACGGAGTAGCGGTGGCGGACTATCGTGGTGGCGTGGTGGCCGATCAATGCCACGACAATCTTCTTCCGACCCCCCTTCTCCTTCGCCCTCGTCATCTTCGCCCATCCTCCCGAGAATGTCGCAAAAGTTTGTCCCCTCCCTCCCTCTCTCGTTCTTCCACTTCCGTATTCTTCTGCCGTTTCACATTTGGCCTCTTCGATCTCTTCTGTTCTTCTCCCTCTCTTTTTTTTTTCTTTTCTTTTTCTTCCGCGAAATAAGGGGATACTCTCCCTCGGCACGCACACGCACATCGGTCGCTCTCGAACGGAAACCATTGAAAAATCTGGCTGTGAATTATTGAAACTGAATCACGTCCGGATCCATTTATACCGATCCTTCTTCCGCGGAACGTCGAACGTATTCGGTATTGAGATTGAAACCGTTCGCGCACAATAGCCGAGATACAGCGAAAAGAAGGAGAACGTGACCCATCAATCCCATCCCGGAAAATTGCATCACGAAAGGTCGAGAATCCGTTGAGGTTTGCCAAAGGGAGAAGATGTATATATATACACACACACACACATATACGGTTCTGAGAGACAGAGGAGAGAGAGAGAGAGAGAGAGAGAGAGATCCTCGATTAAGAACTCCTCGATTATTCGCGTCTAAAGGATTTAACTTCAGGATCAGGAATCTAAGATTTAATTTCCCTCGGACTATCGAAGGGATCGATTATTTATCATCCGTATCGCGAAAACAAAACTATCAACAATTATCTCCTTAAAGATCCTATTTCGATCCGAAATTAGTATACACGCGATCCTCGTCCTCTCTCTTTGATTCGAGAAGAGAAAGAGAGCGAAGGAATCGGGATCGATCGAATCGAATTATCGATTATCTGGAAGGAAGGAAGGAAGGAAGGAAGGAAGGAAGGAAGGAAGCAAGAGAGAGCTAGCTGCACTACGTTGAAGACGACGCTTCGGAGAAGGGGGGAACGGTTTGTTCGATCGACGAGTGATCAAATGTATCAAATCCTGATCTAATATAATCGTGTGCATCGTCGATCGACGATCGAATTGCAAGTCTTCGAGGCCAATTTCTCCACAAATTCTATTTCGCGTTTTTCAAACACGTTACGTCGATCAATTTTATTTTCAAAGAAACAAATTCTCCAACAACAGACGAGAGAGAGAGAGAGAGAGAGAGAGAGAGAGAGAGAGAGAGAGAGAGAGAGAGAGAGAAATGATCTCCAACTCTAATTATTATCGAATTCTTAATCGAGAATTATAACGAGAGCGATCGAGCTAGAGAAATTTCGAGAAAAAATCGATCGTAATGTAACGATCGATAGACGATTAGAATCGTATTTCGCGATATATTCCCGCGATAATACGCGTATGATCGAATCGTCGCTCGAGTTACGCATATTTTATCGAGATACGCAATATAAAAAAAAAAGAATCGGGCAGAGGGAGGAAGAGGAAGAAGAAGAAGAAGAAGAAGAAGAAGAGGAAGGGAATCGAAGCGATAAATCTCTTTACCTCCTTAATTTATTTTCTGAATACCGGTTGATTGATCAACATGGAATACGAGTATGAATGAAGTAATACAATCACGTATCCCTATCGAAAGTTAGTTTCGTAGCAATCGGATATTTTCAACTTTTTTTCCATCGATCTTTTGGCGATCGAAAAGGAACAATTTCATTTCGTATAGAAGCGCGACGCTTATTTTCGACGAATGTCGACGGGGGAATAAATTGGACGATAGTGAAAAAATTCCGTGGCAATTACACGTGGTACAGTTGCTGGCGCATCATTCCGGATGGTTTAATTTCTAACGAAACTTTAAATTCGTGACGTGCATGCTCGCGCAGATTTTTCTTCGACATATATATATATATATATATATAAAACAGATGACAGATGAGAGGATGTGAAGCTGCGACAAAATGGGCTAAGTACTCGCTTGCGAAGGGAATTGGGTCAACGACGACTAATCTAAAATAAATATATATATATACAACGCTGCACTTTTTCTCCCTTCTATTTTCAGGATTGCCGTTCATCAAAATCGTCAGAAAAAAATGGGCGGACAAGGAAGGGAAGGGACATGGCCAAGGAAATTGAATGTCTCAGGCAATGATTGTCCAAACGCAATTCTTGTCTAAACGGTGCGAAATCAAGAATTGTGTGGGGACATCAGCGCTCGAGGTGCGACTCAACTGGGACGAAATAATAAATAATAAAAAAAGGATACTGAATTTTATTTTATTATATATATTTTATCGTTAGAACAAAACTTGTTCGCTCCAAACTGTCGTTGGCGGTTAAAAGATAAACGATAAAACGATGAAAATTCATTGTCATTGTTGCGAGACGACGAATCAACCGAATTTCCTTCGAACGAAAATTGGCGAACGATTGTAAAACGTAAACGAATAAATCGAATCGATTCGAATCGATTTTTTTTTTTTTTTTTTTTTTTTCACCTAATCTAATCTAACGAAAGAAAATCTGGCAAGAATAATGCCATACCAACGTACGCAACATTTTATAATATACTAAAACTACGTACGAATTACGAATTTCCATCCAGAAATTTTCGCGTAGACGCGTATAATCGTCGTCAAAAGTTGGACAAACGATATTCGTCCAAGCATCTCCATTTCGAGCGAAATCTATGCTTCCGATCCGTCTGTCCGTCCGATTTCATCTTTCCTTCTCGCGCTCGCAGGGAATGATGCGTTTGATAACCGTTCCAATGGCAGAAAAGCGAAAAACGAAAAAAATTCAGCAAGATTCAATAGTCTGAGCATTCGGCCATAGAACAATGGCCGAAGAGAAATTCCGTTCACCCGTCTATGTATTATAATAATTTTTCCGTCGAGGACAAAGAGGAAAAAATGAAGAGATAAAGAAATAAGAATGAAAAAGGAAAAAGGGTTATCTTAGATCGTCGTCTAACTAATTAATCCTCGTCCTCGGTGTCGATTCGAGTCATTTTCAAACTGGACTATGAAAATAAAATCTATTTTGGAACGAAAGAAACGAAAAATTATTTCCCTTCCTCGAAAACGGACGCAATAAAGTTATCCTTTATGCCGTTCTCTTGCATTCCTTCCTACATTCCTTCCTGGTGATCGTGATAAATCTTGCGAAAAAATAGGAACGAAATTATTACCGAAAATCCTTCTACACATCGAATAAAAGAGACATACGTATCTTTCTAAACGTCATTATTTTATGTACGACGTATTTTCGAGAAATACGTCGGCGGATAATCCGCTAGGCGAGACAAAAAAAAAAAAAAGGGAGGTGGCGCAAATGTTTCCGTGAAAATAAGGCGAATTAAAATTGATAAAAGACCGACGACTGCTACTGTTTCGTTTACAAGAAAGAAGAGAGAAAGCAGGGGATATGGTCGAGATACGAGATGCATAAGTAAGCAAGTAAGTACGAGTAACGAGTATCGTCGACGCGTATACATAATACGCATTTCGAGAGTCAAAAAAAAAAAAAAAAAAAAAAAACGATAAATCTTTCCGACGAACGAATTTCTTTTTCTTCAAAATAAATAATCGTTTCCATCCGTTTAATAATGATATCGGATATCTTGATGCTTGATGCGCGACACGACGAAATCGTATTGAATTGAATCGAATCGTGCGTCATCGTGCAAATCGTTTTATAGAAAACACATTTCAACGTATCATCGCGTTTTCCAATTACCAGGAATCAACTAATGATCGACGAATGAATCTCAAACAATGTTGATGAAAGTTGAACTTTGAAGCGCACAATTAACAGAGTTGTTCGTCAATCCGTGAGAGCACGGATATTGTTGTTGTTATTATTATTATTATTATTATTATTATTAACTATACTATCTATCTATCTTTTGCACACCGTTGACACTTTGGCGCAAAAATCTCTATCCAATCCATATTTAATCGCGTTTATATGTAATAACAATTGGAAAATATCAATTTTATAATCCGAAGAGAGGAAAATTTGAAGAGAGATTTCGTATCCGGGAAATATATCGAATCATCGTGTATAATCATCATCGAAAGAAATATCTTTACGCGATCGAATTATTATCCTTAATCGATATATAACGATATAAACGATATATACATATATATATAATATATCGTATTTCGATCGTAATCGAACGCGACGAAGATGACGAATCTCTGTGAAATGAAAAATTTGGATGTTCTAATTAGAAAATTAGAAATTTCGTCTACGCACAACGTCGTCTACACAACGCGAAACGAACGCATATTTCACGCGCGTATTTCTTCTTCAAATTGGAAATTGAAACGCGTGATACGCTCGTGATACAATCGTATCTCCGAAAGATTTCGATCGAAGATCGCCGGCTTTTCCGGCTCAACACGTAGATCACACGGAGAAAGGGATCGATCAGGAAGGGATGGCTCTTCTCCATGGAATTTTAATCAACGTCAATTACTTAGCGGGAACGGCACCGCACTTTCCTCCAGACGCAGAATTCAATTTTCCCGCCCCCTTCCACCTTGCCGGCCCCCTCAACTTGTTACCATGTACGACCACGACCCTGTACGTACTTACGACGTTATTGCTACAAGAAGAGGACGGTTTAATAGATAAGTATGGCGTTGAAAGAGAACAACCGCTCCTCATCCTCTCCTCTCTGTGGCACGCGCGCCGACCGGGTGGATTTTTCGAACAATTTCTTCTTTCGACAACGCGAATAACAGATGCCTCCGTATCTATCTACTAATTGGATCGCTCGAATTAACGAAATTTTAAATTAATCTAATTAGCCGTTCGATTACCGCCCCGCGATGCGATTACGCTAATGGAATTATACGCTGCCCGGTATAATTAGTGCGGGCCAATCGGGCCACGTGCCGAACGATCGACGCATCCTCGCTAAATCCTCGCCTTATCTGTCTGAAACCGGATTTCCTAATATCGATCGGTTAAATAGCAAACGAAATGCAGAATGCAGGAATCGCGAATCGATCCCAATTAATCTAAACTTTCCTCTCGCCAAGATGCGATACGATATGACGGTATATATATTCGTATAGATGCCAAACAAACGGAATCGGATCGTAACGTTTTATCGAACGTTAAATTAATTCGAAACTGCGTGGCAAAAATCGAACGAACAAAACGAGAAGATGAAAAAGGTCGTCTAGGACGAAGGATGAACCGTGGCGGAATGATGGGAGGATACGATAAAACCAGGATGAACCATCTAGCATGAAAGTACGAAAGCACGAAGGTCGATTCCGAGGCACTTAGAGGTGCCCTCTGTTCTCGTTGAACACGATGATGATGTATGGTTCTCGACGAGAGAGAACCGTAAATGCTACGACCCCGTTTTCTTCTGGACCTCTCCAAAACCTTTTTTTCTCGACTAACGCAAGAAAAAAAAGGAAGGAAGGAAGGAAGGAAGGAAGGATATATATCTATCCAAAGATGGCCGTCGTCGTCTCATAATTCCTCGAGGCTTCTTTCTCCCTTTCTCCGACTAAATATACGCTATATACACGTGTATATATATATACATACATATGCAGGAAAGAGAATTCCACCGAGTGATGCGATAGATAAGAAAGTCTACAACACGGTTTCGTTCGTGACTACGAGTGTTGTATACCGATAGGAAGAAGAGGAGCGTATGTTTCTTCGCAGCAGTATCGCATAGGAAGTTAGGATAAAGTGTATACGGTGTATATCCGTAATCCGTAGATATCGGCTTGTTGTCGCTGCCTTCCTACTTTTTGCAAGAGGTTTATCGGAGGTCTCTCTTCACCCGTACCACGATATATCGAGTCCAGAAGCTTCCAACTAAACGAAGCATTTCCGCCGTATCAATATCTTTGTTTCTTACCTAATAATATATTGGGAAAGAAAATATTGGAGGATTTTTCTTTTTTTTTTCGAAAAGCCGACTAATCCATATATAACGTACGATAATGTGAAATAAATAAGTGTAGGGGAAACGCATGGACAGAAGAAGTTGATAGATGGTAATTAGACGTACAAGAATGTACATATATATATATATATGTGTGTGTGTGTGTGTTATAAGTATAAAATCAATCAAGAGATACGTTTCCAAAGTGGTTTCAAATAGTTGAAATATTTTCTACTTGTCACGGAACATTTTGTAGATAGAATAAAAGCCTCGATAGAAATAACACGAGCAAAGTTTTTCCCAGGATCGAAGTAAATATATATATGGTCTGTGACGATATTAATGGCTATCCCGTAACGTCATACAGAAGAGGCTGGTATGTGTCCGAGAAGCGGAGAAAACTATGTTTTCATAGGTTCACGAAGAAAGTGCTCTTACCGTTCGTGTTCGTCCATCGTATTTCATTCACCTGCACTTCTCACCTCTCCTGTTAAATTGTTCCTCCTCTTTCGTTCCATCCGACCATCGTCTCGCGTACATCGAAGAGTAAAATAAGACCAATTCGAATTTACCCAATCCAAGTAGAGTCGGTGAGCAGTCGTCTTCCAAGCGATTTTTTTTTTTTTTTTTTCAAAGAACGCGATAAAAGTGTAACTCTTCGATCGAATATTTTCCCCAAGCAACGAGATCACTCGCATTATTCGATCGATTCCCGCCTAAATCGCTGTTGAAAATAAATCTCGCGGAAGGGATAATAAATTGGTCCGATCGGTTAATATGGAAGGAAATATCCCACGTATTTTTGTTTCTCTCGTGATAAGTTAGAATCGCGTAGAATCGAGAGTATTCTAATTTCTCCATTTTTCGTTCGATCACGCGAAATCTCACGACGTATATATATATATATTTCGAGAACGATCTCTCGTTTCTTTCATTTCTCATCTCAACAAAACATTTGTTATATTTGCAACGTTCTTTAACGTGCTTTATAAATACAAGCAGAAGATCGATTAAATAATTTTTCTCAGAGAGAGGGGAGAAAAGAATTTTAAATGGGGATGGGGAGCAATATAGCTCAATTCTCTGTCCCACGGTTCCATGTCCGTGCATGTCCTTTATATACAAGTCGTGCAATTTACGCCCCGTGGAAAAGATAGAAAAAAGTACTTTCCCTTACTTCGTATTCTTTCGCGAGTTGCAGTTGCTGCACCTGCACTTGCCCTTCGTCGTCCTTTCGCCAATTCTGTGCCTCGTCTACGTGGATGAACACGTTCGGCTGGCCAACGTTCAACGTTCAACAGGACGACAAAACGAGCGAATAACGCGCGGTGTTATATACGCAGGAAAAGAGCGGAATTATACAACGAGTATATAGACGTGGGCCAGCGTAGTCCAGGGCGTACATCGCGTGCAAGTGCATGAAATAAGGACGGAACCGAGGGGTGAATCGCGACCGATTGTTCGAAAATGGCAGCGCCATCCGATCGTGAATGGGACTGCCACGTTGGGGACCGGAACGTTGGCTCTTTGCCAAATAAACTGAATCGAACGACAATATGTATGTATAATGTCGCGCGCACACCGCCCGTTCCACTAATGACACGCTCGTATATCAATCGGTCCCCGCTAGATGCGAGCATTAAAATTAAATATTGGCCGGCTTTTTGGATCAAGTACGCGTCGTTGCTCTCGCGATCCTCGACGAGAAAATTGAGAAATATCGGTCGAAATTTAATTAAACATTGAAATTAATGCCCCCTCCTCCTCCTCTCTGCTACTTGGATCTGCAATTTTACCAATTTACCAATCTCTTCTTTCTCTCCTTTTATTCCAACAACAAGTTTACAAGTCGATGTAAACTTGTCGACCGTTCTATAAACCGTAAGATTTATAGATTCGTACGAGTTATACACAGTTGATGAACCATTATATCGTACAAAAGCGCGTTACTCTGTTCTTTTGTAATTATATACAAAAGAGGAAATTTTCGTTTCCTTTTCTTCTTTCGATTTCTTCTTCTTCCTTCTTCTTCACAATTTTTCACGCTCGTATGAATTCACGATCGAATAGATACGCAAAGTTTCGATTTCTCGAAATCGCGTCACCGTTCCCGGCTACTTATCTTTCGATCTGCTCTTCGATCGTCGTCTTCTTAAAACCATCCTTTCTTCCACCCCGAACGAGACGAAAGAGAGATATATACAAAATTACGCGCGAACGAATCTCGCACTAATTACAAATTAATTGGCTAATTAGAAATTGACTGTTGCACAAGCGCGCAAAGAATCCACTGAAATGTAGCTACGTACTCGACGCCGCACTTTTCCTCTTTTCAAGAGGGCGAAAAGAACGCTCAAGAAACGGTGACTCTTACCTCTACTTCTCGTCCCGTCGCTGTACTACCACGCCGCCTATAATTTCTTGGAAATAAGATTTCGCTGGAAACCCTTTTTCACCCCTCGTAGACGAGAAATACCTACCGCGTTTTATATATATCACTATTTAGATATACTCCATACTCCAACACGAACGCGTGTTTCAAAAAACGCGCGAATAAACACAGTGTTCCACCGTGAATTTGAAAGAAGTTTGAAAACAAGAAAAAAGTTTCGTTTCACGGAATCGTAATTAATGCAAATAATAAGTAAGTTAACGAGTTAAGTTTCTTGTTTAAATCTATCGTCGCGACAAATTCTTCTTCGCGATTCTTTTCACGCTCGACCCATAAATAAATCCTTGCGGGGTGGGTGGGTGGGTGGGGGGGGGAGGGGGGGCGGAAGCATCGTCTTCCTCGTTGTCTAGATTTATGACACGTATTTATGGTACTTATATTCTTTTCTTTCCGTAATCGTGGTCGTTAAGCGGTGTCGTAACGCGATGTTTCAAACACAGATGGAAAATCGGAAGGATACCAACGACGAAGAAATGAAACCCGACGGAATGGTCGTTCGTTTTGAATCAACGCGGATTAATTTCGATGATCGGGCGAAAACAGAAACGCGAAGCTGATTCTTCTTACCCCATTCCTTACTCCATAAATTTTTGATCTGAAACTTTGGATCGCAACGTCTCTTCACGTCTTCGCTCGATATAAAATTCTCCGCTACATCCGATTTATCACGGGATTTTTATAGCGCGCTTTATAAAAACCGAACGAATAAAATTCTTTTCCCGATAAAGCGAGAAACAAAAAAACTTGCTGTCGCTTACTAATTTTAAAAGCGTCCCGCAATCTCTTTCGAGAGAGAGAGAGAGAGAGAGAGAGAGAGAGAGAGAGAGAGAGAGAGAGAGAGGGAGAAGAGGAACCGTTTGGTATATTTTTCGAGGAGGATGGTTTCTTTGAGAAAACTTTGAGAAATCGGGTCGAATAGGAGTCCAGGGTAGGAGAGCAGGGGAGAGAAAAGGGATATAGGAAGGAAGATATTACACGCGCTCGACGAATAGATGGATAGAAGCAACGTGGAAACGTGGGCCAGGACGAGGACGAAGAACGGAATAGCGGATAAGCGAACATGGAGAATACGATTGGGGCGACGATATCTGCTACGAGATGCCAGAATGGCTCTCTATTTCTCTTCCTCGAACCCTGCCGTCCGTTCCATCGATACTGATATACGCGACGACCGACTCAGGAACGGATAAAAAAATAAGATTGGCCGTTTGACGTTTGAGGTGATCTCGCCGTGCACGCGAGATCCAATCGCGAATCGGATTGGTCGTCAGAAAAATTGGTCGAAACTCAACTGATGACGGACAGCCATGCTTCATTGCCCGATCAACCGATTATATATTGAAATTCAAGTTGACGATTGAAAATCTCGTTAGTTGGAAAATGATTTGAGAAATGCGCGTTTAACGAACAAATTAATGTAATTTGTGAATCAAAACGAATGTTGGTAATGATCACGAAATCACACGAAGAGGGAAACAAGCGTATTTTACCGGTTACAATTATTTTTCGCCACGCTAAGCCACCATACTTTATCGACGATATTTTTCACCGATACGCTCACACCTGACGCTGACCCGCATAAATATGTTTTAAACGGTTTGGTGAACTACCGTCCAAGCTAAATTAAAATCGAATTTCCATTTGTTATCTCGCTCTTATCGTACTCACACACACACACCGATTCGACACTCGCCTCGGGCAAGTATATAATATAACACACGTTGCGTAATATATAAAATCGGTTGTTATCGTTGTGTTTCTCGCCACGCTCTATCGCGGGACGATATCGCGACACGATTTTTTCTCGATCTCGATCGAGTTATTAATTGTTCTAACAGGAATTTGAGGAAAACAGGAAACCACGAATTAAAGAGGATTTGGATTGGCAACGAACTTTTAACTTGGGCGCGTTCTTTCATGACATTTGTTGAAAAGTTTTAAACAATTACGTTTAAACGATTCTTAAGAAACCACGATACGGAATTAGAAGATACGTTATTTCGCATGTTGTTTCTATTGTAATGTAATCGCGATCGGTTATACTAAAATATTAATTATCATATTGACGATAAACGATACAAATAATAATGAAAAAAGCATCACGTGTAAATAATGGATGCGCTTGGAATAACGAATAAAAAATTAATAAGTTCGAGATGTAATTATATTTACACGAATAAAAGAACAAATAATATAACCGGTACAATTTGCATTCCCCCCCCCCCCCCCACTCGATATTAAATCAACGGAGACCGGTCAATTATTTCTTACGAATCAATAGGTTTTGATCACGGATCACGTTTCGATTTTTCCATCGATTCGAAACAAAGGAGAGATGTTTACGCGCTATCAAGATCTATTTTATCAAAATTTGAAACCAAAGAAGAAGATATCGATATCGATATCGAAGATGTTTCTCGTTTCCGAAACATTAAATAAATTAAATATGATGCAAAGTTTTACATCGAATCTGTGCGGCTATTCGATTTACGTGAGAATAAGAAAATGAAGAAGAAGAAGAAGAAGAAGAAGAAGAAAAAACCTTGGAATCTTCAACTTCTTTTCCGTCGAGGTGGTCGAGACACAGGCTGTAAGCGATATAGATATAGATCAAAGTTGGGCATAACCGTTGGCCACCAGAAGCGGCAGAGTTCGACAAAGATTAGTCGACGTGGTTTCTACTTTTCTATTATTATTCTACTTTTCTATTATTGTTCAAAGATCGAGCCAAAATTTCGTCCCATAAAAATTCGGAACGATTGTTGCGGCGTCACGGTTTTATCGTTGCATTTGTATTTGAGAGCATGTATATATACATGTATCATCATCATCATCATCATCATCATCATACTCATTTTGCAGCGACACGAAAAGAATAATAATAACGAAAGACCGTTCGGTCTTCGTATCGATTGGCTTCGATTCGTAATTTCAATAAAATGGGTCGAACAATTATTGATCATTGATCACACACGCTAAAACATACCGAAATCGGTGTATTTTCAGCAAATCGGTAAACACAATTTCCAATTGGTTGTTATTTATCACGTAAACGCATAATTAATTCCATCGTTCCGTCTCTCCCGAATTTTTATTCCAGGAGAGTAAGAGGATAAATCCCATTGATCCCGCGTGGATGGAATATTTTATAATAAGTTTTCTTTACAAATTTTTATTCGATTTATCGATTCTCTATATTTGGATTATATATTAAATACGCTAAATTTCAGAAAAATCTGCAATAAAGAAATCCTTAGAACGCTTAGATTTTCATACACGGGTGTACATCTCCCCCCCGAGTTTGATATGTTAAGTGTTATAATAAAAAGAAAACACGCTGTAGGATATTTCCCCGCGAATGGGAGATGGACATTTAACGGTGGCGAAAAAAAAAAAAAAAAAAAAAAAATCGAACGATTTATCCAGAATTGATCGTCTCGAGAAAGCTAACTCGATTCTACGAGGGATAAAGGTCGAGGCCATCCGTAAGAGGAACGGAAACGGATATGGGAGGATATCGCATAGTTTACACACCGATAAAAATCCCTATAAAAGAACCGTAAATTTCAACCCTCCGCGTAACCCGAACACCATGACTTTATAGGCGACGAAAGGAACGTGTGTACGAATATATAGAGTTTCGTTGGCAATTTACATCGGGTTCGCGGATATATATTCGTTCCTTACCCACGTTTTTGTACTCAATTCTCAATTCCCTATAAACATTCTTCTCGGAAGAAGAGTTGCGTACGTCGAATCGAAGAACGGCTGATAACGGTCGCCGCGAAATTGCGTACACGATTCGCGTTACGTTGGAAATTTTTCCCTAGCAGGGAATGAAATTGCGGTTAACGAGAAAGATATATAAGATATATTATAATCGGAAAAGTTGGCCGGCTATCGATGGGTGCAAACTCCTCCCGCTCCGGAAATAAGCTTAATTATAATAAAGGTAAATGCTTGCGGCCCTGTAAGGAAGCGAAATTAGATTATGCAAAACGGGGAAATCAAGCTGAGGAAAAGGTCGAAAGAGGAGGACAAATAATCGGCGAAGACCGAGGACAAAGTATAATTGAAGGAGCTCTTGTTAGCATAGGAATGGTACTTTTCCGATCTTTCGGATAGAATGGATTTTCCAAACTTTTCCAAACTTTGTTGAATATTTCCCCGTGCATGCGAAACAATCGTTTAATCGTATACAAGACGGGGGCGGGGGGGGGGGAAGTAAATAATATTATGGTTCGTTGAACGACAAAGATTCGAGCGTCTTCCGTCACCAATCTCGAAATAATATCTCGAAATAAAAAGGCGTGTGTATATATCTGTGTTGGATTATATCGCGTAAAAATTTCGTCTTTCAATATCGAAACCGATATGTTTACGATATGTTTTTTTTTTTTTCTTTTTTTTTTCCACTTCTGCTGTCCAATGCGTGCACGACGATTCTTGATAAAAATAGGATCCACGATTAATAATGCAACTTAATAAACTTATGTTTACGTATACACGCGCGCTCGAAGATATCCGATATATTTCTAAAATGGATAACGTCGCTTCCTGTGTTTAATATTTATACGGCGCTTACATATTCGAAGGTGGTCGTCAAATTCCCAAGAATTTTATCGGAATTTATCGGTTCCTATCGGTTACTTTGAAAAATGTTGTGTGATATTCTCCAACATTCGTGAACAGGATATCCCATCATCCTGTCCCTGAAAGAAAGAAAATAAGACTGTCGGATCAATGGTCCGATGTGAAGAAAATAGAAGGAGAACCTGGTTTGGCACGCAAACGCCTATAATATAAACTTCTTCCGAGAGATTTTTATCTTTATTCCGTATTAAATTTCGACGACAGCCTGGTGGAGAGTGGCTTATTTGGCCTGGAATTTTACTCGCATCTCGATTCGATTTCGAACAGTTTCGCAAATGCGAAACGCACAAGGATTGAGTAGTGAGCGATACGAAGCGATACGAAGATTGGTGGAAAAAGACGAAGCGAGGATATTTTGGTTCCATTTTCGACGAATGGCCACCTCCGATCTAATAAAGAAACTTGGAACATTCGACGGAGTTTCTTCGCATCTTTCCCTCCTTTCGACCGCCTTCCTCCCCTTCCTCCTCTATTCTCCTTCCTTCTTACGCGTTCTTTCAGTCGCCGTAGAACGAGTTTGAAGAGAAGGAACAAGACAGGCCAGACCGGCTAACAGTCGCTCGAGGAAGAAAGGGAAGCTTGTCGTATATACCCTGTGAACGACATACGAAGGGATAAAGAAAAGGGAAAAAAAAGAAATTCTCATAGCAGCAAAGTGGCAAGGTGCACCATCTTGGAAAGATCCAACTCCCCTGTCCAACGTTTTCCACACGAAGCGTCTACACGCGAAGCACTTTGCCGCGATCTGTCGACGGATATGGGGTGACTGTCGAGGGATGGAGATAAAAAAAGAAGATCTTTCTTTGTCTTTCGGGGGTGAAATCAACGCTCGTCGAAAAACGAGGCTCGTCGAAATCAAACGCGAAATTTTTCTCTTCTCTTTCTTTTTTTTTTTTTTACGTACGATCCCAGATAATCAATATATACGTTTCTATACGTTATTGTGTATTATCTGTATCTCATTGTGTACATACATACGTGTACATAACACGTAACAAAGCAAAATATCGAAAAGATCGAAAGACGATGATTTCCAACGATGTGAAACTGATTCCGAAAGAACGTGACTTAACCGTCTTAAATCGTCGCACGATATAGAAACAAATATAAGACCAATACTTTCGAGGATATTGGCGAAGTGATTGATAGTCCGAGATATTGAATATCTACGAAAGTTGGCAGTGGCGAGCTGCCTGACGTCGCACCGCGCCGCATCCATCCCCTCCCGTCCTCTTTTTTTTTTTTTCCCCTCTCTCCCTAAAACCCTCGGTATTCTTTCTCTCCCTATCCCATTATACGCATTTGCACGAAAAATGCATAATTTGAAATATGATCCCATTCTCTGGAAGAAGAAGATTCAACGATATTTGATTTGATAATTTTAAGAGATTTCTTAAAAGTTTGCCAAACAACTTACGGACCGACAAGTTGAATTAATCTGCTTGATCGGAAGATATCGAAGAGAAACGAGATCTTGATTATTTATTCGCAGATATATTTCGTTGACCTTAATCTTAAAGTAATTGTGTATAAACTGAACTACCGTTATGAGACAGAGGAGGGAGGAGGAGAATCGAAGAATTAAGTTGAACCCTATTAAAACGATTTCAGTTTCGCAACAAGTTTGGAACAGAAAAAGAAGAAGAAAGGAAGCAAAAAATGTGAAACACACAAGCACACGCACACATAAAGGAACGAAGGTCGATAGTAGGGATGACGTAATGGCTGAAAAGGATCTCGAATCCCCTTACGATGATTGCGGTAGGCTTTTCAGAACAGCCCTTTTCCTCGAATATCGTCGTTTCCCTTTAGTTCTTGTCTCTTATCGCGCTTCCACGGTGCCCGTTTCGCTCAACGATGATGTCACACTACCGGCTGCTCAGCCCGCCAGGAACCGTAGATAGGCAAGAAACTTGGTGAAATTTGACGCGAACGCTATCTTCACGCCGGCATCCCAAAACAGCCATAATCGAAATAATAATCGTACAATTTAAAGCGAGGCAGGAGGCTTTGTTCGTCGCACCGCCGACAATACAAAATGTATTCGTTCTTTTCTTCCCTTCAGTTAAATATAATATAAATTCGATCGATAGAGGAATGAAACAATGGGGATGGAAACGAGACGAAGACGCGTATATACGAAATCAAAATTGACGAATTGATCATCCGGTTTCCAATTGTTTGGAAATTAAATAAAAATTTCGCACTCTTCTTTCTTTCTTTCTTTCTTTCTTTTTCTCAAAACGACTCATCACAGGGATGATGAGTGAAATCAGATTCGTGACGACACTTGTTTCGAATTCACGTCACATCGAGTGGCCACAACATCTCGTGCGTTTTTTATCGTTGAGGACCGATCCAACTCCACCTCGTAACTTCCTTTGCCGCTAACGCAAAGATCAAATCTGTATTCCCTCATTCTCGCGAGGGAAATAATGTATAATAACGCCAACGAAGCGTAGCCTCTCGCAGCGTTGACTAAAGACAAAGAGAGTATCGCAGATACGTACGTACATTATCACTTACGTACGTACACATACGATTGTCAATGCGTATCCAATAGCAGCATGTCCGAAACTTGGAAAGTTTCCGCTCGAAGATAAATCTTCCAAGAAGAAACACGTACGTATATTCCGATCCAAGTTTTCGTGATTCTTAACCCTCTAACAATATTGATTTTTCTAATGAACCAATATTTAATGGATCTCGCCGCCCTATTATAATCTTATAAGCTACGAAGCTACGAATGTACACTTTGGCCGATAACCGAATCAAAACTGATCTCGATACCGATCTTTTCTACAAAACGGTAGAAAGCGGTAGAGGCGATCAACGATCAGCGGATGAAGTCGTTAACTCGAGTATGTACCCACTCGAATCGATTGGAAAGAAGAGTATCGTGGGAAATTGGAAGGGAATGAAAATTAAACGAGGAGAGGGGATCGTCTCTCGCGGACCAAGTTTTCGCGAAGAGATTGAAATTATATCGTCGCGTATAATTTTCTTGTCGGCCGAAAACTATTTCGGACAAAATATCGAGAGTTGTTCGTTGCCACGGATAAAAGATACAATTATTTGCATTTTTCTCGATCTCTCGATGATTCTCGATGGCTCGATAAGTTATCGATAAAGATTTCGATAGCGTTTAAATAACAAGCACCACGATGGTTGACTATACGATGGTTGGCTTAATCTAGTGTTGTAACCGATACTATCGTAGACGATCACCGTTACACGATTAGCCGCATAGCCGGTAATTCTGGCCGTTCGTTGACTAACAACAAGCCATTTTTCGTTATTAGAAAACTAGGATCGGAGTTAGTCAGTGTTCGCAGGTAACAGGTTGTTTTAATGCAACCGCAACGTTGAAACAAGAGGGTCTGGCATAACGGATCGGTTGGTCTATATCTATCGAGTTGCTATGCCGCCACAGGTCAGAAGGATTGGTTATCGTTATCGTCGAAACCAAAGTGGTGTTCTACACCACGCCGATGGTATATCGGCCAGCTGTTAACCGAATGTATTGCCATGGACGAGACACAGAATAGCTAGACGATGATGAATCTTATGGAACTTTTTTCTCACGTATAAATTATAATTGTTATAAATTTCAAAAGAAAAAAATAACGATATCATATATATATATATAGTTTATTGATTTTCCAATTATGATTTATTACTCGATCAAAGGAATGAAAATATGTTCATTCTATAAATAAAATATCTATAAAGTATATACTAACAAAGATTGTAACGTTTATAACGTGACAATGATGCAACAAACAAGATGTAACAATACGTAATTAATAGTCGAAATTGGACAGTCAATTGGATTCCCAATAGACAAAACTTATGTATCCGTGTATTCGATATAGATGAATTTTTACTTTTTGAAGAAAAGTTACGTGAACTTTTTACAAACATAAAATATTCCGTTATTCGTCCCTATCTCTATGGTAATTTACGAAACGCTCTCTCGCCATTCTCGCATTAACTTGCCATCGGGATATTTAGAAATTCACGAAGCCATTACACGTTTAATACGAACGTGACGCGAGTAATCAAGTTCGATACACGTTCAACGATCAAACGATTATTCCACGATCGAACGATATCCCGGAGGGAGAAAGACAAAACCAAAAAAAAAAAAAAAAGAAAAAAAAAACGGAAAGATAGAGAATTTTTCCAAGAATAAATAATCAGTCTTTTCATCAGTCAAGACTGATGGGATGAAAAGTGTGAGAACGGTGAATCGGATGCGTGGTGATAAAGAAAAAGTCAAAGTCGGTGGGCGAAAAAATGAGAAGAAAATTGAGAGTTAACGAAGAAGGAAGGTAACGTTTGAGGTATACCGCAGTTCCTGCTATCGAAGATACACACCAAGGTCCAATGCCAACCGCCTTTTCATCTACCGAAACAGGCTAGTAACCTAGCAACACCCTCGCTACCACTTCAACCTGTTCGACCAACACCTTGAGTTTCAATCCACCTTATCTTTGCTATCTACCACCATGCGTCTTGCTTTGCTCGGCCAATTCGAATTCGACTAGAAGAAATACTCTTACTCTTAGATAGTTTTATAATAAAACATAATGATGGAAACGTCGATTGGATAAAATTATTCGTTTCATCGATCTTCGAAATTGTCGAGTTACTAAACGGACTCGACAAATGGGCCATCGATCAAATATATCGCGATGTAACAACGGTTTGCTATAACGAGGCGGTTAAGGTAAGGCTTTACACGGCTTTCTGGCAACCTTAGAACTACTTTTCGTTTCTTTCGTCACTTCCCCTTCCCCATTCCACCATCTTTTTTCGTTCGTTCATTTCCGGTTTCGAAACACAACACCAATGGGCGTAAGTATACGAAAGTATACGATCAACTTTGTCTTTAACTCGATACTCCTTTCCTATTTCCAACTCGAAATCGATAAGAAAGTTTTTTCGATAAACTTTTCGTCGTGAAAATTCTAAGGATACAATTCTTGGACAAACAAACTAACGAAAGCTACGCAAAATTCAAGGAAAAGTTTTTTCCCCGTTTACAATATCCCGAACGATACGCGAGTAACGAAATGCCTATTGTTTGATGCGTATTGTTTGAAGTATGAAATTTTTTTTCCTTCTTTACTTTTTCTCTCTTTATAATCCGATGATCCGATGTGACAAAGTTTCGACACTTTCTTCCTTCTTCCCCTTCCCCATTCTCGACAGAGAAAAAATGAAGAAGAAACGAATCAGTATCAGAGATGTATCAGAGATGTATGGTAATGGCGTAACACGAATATCTATAAACGCGCGTTTAAAATGCGCGTTTATAGATATTTAAACGAGTATAGTTAAACAAATACGTAGTCGATTCAAGAATCGCGTTTTTTTCACGGGAATAATAGAAGAAGAAAGAAAAGGCATAACAGAGAGAAAGGATTTCGTGGATTGTCGTGCATGATATTCGTGACACGATACTTGACAAAATATAAACACTGCGAAGAACCTGTTGCGTGTTGTAAGACCGATTCAAAACCAACGTTAGATCATCGCGACCATCGCAAGATCTCCCGATCGAATCATGATTCGTCACATTTCGTCCCACAAATACGTAATCAGTATGCGTCTGTTTCAACTCTACTCTAATGGAAATAAAATTATTTTACGCTTGTCGAAAAATAAAAGTTAATACTACTTGAAGAGGATTTGCAAATTCATTTTTCTTGATTTTCGTTACGACGTAGTAAAGGCATAAATAATGCTGTGTTGTGGCATTAATTGTGAAATGTTTTTTTTTTTTTTTTTTTTTGTAAAAGAAAAAATCGCACGCGATACATTTGGCTTTAATAACGTAATAAATACGTAGAAATATACGAAACGAAAAATCCCATAAAAGGTGTTAAATCGGTAGCAGCACGCTATTATTCGCAATTGGAAAAAATTGTTTGTCGAAATTCGAAAAAAAATACGGAGTAGCAAGCATCGATCACGCGATCTCGATGATTCGCCAAAACGCGTAATCGTAAATTTGTGACGAAGCTCAAAAAATGTTGCGAATAACTCAACATTAATCTCTGCACATTTACGGCAAAATGAATATTAATAAATCATCCTCTTTGCGCAACTGCCGATAAAATTCTAATAATAATATTTATTCTTGTTGAGTATTCTTGTTGTATTTTGTATTGTTTTGAAAAATAACGCGTTTAAAAGGGGGACTAGCCGAATTTCTCGATGATGGAGAAGATTTGTCCAGGAAAATCGTTAAAAAAAATCGTATCCGTTATAAACAGAGAAACAATTCAGAGAAGAAGATATTTTACGAGAAGAAAATCGCATTCGATTCGCGTCAAGTATGAAATGGGGACGACGATTGAAAGGACGTGCGATTTTAAAAACAACAAATTCGACGTTGATCGAGATTATTGTAATTAATTGTAAAAACCGATGAAACGTACAAATTCGAATCCATGATTCTTAAAGATTCGAAGAAAGCCGCCTCGATTCTATTCCTCTATTCCTATCCCTATACGTCTATCTTCTTACGTTTCCTCTTCGTTATTCCCTTTCGTTCCTTCCTTCGTTTCTTGTTGTTGTTGTTGTTGTTGTTGTTGTTGTTCATATAAGAACGGAACGTATCTACAGCTGTCAAAAGTTATTACCACGAAACGAAACGAACAGGCATAGAAGGATCCAACCGCGCGTATTACCAGACGAGGAAAGATCAATGCGCGAATAAACAGTACCGATGTTACCGTTACAATCTACTCTACACACTTGCGAATATAGCGAACGTATTTATGCATCACGTGTATCTATCTATCTATATGTGCACGCTTCACGCGTTATAGGTAGCGAACGCTTGAGTTATAAGATCGTCATGGACACTTGCCAGGGTAATATCAAACTTGGGACCATCTACACTACGCGTGTTATATGCACATGCACGTGCAAGACATACTCGTCGATCGCGATGGTAAGCTTCGTTATCACGCACGCCCACGTGCGAGCCTGATGCGTTGTGGCTTAACTCCTTTATGCTCCTTCCCTCTATCTCTCCCTCTCTTGACTTCCATCATCGCTACCTAACCTTCCCATCAACACACTAACCCTATAATTATACGGTTATTGACGACACGAGTTAACGGACGGTCGTATGCAAATAATTTACAATTAAATCTTTCTTATCTATCTTATAAGTCCATTCTATCATGCTCCCTTCCTATCACGCACAGAAGAGATTCCATCAATAATAATAATTTTTCAATGATATATCACATCCACATCCAGTGGCGGACGATCGATTTCACCGAGTTTGAGCATAATAAAAACCTTTCCTCGGTGTATATATTTTTTCACATTCGTGTACGTGCGTTTACCTTGAATCGGGTTTATACTCCTTGATATTTTTTTTTTTTTTTTTTTTTCTTTCTTTCTTTTCCTTCGCCACTTTCGCGATATATCTATCACGTGCATTTCGCGCGAGCTCGATTCGAAGGGATAATAAGTTTTTATACCATCCTGTTTCATGAAATTTCATACTCGGAATTATCGTATCCCCCTCCCTCCGCCCCCCTCCCCCCCCGTATTATTTCTTCGTTTCTTTCTTTCGTTCGTCATTTGTCGAACCTTTTCTTCTTCTTCTTCTTCTTCTTCTTCTTCTTCTTCTTCTTCTTCTTATTCTTTTTTTTTTTTTCCATTAATATAATTGTGATTGAATATCGAGAGATAAGAAGATACGAAGATACGAGAAGGAACGAGAAAGGGAAAGAAATGTTTTAAAGTCGATCTTATCTGGGGTACTTTAGATGATGATCAATTCATTTACTATAGCGTGCCCATAAGACATTCGAAAATTAAATGTAACTATATCTGAATGGAGAATCATCGCATATCCCCGTTACGCTAAGCACGGTTTGATCCTTCCACCGCAGTGCCTCCATCACCCCGGAGAAAACCGACCCTTCCTTTTTCTTCTCGGATCCCTGTTTCTCCGGTGGCTGGGTTATGTGCTTCAGGATAACGTTCCACGATCACGCGATGACTCTCCACCTTTTAACCCCACAGCTAAGTACGTTTTAGTTACCCCTCGGGGAAAGGTACCCTTCCTTTATCCGCCCCCATCCTTTTCCTCTTTCTCTTCGTATCCTAATAATATCCTCTTGTACATCTTCATTGTGGCTCCGCCAGTATCGTTCTTTAAACACTCAGATTTTATGACCAAGCGGCGTTCCAGCGGCGAATGATCATTCGTCTCGATCTCCGTCCGTATTTAAACGAGAGATAGAGATTTCGTTTTCGTTTCGACAAACGTTCGCTCGTATTATACGGCGAAATCAATTTGAATTTTCGTATAAAAAGTTTCACGCGAAATTAAAATTACAAATTACAATTTGCATTTAATTTAATTTGAACAATTTTAAACAAAAATTAAAAATAATACAATCACTAGAGTTTTTTTTTTTTCATGATTAAAATTACGCGACGTTACCCGATTCTTTTTTTTCGTAATATTCTATATAAAATATATATATATATATTAAAAAAAAAAAAAAAAATTATCATTCAAAACAAAATTATCAACAAAAATCATGCTTTTATGTATACATTTCCCCACAGTACAACAACGTCGACAACGGATCAACCGGAGCCGATATCTTTGACCTATAAATTATAGAGAGAGAGAGAGAGAGAGAGAGAGAGAGAAACATGGATGGGTTTCGGAGTGAGCGCGTTCGCGAGGATAGATAGATAGATAGATAGATAGATAGATGGTCTGGCAATTACAGAGGCTTACTGTACATACAAATTGCTAGATACTCGTGTTTTCCCCTCCAACTCTCTCTCCTTCTCCTCGAGGACTCTATTCACCATTTACTATCTTCTTCTTCTTCGGTCGGAACGAAATTATCACGAGAAGCGTGCAGAAGAGGCAGTTTATGTATATGAAAACAACCATCCGGAAGAATGGTCATAATATAAAGTAAGAAGTCAACTCGATAATTTTTAACCGTAACATGGTTTTCTTTTCTTTTTTTTTTTTTTTTTTTTTTTTCTCCTTCTCTTTTCACTCCCTAATTCTATTTCTCTCCCCCTAATTCTTTCTTACATAAACTTTCGTAGAGAATCCTTACCTTAGAGAACAACAAGTTTTTGTTTTTCGCAAAATAAAATTATGTTAAATAAAAAGCGCTTTGAAACAAAAACGCTTCGTTGCGCATCTCGTCCGAGAACTAAGCCAGAATTTTCCTTACAGGCTGAAATATGAATTGCTGAAATAAATATAACACAAAAAGGATAGTAATAAGAAAATTATTGAAGTTTCCCTTCTTTTTTTTTCCTTTTTTCTATTCCGTAATAATTGATCGATATAATTAATAGACAAATAGATTAAAACAGATGATTTCATAAGAATTCGGATTCGCACAATCCGATTAATGTCGCAAGTTATTCTACGTACGAAGCTACGATCTTGCCTTTTCTTTCTTTCTTTCTTTCTTTCTTTCTTTCTTTCTTTCTTTCTTTCTTTCTTCCCCCCCCCCTTTCTTTCTTTTTTATCGTCAAATCTTAATATTATTCTTACTTCCCTTCCCCCATATACGGAATCAATATTTAAATTAAAATAAAATTTTTAAAATGAACTTGTCGAAAAGGTATATCCTTGCCAATTTCGATAATTTTTTTTATCGAGATATATCTAGTAAAAATTAATATTTCGAACAACTTTTTTCTTTATATATATATATAAAGGTTAAATTTGGACGGAATATTGACAGAAAATCTTTATACGAGATAAAGACATATAATAGAAAGCATAATTTCTATTATGTTTCATGAAATCTCATCTATGATAAATATTCTAAAACGGATATATATATATATATATATATATATATATATAAATGAATCGAACAAACTTAAGATTTGTAAGAAAAAAAAAAATCAGGCAAAGAAGATTAAATAAAGTTAATTGTTTTTTCCTTTTTCTTTTCTTTTTTGAGCGCATAAAACAGAGTCGTTATAGATAAGAATAAAAAAATAATTGGAGAAGAAGTTGGAGATAAAGTGAATATATTGAAATCAACGCCATCTCTTGATTATCACAAATGAAACAGAAATGGGAGAAAGATGGAGAATGATGTAAGAATTGATCATGCGCGCCATCTCTCGATTGCATATGATATTTCTTTGAACGCTATTTTGATAAGATAGAGCAAGGATACCATGTCGTATACCATGTCCGATTTCTTCGTAAAGGAGAATAGAAAATTTTTCGTTTCTTCTTTAAATTCAATCAATGAAAAATATCATCCGTCTCGTTGCAATTAAAAAAAAAAAAAAAAAAAAAAAAAAAAAATGTCTCTTATGACTCCGTTTAAATAGTCTTTGTTACGATGAAAGACTTCGACAATCCTTTCGATCAATTGTTCATCGATCTTTCGATATTTCGAAAGATGGAGCGAATACAATTTTCTCTTCTAATACTTTTAAAAGTTCGAATAGCTGTTTAAAAGTTTAAAAGTTTAAAAGTGTAAAGTTTTTTACAATCGAAAAGATCGATAGATAGACGAACGATAACGTTTGAAAATGTTTATCGTGGACGATAATTTCGAGAGTATTAATACGGAAAGGAAGGAGATAAGAAAGATGAAATAAGAAACGAATAAAAGAAATAAAAAATGAAATAAGAAAAATAAAAGAAACGAATAATAAAATAGGATGAAAGTAAAATTTGCTTTTCTTTTCTTTTCTTTTCTTTTCTTTTTTTTTTTTTTTCCCCCCTTTTTTTGGAGAGAAGAGGCATTGAAATAAATTGTAATTTCGATGTAATGGAATCGATGTGGATAAGGGATTGGCAAGTAACGGGTCAATGGTTCTCGATTTGATTCTTGCAATTTGGAGTTTAATTTTTCTTTTCTTTTTTTTTTTTTTTTTTTTTTCTTTTTAAATAAAAGTGCTTTTTCCGGCGATCGAACGATAGAACACGACGGAAGGATGAAAATAAAAAAAAAATTTTTTTAAATTGACAAAAGGAAATTCGCAAAAAGTAGTCCCGAAATAAAGAAATAAATATCCTAAAATTAAAAATTCCCGTTAGAGAATTAATTTCTGTTGTGGCCAAGTTGGAATGCTGCTTCTTCCACACGCGAAAGACTCGGGTTTTTGAGACCACCACTGCAACATCTTGTTTCTCGACTCCGAATTTTTTCGCGAGCAACGAACAACTTCTTAACTTGCCACGAGGAAGAGAATCGATGATCCTCGGTGTCTTTCTCCCGTTTTTTATAAGGATTTGGGAAAAAGTAGTCACTCTCCGATCTTATAGAGAAGAGGAGGAGGAGGGAGTGAGTTTTTCTCACTCAGGAGGATCACATTCTCTCCGGGCCGGTCCGGATTCGAATTTTTCGAGGAGGCGCTGGATCTAAAGGATAGACGGGGAGGGTTATATCCGGTCTCTCTTACCCAGCTTTTGTTCCCGTGTACGGAGAGCGGGACGTAGCTACTCTCGCGGCGAGACATTCAGTTCAATGGCGCGGAAAGGTATTAGGTGTCGAATCTAGGTAATAATAAGGAAGGAAATGTCGGTATGTAATTAAAGAAGTAAGCTGAAAGAAGGAAGAAGAAAAAGAATGTTTACTACTAAATCATATAAATAAAATAAAATTCAAATTTTGAAGATTCTAAAAAATTCATATTTCTCTAATCTTTTTAAATTTAAAATAATCCAATGATAAACTTTTAAAACGTATAATCATATTCTTCATTTAAATTTATGTATGTGTATATATATATACATTTATATAGGTGATTAATAAGGTTGCTGTTGAAATATTTTAAAAAGTTAAGAAGGAAAGTTGAACTTTTTTTTTTTCTATGAGCAGAGCGAATAGAATGGATAAATGATGCGATTTATTTTATTTCGATATGGATGAATCGATTAATTGGTTATTTTTGAGACGGAATGGAGGTGGCTCTAATTGTCTTATTTTCATTATCTTATAATTTTTTGTTTTTAGTAATTGGAGAATTACAAGAAAATATATTACATTATTTATGAGTTTATTATTTATGTAGATAATATTAGGGAATTTTTTTTTTTTATCGAATATTAATACATGTAAAGTATTATATATAAAGTAAACATATAAAATATATAAAGTATTGATATATATTTGATATTTTTATTATTATAATGAGTAAGATGAATAAGTGGCGATTTTTTGATCTCTACAGGAGATTTCCTCTATCGAGGAATTAGTTGGATTTACAAGAGGAATAGATGGCTCTGAATGTTTATTTTTATTAATTTTATTTATCATTTGGTTTTATTATAAGAGTTATAGATGGCTCTGAATGTTTATTTTATTATTTATTTATTTATTTATTTATTTATTTATTATATGGAATATTCTTATTAAAATAATATATAAGAAGGAAGAATTTTAAATACATAATGAAATTTTATTATGAATTTTTTTTTTTTTTTTTTTTTTTTTTTTTCATAAGAAAAATAAACGTGGCAAATGATGTAATCTATTCGAGCGTGGAGGAATTAATTGGGATTACAAAGAGAACAGGTGGCGCTATTTGTATATTCTCGTTAATTTATTATTATTTAATATATATTATTATTAACTAGTATAAAGTATTGAGAGAAACTTAGAATTATAATTAAATTTTGACAGAATATTCATTTTATATTATTCCTCTTTCATTTCAAATGATCAATATAAATGTGAGGAATTCATTAGGTTTGCAAGTAGATAGATGGCTCTGATTATTTGTCCTTGATAATTTCTTTTTTTCCTAATATTATTAATACTTAGAAGATAATATTAATAAAAGATATTTTAAGGTTGGATTTGATTTAAATTGTGTGTGCGTGTCATAAGTTATTAGAATTAGAGATCTGATTAGATTTTCGCCAAGGGCTGCAGTTCCGCTGCAGTACGGGTTGCAGCGCACCCGAGGTACCTGAGCTATAGCGTATTGTAAGTCTAACTACACACGGATTTTTTTTTCTTTTTTTTTGTCATAACTAACTGAATTGCGAGGATGATGATCTCTTTGAAATATCTTTAATTTTAATTTCTGTGGTGAACACCATTATTCTTCAGTCGAGGGTACAGTGAAGGGAGGAGCAATGGCTGTAAGGGATTAATCTCGTGGCACATGGCACAATCTTTTCCTCTCTATTAAATCACGCGATTAATAAAAACATATGGACGAGTAAAGTGGTTTTTATAGTAGTGAGATCATTTTTTTTTTTTTTTTTTTTTTTTTTTTTACTATTATTACTGTTAATACAACTGTTATTGTTGTATTACTATTATTATCATTATTAACATTATTGATATTATTGGTACTGTTGATATTATTACTACTATTACTACCATTACTATCGCTACAACTACTACGACTACTACGAATATACTATTATCACTATCGCTACTACTACCACTATCATTACTACTCGTACCGCTACCGTTACTATTATTGTCATTGATAATGTCACTGTCGCTGCCACTGCCATTCCTACTATTACTGCCACTGCTGCCAACGATTGTTACTGCCGTCACTCTTCCTGCTGCTACGTGTGCAGCGGCTAGGTGAGGTGACGTGAACTCCAGGATCAGGATAAGCTGAATTAGAAAATAGATTAGCATAGGTTAGGCTGGATTTAAAGACGAGGGAATTTTTAATTTTTATAATACCGTAAACATTTAATCGTTCCATTTGCAGAGACGACTATCTGCACGTACGATATTTTGAGAAGATTGCAAGCGAGAAACACTGCATTTTCGACATATTCTTCACCTGTTTCTATCATTTGTTAAAATAGTGGAAGGGTATTTTTGATTTTTTAAAATTTCGGAGTTTTTAATCTGCTGTATCTTATCTTCTAGTAGGCGTATTTAGGACTTTTTTAGGTCGTTTCAAGAGCGAAACTCTCCTCTTTGGAGTATTTTCATACCTGTTTTTGGGAGAGAAACGGTTTGAACTCTATTTGCAAAATAGTGGAAGGGTATTTTTGATTTTTTAAAATTTCGGAGTTTTTAAACCATTATATCTTAATTTCTAGTGGGCGTATTTAGAATACTTAGGATATTTATTATATATTGTCATATACATTATACATTTTTTTTTTAATTTTTAATTAGTTTTTATTATTTGCTTAATCATTTTACTTTTTTATTTATTTTTCTATTTATTTTTTAATTTAAATTTTTATATATTTACATATTTCCACATTATTTCTTGATTTATTTTTAATTTATATTTTTACTTATTTATTTATTCACTTATTCTTTCATTTATTTATTTATTTCCACACTTTAGTTTTTAATTTATTTTTTTATTTTTTAATATTTTTTTTTATACATTTATACACTTTTATTATTCACTTTATTTATACATTTACAAAATATATTTATAAAAATATTCTTCTTTTGATTTACTTATTCCTTCAATTATTTATACATATAATTACTTATTTTATATTTTTTTATTTGCATTCTTAACAATTTGTAAATCTATATATTCATTCTTTTATGACAAAACTAATCCTTAATATATGAAAGAACAAATAAATAAATTAATAAATTGATGTAGATATAAATGAATGAAACAATAAAAACTACAAAAAAGTCAAGAAAATAATCATTATACAAATGAAATAACAAACATCATACGTATCAATAACTTATAAATCCTTAATTTTGTTCACTTTTGTATGTATTAAATCATTTGTATATTAATTACATTGATTACTTAATTATTCATATATTTATTTATTCATTTAAATGATTCATACGTATACTATTTTATTTTGTGTACTTATATATGTAACTTTTTTAAGTATTTATCTATTTATATATCTATTCATTTTTTTTATACATTCATTTGTCTACTGATTTATTTGTAGACTTTTTGTTTTGCTCATTTATCAAATTAGTTATTTATTCACTTTTTTCTTTATTTAATTACATATATATTTATTCATTCATTTGTTTAGTGACTTATTTGTAAACTTTTTGGTTTTATTTACTTATATTATTTACTATATATTAATTTTTGGCACTTATGCATCAAATTATTGATTTATCTATTTTTTTTATCAATTTAATTATTTATATACTTATTCTATTATACATTTATTTTTCTGTAGATTTATTTATATATTTTATGTTTTGTTCATTTATGTATTATGTATTAGGTATCAAAATATGTATAAAGAAATATTTTGTACTTTAATTTAATAATGTATATATATTTAATCATTCATTTAATAAATGACTTATTTCTAGACTTTTTTATTTTGTTTATATGTTATATATGTATCAAATTATTTATACATTTACACCTTTAGTTATCTAAATATTCGTTCATTCATTCATTTGTCCATAATTTATATCTAAATTTTTATGCAAACTTATAATATACTTATAATAATTATAAAACATTATATAATTACAATATATTGATATATAAAGAAATAAATGAATGAGCAAATAAATAATTTAATGCATTCATAAGTGATCAAAGCTAAGAAATTTAAAAATAAATCATTGATAAGACAAATGAATGAATAAATATATGAGTAAATAAAGAAATAAGGATGTAAAGAAATGAATGACAATTTAATGCATATATCAATAAATAGAATAGAAAAGTCTGCATAAACAAATAATTGAATAAATATATAAATAATTCAAGAAATGAAGATGAATAAATTTATAGGAATACATAAATGAACAAAATATAGAAGTTTATAAGTAAATCATTATATAAATTGAAGTGAATAAACATATAAATAATTAAATGAATAAATAAATTTGATACATACATAAATGAACAAAATACAATGGTCTATAAATGAATTAATCGACAAATGAATTAATAAATATATAAATAATTAAATAAAGAAAGGAATAAATACTTTGATGCATATATAAATAAATATAATAATAAAGTTTACACAAATAAGTCATTAGACAAATGTGTGAATAAATATATAAATAAAATAAATAAAATAACTGAAATGAGTGAAGGAGTAAAAGAGAAAATAAATATATTGATGCATACATAAATGTATAAAATAAAAAAGTTTATAAATAAGTTAAATATTAATTAAGAAAATTAATTTAGAAAAAGATTAAAAATTATTTATTATGTTTCAAATTTACTTATTTACAAACTTATTCATTTTTATATTAATAATAAATCAATTGATTTATACACAAATAAACAAACCATAAAATTTCTGAATAAGTGACTAAATAAATGTAAGAATAAATATATAAATTAAATAAAAGAAAAAGTAAATAAAGATATAAGTTAATTATATATAAATGTATATATATAATTATAAATTAATTTAAAAAATGGGCAAATAAATGAATAAAAAAATGAATACGTATTTAAATAAATAAATAACTTAAAAAATTAATACATAAATAATTTATTGTATACATAATAATAGATTACATATAGAATAAAATAAAAATTTTAAAAGTAAATAACTAGTCAAATGAATAAATATATAAATAATTAAATAATTAAATTAATATATATATGTAAATAACCTTAATTTTTAAAAATAATTATTACATTTGTTCGATTCATAAATTAATAACAATAATTTTGTAAATTCTCAATCATTATAAATTCGTTTATTGTTGGTCTATATTTATTTTTTATATAAATATTTAGAATATTTTAATATAGCAAAAAAAAAATCGAAAAAAATATCAGCAACTTGGTTCGTAAGAATATATATTAAATGTTATTAACATTTAATATATGTAAAGAATTATAGGATGTATAAATTAACAATAAAAATCTAAACTTTTGAAAAATTATTAATTATTATATTCGAAAAGTCGAATTTAAAGCAATCGGTAAAGTACGTATGTTCCCGTAAATCTTCGCGTCCTATAAATACAAAGCATGTCGCGACAGAATATTCATTTCGTATCGAACTTAGTCGACGCGTGGAACGATTCTATAATATTTTAATTAAATTTTTTAACATAATAAATAATTTTTAACCTTTTTCTAAATTAATATTTTTAATTAATATTTATATTTATTGTATATTGTCATATACATTATATATTATTTATTTTTAATTTTTTAATTAATTTTTATTAATTGCTTAATCATTTTACTTTTTTATTAATTTTTATTAATTGCTCAATCATTTTACTTTTTTATTAATTTTTATTAATTGCTTAATCATTTTACTTTTTTATTTATTTTTCTATTTATTTTTTAATTTAAATTTTTATATATTTACATATTTCCACATTATTTCTTGATTTATTTTTAATTTATATTTTTACTTATTTATTTATTCACTTATTCTTTCATTTATTTATTTATTTCCACACTTTAGTTTTTAATTTATTTTTTTATTTTTTAATATTTTTTTTTATACATTTATACACTTTTATTATTCACTTTATTTATACATTTACAAAATATATTTATAAAAATATTCTTCTTTTGATTTACTTATTCCTTCAATTATTTATACATATAATTACTTATTTTATATTTTTTTATTTGCATTCTTAACAATTTGTAAATCTATATATTCATTCTTTTATGACAAAACTAATCCTTAATATATGAAAGAACAAATAAATAAATTAATAAATTGATGTAGATATAAATGAATGAAACAATAAAAACTACAAAAAAGTCAAGAAAATAATCATTATACAAATGAAATAACAAACATCATACGTATCAATAACTTATAAATCCTTAATTTTGTTCACTTTTGTATGTATTAAATCATTTGTATATTAATTACATTGATTACTTAATTATTCATATATTTATTTATTCATTTAAATGATTCATACGTATACTATTTTATTTTGTGTACTTATATATGTAACTTTTTTAAGTATTTATCTATTTATATATCTATTCATTTTTTTTATACATTCATTTGTCTACTGATTTATTTGTAGACTTTTTGTTTTGCTCATTTATCAAATTAGTTATTTATTCACTTTTTTCTTTATTTAATTACATATATATTTATTCATTCATTTGTTTAGTGACTTATTTGTAAACTTTTTGGTTTTATTTACTTATATTATTTACTATATATTAATTTTTGGCACTTATGCATCAAATTATTGATTTATCTATTTTTTTTATCAATTTAATTATTTATATACTTATTCTATTATACATTTATTTTTCTGTAGATTTATTTATATATTTTATGTTTTGTTCATTTATGTATTATGTATTAGGTATCAAAATATGTATAAAGAAATATTTTGTACTTTAATTTAATAATGTATATATATTTAATCATTCATTTAATAAATGACTTATTTCTAGACTTTTTTATTTTGTTTATATGTTATAGATGTATCAAATTATTTATACATTTACACCTTTAGTTATCTAAATATTCGTTCATTCATTCATTTGTCCATAATTTATATCTAAATTTTTATGCAAACTTATAATATACTTATAATAATTATAAAACATTATATAATTACAATATATTGATATATAAAGAAATAAATGAATGAGCAAATAAATAATTTAATGCATTCATAAGTGATCAAAGCTAAGAAATTTAAAAATAAATCATTGATAAGACAAATGAATGAATAAATATATGAGTAAATAAAGAAATAAGGATGT
Organism: Apis florea; assembly: GCF_048593485.1. Taxonomy (NCBI): domain Eukaryota; kingdom Metazoa; phylum Arthropoda; class Insecta; order Hymenoptera; family Apidae; genus Apis; species Apis florea. Next base: position 6,841 of record NW_028256473.1, on the reverse strand, counting down.
AAAGAAATGAATGACAATTTAATGCATATATCAATAAATAGAATAGAAAAGTCTGCATAAACAAATAATTGAATAAATATATAAATAATTCAAGAAATGAAGATGAATAAATTTATAGGAATACATAAATGAACAAAATATAGAAGTTTATAAGTAAATCATTATATAAATTGAAGTGAATAAACATATAAATAATTAAATGAATAAATAAATTTGATACATACATAAATGAACAAAATACAATGGTCTATAAATGAATTAATCGACAAATGAATTAATAAATATATAAATAATTAAATAAAGAAAGGAATAAATACTTTGATGCATATATAAATAAATATAATAATAAAGTTTACACAAATAAGTCATTAGACAAATGTGTGAATAAATATATAAATAAAATAAATAAAATAACTGAAATGAGTGAAGGAGTAAAAGAGAAAATAAATATATTGATGCATACATAAATGTATAAAATAAAAAAGTCTATAAATAAGTCAGTAAACAAATGAATTAATAAAAGAATTATATAATAAATATAAATAAATGAAGGAGTAAATAAAAAAATACATGAATTGATACATATTATATATTGATAAATGGATATAATAAATGAAGTGTAAAAATAAATCATTGCAAAAATGAATAAATAAATGTATAAATAACCAAATAAAAGATTAAATGAGCAAATAAATAAATAAATAGATGCATATTTGAATGAACAGAAAAAAAAATATCCATAAAAATGTTTATGAAATCATTAGACAAATGGATGAATAAGTATATAAACAATTACATTATATAAATAAATTTATAAATAATTGTACAAGAAACGATAAATTAAGAAATAATTAATTTCATGTGTATATAAATGAGCAATTTAACGAAATTTATATAAAAATATTTAAAAATAAATCGTTTAATACATAATTTAATAAATAATTTAATAAATAAATATCCATATATCGATAATCGATAAATCGATAATGAATTAATGAATAATTAAATTAATAAAAAAATGTATAAATATAAGAATTAAAAAAAGAAATAATAAATTAAAATTTAATAATATGTAAGTAAATTAATTTTTTAGTTAATATTATTAATTAAAATAAATAAAATATATTATACAATACTTTAATTTTCTGTGCGATTGCGATTATCGAATCATACGACGTCAGCCAATCAGAAAGCTCCTAAGAAAATTTTGGTGGGAGGCGTCAGTTTTCTGTTGGAAGTGCTAGTGAGAGGACGTGTCGCCGCAGCCGGCTTCGAAAATTCTACTGCGCAGTAAGTAATTTTGATCATATTTTACCATCAAATTTATAAATTATTATCATTTTCGTTTATTTAATAGTTTATTTATTATTGTAACGTCGAAATTAATTAATATTTGTGCCTTTTTTCGTGTTTTTTCCAACGATCGTTTCCATCGAGATTACCGGTATTTCGTGCTTCGTTGAATCGGGATTCGAATTCACTCGTTGCTTCATTTTAATATAGTTTTTTTATATATTTGTTTTATGATTTTAATTTTTATTTGAAAGAATCTATTCGCTCAATTGTCGGGATAATTTGGAAGGAAAAATGGTTTGATGATATGGACATACTATAACCATTTATAACTGATGATTTTCATATTAATATATCTTTTAACGAATAAATTTATTAGAATAAATATATTTGGAACAAATTTTTATAATTTTTTTATCCATATTGAAACGAATGTGCATAAAGTCAATTTTATTTTATTCGAAATATATCGATATGTACGTATAATATATATATATATATATATATATTTCGACAGGTTTCAACAGGTTTAGACTTGCCGCGCGCGCATACACCCTCTCCCCCCTCTCTTCTAATTCGTTAATTGAAATAATGACGTTTATTCGACGGTTAGGATTTTAGTTAACTGATATATATATATATATATATATATATATATATATCAGCGTTTTCAAGATAGAATTTATGTTTGATTTTTGTTTTACTTTATTGTATGATCGATTAATTTTATTTTATTTCATATATATATTTGAAAATTCTTATTTTCCTTCGTACAGATTATTACTTGATTATTGGTATAATTTGAAAGGCGGGAAAAATTTCAATATGGACGCCAATCCACTTTTTCAAGAAGTTTGATGTTTCATTTGCTGTTACTGTATGTATTTATTCTGTTTTTATTCGATCGTTTTTATGATATTCTTTATCATTTCAAGATAATATTATAATGAATATTTATAATGAACATTCACCATAAATATAAATTAATAGTTTTGTATTAATAATATATATTCTTGTACATGAAGTTTTTTTATTTATAAAAAAAATTGATAATAATCATTCCATAGTTTCAATAAAAATGGCAATTTTTTTCTGAAGCAAATGTTTGATGAAAAGAAGAAGAAAAAAATATGGAAAAAATATTTTACTTCTTTTTCTATATAATCCCTCCCATTACTAATACAGTTTTATTTCCAGACAATTTTTGTGATCGCGCGCAATGCGATCGGTAGATTCAGTGTTTGCTTCGTAACAGTTTTTTAATATTTTAGAGCACAATAGCTCTAATTAAATTTATTTATTATAATCGGGAAATTAGAGTCAGTGTTTGTTCGCCGATTGTAAATTAAACGGACGCGTTAATAGTTTTTTATTTTTATTCTTTTTATTTTTAATATTCGTTTTCGGTACAGGGTAGAGTCAGTGTTTCTCGAAGGAATAGGGCAATCATCCATCACGCGAAGAGGTAACTATTTTTATAAATTTTATTTCTTTATATTTTGCTTTAATAAAAAAAATAATTACACTTATATAATAATACTTTACATTTTGTTAAAGATGCCTGACTTTACCAGTATTTATGAACATTCCTACTGGACTTCAGTTTTTGTGACCGCGTGCAATGCGATCTGTAGAATCAGTGTTTGTTCCGTAACAGTTTTTATTTAATTTTCGAGTGAATAATAACTTTAAATAAATTATCATATCTATTCGCGAAACTAGAATCAGTGCTTGTTCGTCGGCTATGTTTTAAATCGACGCGATAGTTTTTTATTTTTTATTTTAATTTTTTAAATATTCGTTTTCGGTACAGGGTAGAGTCGGTGTTTCTCGAAGGAATAGGGCAATCATCCATCACGCGAAGAGGTAATTATTTATATATATTTTCCAGTTCAACATTTTTAAATAATCAGTATTGTGTTTTAATTATAATGTTTCATGTTTTGTTACAGTTTCTGATAATAACTACTTTGGCGATGATATCTTGACGACTACGACGACAGTGCAGATTCTTCGCATCTTTTGGTGAGTCGCATGCATTTATTTTCCTCCGATCATTCAATCATGTCGTAGGACGAAAGATCCTAATCGACACGGGTGATTGGTTGTATACGTAGATTTTTGCACGAGCACAGTGACCGCGAGTATTTATCATACCCGTGAATAGTAACATTTCTTTCTGTGTTTTATTTATTAGATCAGGATAGATCTTCTTGCACATCGCGTTTCTAAAATAATATTAATAATTAATATTATATAATTATATATCTAGTTATTTTAGTATGATTAATATGAGCGATACAAATTAGTTTGATTGTTTATAGTTGAAAATGCTTTCGCAATCATTTGTAAAATAAAGATTAAACAACTATATGAATCGAACTATATGAATAATTATATGAATTTAGTAATAAAAACGAATATTCGAATAAATGAGAAATATCGAATTGATTATAATTAAATTTCTTGTAGTGAAGAAGTCGAATGTCCTGCGGCTTTGTTATATAATGGATAAAAATATCGATTATATGCAATAAAATGCATATTATCATTAGTGATGTAATAAAGAATTTTCAATTTTACTTTTTAATCATAATATGTGATTAATTGATATGTTATAAATCTATAATAAATATAATTTGAATTGAATTAAATTAAGAAATTATTTAATTTCCTTCGTAAAAAAGAAATGTATGAAATATTATGTGCAAGAAGATATTTCGCGACAGGTAGATTTCTGAATCAGAGCAAGAAGTTTTGCACATAGATTTTTCATTTTCGAATATGTGCTTTGATGAAGAGATCGCCTGAGGTTATTTTCATTAATATTTCATTTCGAGTCAATTATTTTTTATTATTAATTATTATAAATAAACATCTTTTTTATTTTCTAAAATTAATAATTCAATAATTCATTAAATTTGTTATGTAAAATATTTATTAAAGAATGACATAGAATGATATAATTTTAGCCCGTTAAATTTGCACTAATACTTTCTTTTTCTAGCTTAGGATTTTCAGATTTAACCCCTTCCATGTCTATTGCCAGGATCTCACTCACGTGCCCAAGTGCTACTTGGGTGAGAGAGAGGCGATGGGCATGATGACCTTAGTTTATAAGCTAATAAACATTTTTTAGCGACTGACGATGCCTTAGTGTATCGTGCACGACGTACTTTCCACATTATGTGTGTGTGGTTTAGGCTGTGGAATTGCGTCGTTTCATTTATCATTCCATAACACAGTACTTGAAATAACTGACTTGAAATATTTAAAATATTTAAAATATTCACGATTAATATCATTACAATTTTCAACAACAATATCTGTACGCAATATTATAATTTTTTCAAATTATATAATATTATATTATAATTTTTTCAAATTATATAATATTATATTATAATTTTTTCAAATATTATAATTACTTTCAAATTATAATAACGGTCAATGGTGATCAAATTTTCATGCAACTTTAATAATTTAATTGCCTTAAAAGACATATCCATTCATTAAAAAAATATTCACAATTAAATTTAAGATATACACAGGTTTTTATCGCATTTCACGCAATGGTCACTAGCCATCGTCAGTCGATTTCAGGAAAATGGTACGTAAAGTTAGAGTGTGCAAGTTGTATGCCAAGCTCGGGTGTCGGAGGCGTCCCGGGACGCTTTCCCTAGTGTAGGCTTTTGCGCCCGAGTATTATGCGTGAGATTCGTAGAATGAATGTGTTGGTATGCCTGTTTTGCCATTTTTTAAATATAGGGTCAGGTAGGATAGGTAGTGTACTTCTGGTGTGCCTGTTAAATTATAAGTAGGTAGGGCCGGGCAGGTTGTCACAGTCTCTGGTCGGGTAGGCGCGTTTTCGCGTGACAACTTGTTTCAGGAAATATAATTTGAAAAATCGAGGATGAAGCTGGAACATGCGAATGGAGCATGCCATTCGTATTTGGCTTTATTCGTCTATTTTTCGAATTTTCCGCGGTCGCGGTCGCGAGATAAATTCGAAACGAACGTTGCGCTCGAGATTCTGCACATGTACGATCGACGATCGTAATTGATAGTTGTTCGTCTATGTGCACTTAGCTTCCGCGATTAAGTCTTTTTTTTTTTTTTCTTTGATCTGCGATTAGTGAATCTCGAGCCTAGATTTAAGTTTCAGCGGGCATTGCGCCCGAAGGAGGAAGACCGAAGAGGCCCCGACAAACTGTCGAGAAGAGGGCTGCAACGAATGGCTTCTCATCTTTTGTATCTGTTTTGGATCCAAAGGATGGGAAGTCATTGTTACTATTTTGTCATTGTGCTCGTTTTAGTATATGTAGTAATTGTTGTTGTGTTGTCTCGGCCGATTTGCATGCCGGCCCATCATCCAGCTGCATCCAATCATCATGGGCATCGCGTTTTTTTTTTATTAGTGTTGCGATTGATTAATAACGGGTTGAATTAGAGTTGCGTTTTAAATTTCGCGTTTGCATTAGTGTTGCGTTAAATGAAAATCACGTTTGTATCAGTATTATACAAATTATATATCATTTTTTATATGTCGTGATTTTTTTTTCTTATAAATTATTATACTTTCTTATAAAATAATATTATAGTTTATATTGTTATTTGTTATTAATTTTTCTATTTTTATTTGTTGATAGTTTTCTAATTCTATAGAAATAATGATTTTTATTGAATTTATTTTAAAAAGTAGCGTAGCGTTGATAAATAATCGCGTTTTTTCAAGTAGTGTTGCGAATATTAAATGCCCAAATTTCCACTAAAATTGTGGAAATGCTTATGTTCCTGAATCACCTTAAATGGCTTAAGAAGTTACAAGGGTGACTATACTACAGCAGTCGGAAAAGACTGCACTGGATTTTTCGCCATTAGTGTTGCGCTATTTAAATTCGAGTGCATAGAGTAGTGTTGCGTAAATAATTGATTCTCGCGATTATTTCATCTTTTTTTTTTTTTTTTTGTTAGCTGTAAATTAAATATTGCAAATGTATTAAAGCACTCATCGCGTTTGATTTCTAAAAAAAAAAAAAAATATTAGTTTATTAGTTTTGCGATATAAAATGAACATTCCACTCACGGGTTTTTGCTCGGGTTCATGTCGAGTGGAAGATATTTTTTTTTAGTAGCCATTCTGGCTACTATTAGATTCTTTTCTTTTTCAGCACCTCTTATCACTTTCTACATTCGCTACAGAAAATATTGCCATGATATACATATTTGTTTTTATCGTTGGTAAGGAATTTTTTTTAAACTTTTTTTAAATTCTTTTTAAATTCTTTTTATTAAATTTTTCGTAATCAATGATGGTGAATGTTCATTATACATCTTATATTATTGCAGGTCATAGTACTTTAATTACGATTTTCTTTTTTTTTTTTTTTTCGTTTTTCTTAAATTATTATATGCTGATCTTCTAAATAAGTTTGTTTCAGATATATCAACTTTAAAAAGTATCAATATTTCGGAAGAACGTGGTATTTCATATATTGCCAATTAATAATTATATCTTATGGAATTTTATTAATTATTCGTTTAGTTT